>NW_020450826.1:509379-604907 GCF_003343035.1 Apteryx rowi | reverse complement strand
GAAGACCCCAGCTTTCATCCCGACCCCCCCCCCAGCAACAGCCGGCGCAACCACAGAAGTTACAGGCATATAAGGGGACTGTGAGCGGGGGATTGCGCGCGCCGTTGGTGGAGCAGGAGACTCCCCGGCCGCCCAGCGCTGTTTTGCTTACTTGTGACTTGCTCAATTATTCTATTAAATTGGAATTTATGCAACCTGGCCCGAGTGGTTGTCAATTTGTTGCGTTTACCTATAACATGGGGACTCACACCACAAAACCCAGTCAAACTCAAGCGGCGTAAAAGCAGCACCAATTAAAATGAAGCAAATCGAACACTTCCTAATTTTACATCCTGAAATTGCAGCAGCTACCACCTGAAAGCTTTGCCAAAACGCTACGGCTGGTAAAAGCGCTCCTGCTTTCACGTGCCCCAAACACGAGGGCAGGGGCAGGAGGAGCCGCGTGCCCAGCCGGAGCAGCGCGGAGGAGCTGGGCTTGTCGGCCGGGCAGCGCGGCACCTCAGCCTGGGGGCGCCACCGCAGCAGCGGCACCTTCGCGAGGGTGGCAGGCGTTAGCTCACACCACCGTCGTGCCCAACGCRCCCAGGGCCTGCACAAACACGCGGCACAACAAAATCCGCCCCCGGCCGCGGGTGCYGCGATCAGCAGGGAGGGCTGAGGAAAGGAGAAGGAAAGCAGGCGCATGAATATGGATTACCAGGGTCACCGCATGGGGCCCAGCGGGATTTTGCCAGGAGGCAGGGCTGAGCCCATGTCAGCGCGCTGCCTTTAGTACCAGGATAATGTGACGCCCCCTCTCTCCCCTTGTGTTAAAACACAATGCAGATGGATTTAGTGGAAGATGGTACAAAAGTACTAAGCCAATACTGGTAAATTAGCACGTATTATTATTTTAATTACATACAGGGGAGGAGGGATGCTTCACATGTCACACCCAAACCTCCAAATTTTGGAGAAATTCACATCCAAACTTTGCTGCTCATGTCATCTCCATTTCTAACTATATTTATTAAAACAGGCTTCATTTAACAAAAACACCTTTGCCTCTACTTTGACATAAACAAGAGCATAAGAGAAAAAATCCATTACCAGCTCCCCATGCAGAAAGAAAAAGGCTCAATACATCTACAGAGTGCAATATTATTTTTTAAGAAAACATGCCCCGAGGATCTGTCCGAGACTGAAATTAGTTCTGATAGTGCCCATTGCCTTGCATTCACTATTACTGGCTTGTTCGTGCATCATGTTGATTTCTTCTCTTTGATATTTTCTCTCTTTTCATCTGGGAAGAAATGACGATTTGTACCCACCCTCTGGCTTTTCTGAACCATTGCACATCGTCATTTGGTGTTGAAGGAGCCTTTTTGCTGCCAGCTACAAACGTTGCAGTTGGTCTGACCGGCAAAGAGAGCAAGAATTCCCCCAAAACCACAGGCGACTGCAGACRCGGCGAGAGGCAAAGGAGCCCGCTGGTCCGCTTGGATGCGGTGCCTGGGTGCAGCTGGCTCCCAGAGCCCGGGCACCCCTCGCCCGCTGGCACGGCTGTGCTGCACCGCCAACCCGGCACGCAGCCTCGTGCTGCTGCCCTGGAGGGGCAAAGGAGAGACAAAAAGGTTGCGTGTTTTGCCCAACGAGACCAACGCAGCTAAGTTAGGACAAGAGGTCCAAAGTGCCTGACTCACGTGCCCACATCTTAAAACACAACTTATGAAAGTTGCAATTTTCAGTATGTATAAAACTGTTATCAGCAGGCCCTCTGGAAACTATCTGACTACAAAACCTTGACAGTCATGAGTTTTTACGTGCAGTTTGGTAAACTGAGTTTGACCATGTCTTTCTCCAACTACTGGACCCCCTGCTAGGAGTCTCTGGTATGGCTGTGTTTGGACTTTCAGACAGGAAGGTTTCTAACCCCAATTACAATCGTTATTAAGAGAAACGTGGCAATGGGGTGTCAATTTTCCTTTGCTGCAGGGGAGGCAGAGCAGCCCTCCGCTCCTTTGATGCTGACTTCAAAGTCTCATTGCTCTCACCCCAGCAGGAACAAACAATTAAGAACAGATCATACAGCAGAATTTAACACGTTACTGTCTCCTCACATGGCAGTAAAATAACATGTAGTCTTTGTCCCAGGGTAAGTCCTGGGAGTTAGTTTGGAGTTCCTTGACTCGGTGACTGAAGTGAGCAGACCCCTTGGTACACCAAGTGATACTGCAGCTCAGAGGCTCCTCTAGGAAATAATGCATAAGGTAGAAGGCCAGCCATGAGAGATGACTTTGGCAGGCCTAAGATGTCTTTGCCATCTGTGAAAATACTGCGTATAGGACCTGGTATCTCTACTTTCCAAGCCAGACTTTGCTCCCAACAGGAATTTTATGTGCAGTTTCAGATGGCATAAGACGAGCCTTCCTAAACGTGCAGATAAAAGCTGGCTGAGCTTTGAGGGGCTAATCCCAAAGAAGCAGGGGCTAAAAAGCAACTTTTAGGGGATGGATGCTGATACTGGGTCCACCCCAAGTCAGCGAGGAAAACTTTTAACAGCTGCTGAAGCTGCCAGGACTGCTCACATTGCCCGTGTCGGAAAGATGATGATGAACGTTACTGAGTGATAGGTGTTGACTGTAACTACAGGAAACCAACAGACAAGAATAGCAGTGAAACCCAAAAAACCCTAACTCTGTTACAGAGACTTAAAAAGCTGCTTTGCTGATCAACAGTACACACCTATTAAAGCAAGCAGGAAGGAATGGGGGGGAATGGAAGAAACTACCTTCAACAGAGTTTGTAAAACAGACACAAAACAGGGAGAGTAAAGGGTATTAGCTTTATCAAAAGTTACTCCACATAAGCATCAGAAGAGAATTTATGGAGACCACTATACTGAATTTTGTGCCCACGTCACAGCAAAACTTAGGGACTAAGTCACAAACCTTGAGCTCCTATTTATTCTGCCCGCCTGTCTATACACCTCAACGCCATCTGGAGCGGAGGAAGGGCCCGCTATTCCTGCCGGCGTCGCCCCGCCGGGTTTCTACGGCAACTGGGATACAGAGATTTGTTACAAGTCCGGGAGGTGCTAACCTCCTCCTGGAGGATAGGGCGCAGGAAACGCTCCCACAAGAAGGGCCAAAGAGGAGGTTGTTCGGACTGACACAGGATTCACGTGGCTCAAGTCCCAGAAGCAAACGTCATGTTTAATAAATTAATGGTGGCGAGGAATACAAGGCTTCATCTGCATGTGTTAATTTTTCCCACAAAATAGCTCATTTAATCTAAATATTCCTATGAAATGCTGAAAACAAGAAGCCTGAACTTGGTCCATCTTATCCACCTGAAGCACCGCATTAAAATCACTGGGGCTTCTCACAGGCGCCTGGCCAGGAAGGGCTGGCACAAACCCAGCAGCGCTCTGCTCTGCCGTGACCGAGACCGGGAAGCGCAACGGACCAGGCCTTGGAAATAACTGACCTGTCTCATTTCAGTGGCTAAATTTAGCATGCAATATCAACTTTAAAAATTACATGGCTTTGCAGAAAGTTTGCTGTTTAGCTTTGTTGCTTCTTTCAAGTGTTAATTACAAAGATAAATAAATTTAACTGAAACTTAAAGCCTTTATTTTTTTTACTCACAAGAAATCAACAGGCTTATTTCTTGCATGTACTAAAGGTAGTTTGGTCACAGGATCAGTACAAAATGACCAAAAAATGTTATTTCTTTTTATTTTAGTGAACTCCTGTGTGAGAAACCAGTTTCATTCTTTTATTGCGAACTATGCTGCCAATTGAAAAGGGGAGAGGGAATTAACACAGCAGTCTCTCACCAAAAAAGACAAAAAGGCAGGAAAAACTCCTGGTGGCAAATTAAAGCACGGCTCCTGATGGGAAGATAAATGATACAGAAGGGACAGTTCAAAGAGTCTGCTCATAAATATTCCAGAGTTTAGAACAGGAACTGACTGAGCATCAATTTCTTAAAAAAGCTTGCTCTCAGGTGCCTGCCCATTGCCGTTGTCCCTGCATCTCCCGTGCCCTCCCCGGGCAGCCAAGAGCTTTGCCTGGGTAAGGAGCACAGCACCGTGCCTCTCCCGCTACAGAAACAGAGACAACTGGAAAAGCATCTGAAGTGCAAATGGAGCTCATGAAAATTTAAACAGGATTCCCTCTTTAGCATCAAGCGTTTCTTGCAGACATTTGGGATGTGAAACAGCCGAGCAATTAATCGTGTGCCAGCAAGTCTGGTCAAAAGCAGAGACGTCCGCAGACTGGAAGGACTAGGGAAGGACTGCTGGTCTCGTACGCTACTTTGGTTTTCTCCCAAAATACTCCAGGTTAGGTTTCTATATGTGAGCATCTTCCTGGGACTGACCTGTAAGAGGAACAGTTATCAAGAATGGTGATGTCATTTGGAAACATTTGAAATACCTTATCGACACAAACTGCAGAAGGAACTGAATAAAATTAACCTTAAATTTTAATTTCATATTTTTTCTTACAAGTATTTCTGGGGAAATATGGTGTCAAAGCCTCATGAGATGTGATCTGGTACATGAAGAGCAGCCCTCTGTAAATCTACAGAAATGGTGGGGGAACTGGGGAAGGGTCAGCTTTGAAGACGCTTACACTCCAACACACAAACTAAAGCAGCCACTGAAAATTTCGTTCTGTTAAGAAAAGTTCTGATCTGATCATATTTAGGTCCTATTTTAGAAGGGACTAAAGAATGTTGATACGAAAGAGGAAGAAATTGAAAGAGTGGTGATTAAAGACAGAGAGAATTATAAGACGGGGAGAAAGAAAACGAAAAATTGCTTTCCCCGTCTATGTCCAATTTTGGATGCAAAACTCTTGAAAACAGATATTAATTCAACATGAATGTCCATGCACTGGACTGTGTTTGACGTCAGCATATTATAACACTTGCTTGGCAGTGAATATTGTGCTTTGCAATATCCCTTGTCTCCAGTTATTCAGAGCACTGTGAAAAATCTTCTGGGGATGACACTGTCCCAGCTGAAATATGAATTTCACTGGAAAAGTTTAGCAAAATCTGTTCAGTCATTTTGCATATACATAAAATGGGAAAATGAACTTTCTCCTTGGAATAAATAGCTGTCCTGCCTGCACGAAGACATAGAAAGCCAGAAGGACTGAGTGTGAAGGACAGCGGCAGGCTGTCTTTTATTTTCATAGGAATATTTCTGCACGCACAAGAACCAGGAGATTTGGGCAGAAAGGAGAACATTTATTATCAGTTGTTCATTGCTTTTGACTTTCAAATGATTCAGTCACCCAATCTCAGAGGAAAAATAATGGTGAACCAATAACCAAAAAGCAAAGTGCACAAGCACCACTAAGTTAATACGTGCTTGCATCAACAAATTAATATACCGTGCAGACAGAGAAACCACAATCTGTTTCCGAGCAATTCTCGACCAAAAAAATTCTAGCTTCACAGTATAATCATTTGCAATGAATAATTCAGCCATCTGTCATTCCCAGCTAGGCCGATCCCTTTTGTTCTTACGAATGTCCCCTCGTTTAGGGGTGATCAGGGAGCACCGGCATCGATTTGAGGGGTCGCAAAGCGAGGCGCATGCGCTGCCCACCTGAGCTGGCGGCTCCTGACGCCTGGCACAACCCAAGGGGAGCTGCCGGGAGGGCGAAGGCAGAGCCCTTCCCTGCGGGAAAGCAAAGGTCTGCGGACCAGCCTGTAAATGACGTGCTGTACTACCCAAGCATGCGCATCAGTTAATGATAACATTCTCCAAATCTATTCACTGCACACTACGTATGATAATAACCAAAACTGTAGCGAGCTGAAAGAAACAGCTCTAAAGCGTGCTTCTGGCAGTTCACGCATTTTTCAAAAATGTTTTTACTGTATCGCCAACGTTCCACCCTATTTTCTTGTTTTCCAACAAATCCTGTTCCCTTTCTGCCTTTGCAGAAACTTCCATACAACCCAGTATCGTCCTTAAAACCTCTTCCTCCACGAGACACAGCAGTATATGTGAGTTCCACAAAACCACTGCAGTGCAACTATATTTAAATAAATAAATAAATAAATAAATGAAATAGAGCCTTGGAAAATCATTATGGTTCCTTCAACAAAGCACATTAAATTTTATTCTGATAGGGCCTCTCTAAAAAATAAAATAAAATAAAATAAAGGGCGAGCACAATGGTAAAATTAATTGCCCAAGACAAAACAAACAAGCCGCACAAAGCGGTCTTTGTCTCGCATGGCTGCTGACGAAGGCCGAGCACACCAGAACAGACACTTAATTGTTTTCAAGATCATCGTGACAGGTCTCGCAGCATTTGCGCCTCCATTTGCCTGGACTGTCAGCGCTTTCCACGCCCCATTAAACACATTGGCAGAGTTCACACTTTTCTTGAAGAAAAGAGATACTCTGATGACAATTTCCAGTGGTGGGGAAAAATCCAACACATTATGGCTCTTTTTATCAGAGATTACTTTTCAAAACAGACTTTTTAAAAATGGAAATATGTGATGTTTCCCAAGGCGGAGAGGAATGGCTTGCCTAGCACTCGAGCTACCTGTGCTTTGGACCTCAGGTAACAAGGCAGACCCTCACGTGGCAATTCTCCACTGTGAGATTTAGCACCAAACTTCTTTCAGTTCTGCTGTAAAAGGGATTAAGAAATATAGCCCATCAATACAAGAGAGAGGCTGTTTTATTTTTAAAATTGCTCTCAGACCTATTCACCCTAAAAGCGCTCTGAAGTGAACAGACATTTCTGGGGAATTAAAGACATGCAGCAAGTACATCCATCCAGGTCCCTGAAGTCATATTTATCAACAACTTAACAGGCTGAACTGGGGCATACCGTGTCTTTAAAAAACATACCCAAAACATTTAATATTGCATTCCACCATCATCTGCATTTCTATCGAGCCTTCCTTCCAGGACAACAAAGGCACAAAAAAATCATCCCTTTTTGTTTCTCTTTCTAGCCCCACATATTCTTGCAGGCTCCCTGAAGCTCTCCAGCCTGCGCTCCCAGAGCCGGCTGAGCGGCACGCTGCCTACCTGCTTTAACCCATCACCCGCACTAACAGGGAGAAAGCCCGGTATGCACAACCATTTCCTTATTAAAAAGGACTAGACCCTGGATCACTACAAACACCATAGCAAAAAGGGTCCTTTCTCAGTGTTAAAACAATAAATCCCTCCCCGACACGCAAACATTATATTTTCACATGTCAAGATTGATAGAGACAATTCATTTTTTTAATGCAGAAAAGACAAAACAGATTTCAATATTCAGCTACTGACATTACCTGAAAAGATAACTATCCAAAATAGAGCAAAAACATTTATTAAATCTGGTTTTGTTTTTTCTTAGGAGCAAATAAAAGTTTTAGCAAGGTAAGATGCAGCCCCAAGCCAAAGTGGGTAAAAGTATTTTAAAGTAACAGGTTGCCATTAACCAGAATTGCAGCTCAAATCAACCCTAACCCAGGTTCAGAAGAATTCCCTCCTCTCCCTAACCACTGATGCTGAACCCTCGTGCTTTCTCTTGGCATTAGAGCTACATCTTCCTCCATCAGACACAAATACGACCGCAAACATTACTTAAAAACAGCTATACAAATGTTCTTGTCTGCATCTGAAAAAGACTTTTCACCTATTGAAATTGAAAGACTATTTCCAAAGCACAAGAAGGACTTGAAATGTCCCATGTGTACTCTTCAGTATAGAACTACAAAGACTATGGGTGACACATTCGCTTTGGTACATCTACATAAATAGGCTTCCAAAGACAAAAAGGTTTCTTATTTATGTATCATCTGCTCTTTCAAGCAAACATCACACCATGTAACAACTCTATCCAAAAAACGTCAAACCTAAAATATGGCAAACAACTGGATTTCCAAATCCTCATCCTGCTATTGTCACAGCTGATATTTTATTACCAAAACTTAATCATCTTCTAGCAGTACTGAACTACCTTGGAAGGAACCCGAAGGTTATTTCAGAGTATTTTTAGTATTTTTATCTTTAAATCCTATCAGTGCCTCCCCTTTCCCCCAACCTATTTTCTCCTGGGAAGTACATTATAACAGCAAAAAACAACATGGAAAGGAGGAGCGCTTTTGCAGATTGAACAGCTAGTCAAGGATCTGATCATTCTTCACAGTGCTTTAAGGTCTCTGGAAGCAATTTGATGCTCCCAAAGTTATTCCCCATTTTATTCATTACAAACATAAGCTACTGCAATAATTGCAGTGCACTGTACGTGCATATCGCAATCTACGTAACACCCAGGTGCATGACGGCTAGCGAGCGCCGGCGCGGGACAGCAGGGCAAGGCGCAGGGCGCGGCGAGAGGCACCTACCAGGTCGTACGCCGCCAGGACCTTTTTCTGCACGTCGGGCAGGGTGCCCAGGGGCTCCAGGTAGGGAAAGGCATCCTTCATGCAGAGGGTGACCGAGGGCGAGTTGTCAGCGCTCACGAGCCGCGAGGACAGGGTCAGGATGCACTGCTTCAGACTGGCGATGGGAGGGAGCCCGCACAGCTCCTTCACTGACACCATTGCGTTCTGTGGGAAGGAAGAGAAACACTTCAGCACGTCCCCGTCAGGTCCCCGTCTGCCAGGAGGTCACCCGCATCTCCCTGCCTCTCCTCTCCACCACCCGCTTACACAGAGGCATGGACTGGCCTTTAAGTTGGAAGAGTCTAGTTAGCATTTGGGGGATTTTAGGAATAAGTTTTGCTTTGTGTGTTCAAGATGTTCATAATATAGCATTGCTGGGGATAAGAAATGGTTCAGAATTAAGGAGCGAACTGCGAGGACCAACGGAAAGAAAATGGGGCTGTCCTCTTTCGCTTCCTTATGACTGACAAAGAAGGTCTGAACAGCGTGATTTCTGCCTTTCTTTGAATTTAAGAAAAATAAACTCTTCCCAAGTTTGGCTTCCTGGAGGACTGGTCCTCGAGCAAAGGGCCCAGTGTTTCTGTTCCAGGGAGGCGATGTTCAGCTCAGATCTGCAGAGGTTTCCGAGGGAGGAGCAGCCAGCCCTTGGCACCGGGCTGCGGGGGGGGGCTAACAGTGGCCCCCGCACGCAGGCATGCGTAGCAGGGCCCAGTACCATTCTCCGGTCCCGTTCTCCATCCACAGCCTCCTGCCACCCGCGCTTTCCTTCGGGCGCAGGAATCCTGGCCGCCGGCTTTGCAGCTGCTCTGCATCACAAATCCAGCCCCAACAGGGACAAGACTCCGGCATATTAAACTATCTGCCTAAAATACCGTTTCTCTAGTGTTCAGCTTCCAATTGCTTTTGAAGCAATAATCACCTAGTTCACCAGCCATTATCATCCTCCAGCAAGAACGAGTTTGACAGACCTCATATTTCCCATGGGAAAGGCAAGCAGGAAAAAACACTCTGTTTCCAGCCTTGCATTACCACATCATACAGCAACAGAAACACTCTTTCCCCTTCAGAGGCCACATGTAAGAAAATCAATACTGGATACACAGGTCAAACCAAACTAACATGACAGAATTTACTTATCACCCAAGTCAGTGGACTTGTGGCTGACTTTCCCTCAAAATTTAGCTTCTCGAGTCATACTATGACCAAGATGCACAAAATCTAGGGAAGAGAATATTGTAACAACCCATAGCTTTTAAGTGCTGCCCCACATCTTCCTGAAAAAGCAGTCATCAGAAAATGCCCAACAAATTAATAGAGGTTTTTCCCATTAACCAAGTAGATTAGCATGCAGTTAAACCTAATAACTGAGTCTTCTACAAAGCCTTCCTGAGAACAAGATCTCATACTGAAATTTAGTTTGGGAGGCACATGAATGCTATTTTTGAGTCCAGTTCAATGAGTACTTTCTTTTATACAGTTCATGTATCTAACCCTGACCTAGACAGAAGGTGGAGTCAGAGGTTCAGACTAGTGACTTACCAGGCCTGCAGGGAAGGAAAGGCTGGGAAGAGTTTCCCATTCTTAAAAATATGCTAAGGATATTCCTTTGGGAGTCATTTAAAACTTATGTCATTTTGTAAACTTTTCCAGCTGCCAACATCTAATTTGCTTTAGACTCTGTCCAGAAGAGTGGGGTCAGTCAAGTTTTATGCATTTTTCTCCTATTTTCAAGGGAAAAAAAAAAGTCTGTTGTTTCTGTAGTTTTACCAAGGAGACAGCTATGGTTGATTTCCGCTATTAATTAAGGAAAACTCAATGTTTAATGCTGCTCAGTTTTATTTCTAGGCAGCCCCCTGAATTGAACTGACCATTACTGAACCTGCAAAATCGCTGCCGGCAGCCGCAGAGGGGAGCGCAAGGCAGATGGGTCAACGCTGGGCCACAGTGCAGTGCAACCTCGAGCCCCGCGGTGTGACGAGGGCCACACACCCCCGAGCGCTCCCCGGGTAGCACCCCAGGACCGACGCGGGGCCAGGAGACCCTCTGGAGCAAGACATGCTACCGGTGGCTGTGCTGGCCCTCCACCAGCCGGGACAGCACAGCTATTCAGCAGAGAGGGAATTGTAATCCGAGCGGTGTCCAGGGCACGTTACCCATTTGCAGCCCTTCTGTGAGCGGTGGCAACGCAGGCGCAGCACAACGTGCTATTCTTAGCAGTGTGCATTTCTCTGGCGTAGATGGGACCTTAATGACACATGCACTGACTGCTTCTTATACTCACTCAGACAAAGCAAATTAATAGTGTAATTTTCACTGAGTTAGCAAAACAAAAGCTAGCTGACATTTTTCAGGACCGGTGAGGAAATGAAGGTTATAAGGGCCAGAGGCCTGTGGACACAACTGTATCCTCAGCTCTGCTCTCTCAAATAAATACAAGCAGTAAAGTGTGTGTTCGGAGATAGAGGGAATATTGTTTTTTCAAACATTTCTGCCTAACCTCACATTTGCTTGTTAGTTAATAGCTGTAAGCATCAGCCTTCCGACGGCCAGTATGTTTCAAGGTTTCCACAGGCACGTGTAACCACCTGTGGCTTTGAAGCACACCCACCAGCTGCAGCGAGTTGGCCCTACCGGTGGCTCACACCAGGATCTCCCCTCCTGTGCTCCGCACACACAATGCATGTGGCAGAAGTGTCGTACCTGCATGTTTTCTCTCATGTCAGTGGCCTCTCGTAGTGGATGCACTGCCAGCTTGAAGATGTCATCAATGGTCTTGAGGCCGGTGTTCCTCAGCATGGTGTACTCCCTTGCTTTCTTTCCTATTCTCACTGAGAGGCTGCGCTTTTGGGCCTTCCCTCCACCGCTTCGATTGGTTATTGCAATGTGAACAAACAGTGTAACGTGCTCCATGATATCTCCAACAAAAGACCGCAGTGGTATATGCCTGTATCCGGGCTGTAAGCACTCCAGTGGGATGGTATACTGGCCTATGAACTCATCCCCAATGTAGTCGTCATCCAAAACAACAAAACGGATCATGGCTAGCTCTGGTAGGTTGATCTGGAACTCAAAGCTTTCATCAAAAATGGGGTTATCGCTGTTTTGCTGAACAGTTTTAGTTCTTTGTTCTGTGCAATCCGCGGGAATCCCATGGATTTCTATGCAAACGTAGGGGTCTATAACATCCCCCTTTGCACATGCACCCTTGGGCTTTGGGAAGTTCTGCCCGCTGATTATTTTGATGTGCAGGACTTGTGGAGAGACGCCTGGGACGATGCCCTTTGTATTGGCGCTGAAGTAGGAGACTTCATCACGCATCACAGAAGGCCTGAGGACGTACCCACATCCCCCGTTCTGCAGAAACCAGCCAGTGTGCAGGTCCATCATGGGCCCAGGGGTCTGATAGTTCATTGCCACTATCTGGCAACCGCAGTTCCAAAAGTCTTGAGGATTTAAGTTACTGGAGTCTATTCTCATAGCACTCGGGTACACCCTGGACAAAAATTTTTTGTTGTAGTTGACAAAATCTTCAGGATATTCGTTTGCAATCCGGTTGGCTTCCGCCTCGCTGAAGGAACAGATTTCCCAGTAATTTTGACTTTTCATAGATGTCTCAAAGTCTTTGTACTGAACAGATTTGCATAGGGACACCAAGTCAGACAATTCTCTGCAGAGCCAGATCAGCTTTGGCTCCCTTGAAAAGTCTTCTGACAGTCTCCGGGATATTTCAGCCTCTTCATCTTCATCTGTGACTTCTCCTTCTAATATATCCTGATCACAGGGCAGCTTCTTCCCCTTCACAATGATCTTCATTTTCAGTTTCTCGGGTGACGGGAGGTAGGCTTCCGATGGTAAAGGTGCTTCCGTGTAGAGCTTGTTTCCGAAGATCCTCTTCATGTGTTGAACCATTACTTTCTGCTGTTGTACTGAGCAGTGGTTCCCCAAGCAGAGAATAAGGGGATACTCTGAAGCAAAGAAGGCTAATTTGTTTATTACCTCAATAACATTTCGAAAGGCAAGTGGCGATGTCATGTTGTTACGGTTACAAATTATGGGCTCGTTATCTGGGCCATCACAGACATCTAGTTCAATACTCCGGCAGTTCATCTTTAAAGCTCTGACATAACCATTGATATCAGCTGGTCCTCTGAGCTGGTCTTCTATTAGATATGTATTGTGGGATGCATTGATGTAGTAATGAGACAAAGGCTGTGTCATGTCTTGGACAACTTTTTTGTGTTCTGGGTCAAAAATATCACATTCTGGGGACAATAAATACTGAGTAAATCCATCAATTGCAAGAAATCCTTTCAACTGCCCTTCTTGAGAAAGTTCATACCTGCGTATAATATCTAGACACATTTCTTCTGTTATATGGGTCACTCCTTGCTCAGCCTCTAAAAACAGCATGAGGTCATTGGCATCTAGATATTCTTTGTTTTTAGATATCTGCACGAGTAAGAAATAAACCTCAGGTCTCGTGCAAAGTTCGCTGAATGCTTCACAAAATTCCTCTTTTGTTACTCGTGTTGTCAGTTTCTCTTTGCTCTTCTGAATTTCCTTAAATTTTAATCTAATCTTTGATTCCTTTAGGGTGGGGTTAAGCTTTTTTATTAGCTCCACAGACATATCTTCTAACATTATGCCATTACCATCAACATCTGCTGCTTCAAATACAGTTTTTAGCCATGCAAACCGTGGGGTATTATGGCTGCCTTCCATCAAATCCAGAGGTTGTTTACTACGAGAAACCAAGTACCTTAATCCCGATACCCAAATATTGGCCACATCAGCCGAATTGGCAACCAGGTCAAGGGACTCGTAGTTCTCACCATGAATTACCGAGAGTGCACAGTCCTCAGAAATCTGGTCCGCAAGCCCATTATTCCTGAATGTTTCTGTGTTCTTCCCTAGTCTGATTTCTTTTATAGCAGAAATATCAAGCTTAGCTTTGTCAAGGTCCTTCTTGGAAGGCTCCCAGCGAAGAGCCTGCAGGTCAGGATCCAGAGTAAAAAAACGGTTGTAAATCCGGGAATTTGGACGAACTTTCTTCAGTTCACACCCAGCCTGCATAAAGCTGATACAGTCACTAGCACTGCTTATTTTCTTCTCTGACGGCATGCTGCTGAAGGACACTGTTTTCTTTCTCCCACATTTTTGGTTTGAAGGATCCTGTGGAATAAATACACGAAAAAAGAAAAAAGAGGAAAAAGAACTAGTAAGTTTTCTTTGGCCTTTCCACAAGTACATAAATAATATAGAGAAGATATGTTTATGTAAAATAATTCATGTTTTTCTGAACCGTAAAACACAACACATTATCCCTTTCCACAATTCAGTTCCCTGCTGAGCTATAAAATACAACTATACAGTGACTTGGTTGATGGCAGCATTACAGATACCCAGCTTTCATCAGTGGCATCTGTACTGGTTAAAGTCCCTTCCAGATCTCCCTTCAGCAATTAGCTACAGGTGTGAGGACGTGGGATCTGGTTATATCGTGTACATCTTCAAAGGAAATGTGGGAAAAGAGGTTTTGTGGAAAGCTCCAGTACCCACTTAAGTCTTGCTTAACTGAAGTTTGTCCTGCCTTTACTCTGCCTATTTTCGGCAATCTTGGATGTCTCAAGCAGAACTAAAACAAAACCAAACAGCAGTCATGAGTCAGACCCCTGAGGCGCGCAACCGAGGCGAGTCGAAGGTTTCTTATTTGTTTTAATGTCCTTTGCCAAAAGGCCGTTCTCACTAGGCTGAGAAGTCCACCTCTGCTGCACATGCAATGGCGAGGCTCCCATGCAGCTCCCACAGCTGCTCTCGTGAGGACCTGCTCACCTCCTGCTCAGCCTGAACCTGCCTCATACTCTCATCTCTCCATCTGCTTCACCAAGTACCTATTCTGGCACTTTCTGTGTACCAGGACCGCAAAATGCAGTGGGAAAATTAACAATGACCAGTCAAGAAGCCCAAAGTCCTTTTCTTCAGGCCATATTTTCTAACTCTTTTGGAGAAAATACTTAGCCATCCACATGCAACTCTCTTCAACATCAACTGCCCAACTTGCTGCTGGATATAAACCCAGCTTCCTGCAAAGCTTCAATAATTTTAGTGCAGCAACTACATTTAAATCTTTCCCCACATATTATCAATTCAAAACATTTCACAACGATTGTAAATCATTCTTGTTGCTCTGCATGATCATCTTCTACTCCATTAGTATATAAATTATCCAACAGCTAAAAAAAAATTTTTTTTTAAACACCATTCAAGGCTGTAAGTAATAGTGAAACACTTCTTAAAACTGCCTTCCCTTCTATTTCCCTGGCCACCAGCAACGTTTGCCTGGTTCTCTGTCTCCCTCGCCTCCTGCCTGCTTGGATTTCAGGTAGGAGAAGTCCCAGGGTGAGGCAATTTTGTTGCTGGGTGCAGGCACAGAGCCTTCGCCAGGCTCTGCCTTCAGGCCCAGCTGTGAAAGGCACACCAGGACCAGCTTCCCAAGGGCCCTGAGGGACCTGCTCGGAGACACTGAAACCAGCCTACCCCAATTCATATTCCCCTGCAAATGCTAAATACAACCCGTGCTCTCGCAGGGCCCTCCACCGCGCTGCCACTGTGTTTCTGCTGCTCCTCACCATCCGTGCCCCCGCGGCACCCTGTCCAGCTTGCCAAGCCACTGAGCATCAGCCCTGCGCCTTGCAGGAATGGCTTCACTCTTTTGCGTTTTTGTACGGAGACTTTCAGCAAATTAGTCAGTATAAATATTTCTACTTCCTAAGTACCTGAGTAATTGCTACTGTCACTCACTCAATCCGTGCAATAACATCCAAAATACTTCCAAAACCCCAGCTCCCCAAAAGGAGATTTAAAGGCATGGGATCTGCTGGGAGCAAACTAAAAATCTCTAAAATCCTTATGTTAAAGATTTCTCATTAAACTGACACAGCAGCTTCTACTGACAAGAGGAATTACTTTAGCCATTTATCGTAGTATTTATTGTGAGAATTAGAGCTTAAAAAAAGGGAGAAAGTCAATGAAGCCAGTGGCTTGAGTCAGCTAATTTTTTAATTACAATTTTCTGCTAAAATGTTCTGTTCCTGCATTAACATACTGTCCTTTAATACAGCCATGGCCATGAAAATATTCAGGCAATAGATACTAATGAATACAAATGAATGCAGCTGATCACCCTGTGGGTTCTACCAGAGCCTTTTCTTTCTCATTTCTTTAGGTTTAAGGAACAATATTTAAAACACTGTGTTTGTATTTTCACAGTAATTTCCACTTGAAATACCATACTTGGACTATTGCAGAACACTTGAAGTTCCAAAAAACAACCAGACACCCTGAATTCACCCTACTGAGAGCTAGAACATCCAGAGCCTTCAGTATTATGACAGTACTGTAATATTTGGTGTCTGTTTCAAGAGTCCCACCTGACTGAATCAAGAGATTACACAAAAAGCTAGGTTTTCACTTAAAATCTMTCTCTTACACTATGAAGAAATTCTGGAGAACACTGGACACATGCACTGTAAGGACTTAGCCCCAGGAATGCAATACAAAAGAATGTGATTGCGATCTTTCCTGGATCTCAACTTGAGAGTCTCCTCTCCTTTCAGAGGTGAGACTTATGATATTTGCATTCTTGGGGTTATCAGTACTGATTACAGCAATTTCAGATGTCCTGTACAAATGCTTCTCATATAGGAAGGTGTATTAATGATCTTTAAGTTCACAGTGATTCATTCCTTGAAGAGTAATTCCTCAGGGCCAGATCTGGAAAAATCATCATAGCATCGCAGCTGATTTACCTCCAGGTCTGCCATTTTGTCTTTGCTAGAGAGGCAAGACTGGTTATGTGACTCACTAATTTGTTTCTGCAGAAAAAATAAAAGCCATTTATTTTTAGTTCAGAGATGGCTGTACTTTTTGATGAAAATAAGCCATGGAATCCATCAGCTATTTTTCAGATATTAAGGTGATAAAAATAATTGGCCTTGTGGGGAATCGCCAAAAGTTTAATATTCACTCTTAACCTCTCAGGGATTTGGAGGAAACTACATTATCCTCTGTGTTCTCTTTCTCTGCTTTTATCTTTGATGGGTACTTCTGGTTTTGTACTTGGTGCTAGATAAGGAACATAATTTTACAACTGTAATTCTTCATCTCTTGGTAGGACTTCCCCATATCTTTTCTATCATTGAATAAAATTCAAGTCTAATCCACAGGACTAATTGCCTAAAATGAACAAAATTTCGGTGCTACTGATAAGATTATTTTACATTAACAAAAAAACTCTCCAATCTACTGTATAATATACACAAGCCCTACAAAATTGCAATGGCTAACTGAGCTTATTACTGCATCAGGCATTTCTCTCTTGCTCTCTACAGTATAGGAGCATTATAAGTTTATTATACAACATATAATTGTATAATAATGTTATATAACATTATAATCTTTCAACACAAGAGCTGCTAAATTTGCACACAATATAGATTTAATGAGACAGTTTTCATTCACAGTTACCAAAAAGGTATTTATGCTATGCAATGCTAGTTTTGCAACCACTCGAAATGTGTTTGCAGTCTTTTTTCAACTACTACTTTATTAAATCTAAATCAGAGGACCTCCTTCACTTGCATTGCACACGCCAATACCTCATTACAGACCTAATTGCAGCCACAGTCTCCATCGCCATCACTCCACAAAGAGGCTCCAGCGACCACCCAGCTCTCCTTTTCCACTCTCCATTTATTCCCATAAAGTGAGCAAGTTTTCCCAGTGCATCAGCTAGCTCCCATCCCTAAGTAAGCACAACATTCAAAGGTGATTTTCAAAATTAGATTCTTCCCTTCCCTGCAGCTGATTAGGAGCCATTTAAACTAAAATTTAAAGCAAGCTCAAATGCTGTCCTTCTCAGCCTGTGAAGCCAGACACTGGCCTCTGCTCAGTCACCTTCTCACTGCTTGAATGAGTCTCTCCCACTCCTGGTGCCTGGTGAGCCTGGCCACACAGCTCCAGCTCCGAGGGATCACCAGCAGAGCAATCGTCACCGGCAGCAGGGAGCAGACGAGGGCTTTCTATAAGATATGCCCCCTGCCCGTTGGCTCCACTCAAACCAGAGCCTGGAGAAGGCAATTTATGCTCTTTGCCTCCCCTCTGATTTTATGCTGAACTTAGTTTCACTGAGCCTATAAACTTAGGTTCCTGATACTGGCTTAATTATTTTAACTCTCTACTTAATCCAATTTCTATATACTACTCTTCTAAGAAAGCCATTCAACTAAAAATACTCCTGCACTGCAGTGTGTCTAGTGGCTAAGTGCCTGCCCCATGTCACCTTTCACTGGAGACCAGTAAGGCGAATGATTGCAGCCACCTAACAAACTAAAAGCTGCCAAGATCTTATGTGAATAAAGAGCAAATCTGCTTTCTTGTGCTATCCGCCAAAAAACATTTACAATGCAGATTATCAAAAAACTCCCTATGGCATTCACCCACACCAGAGCAACCGATCCCCTTCATTAATACAAAGCACACACCCAATTAGAAAGCACAACGAGATGCTCCCCTGAACCCTGCAGGTAACAACTGTACCGCTCTCCTAGAGCTAAGTGCACCACACCTGATAGTACCACACCGTACCTGGTGCAGGACTGCGATTTATCAGTTTTTCTTACCATAACTGGGGTGGTTAGGCTTCACAACCAGCACCTAACAAGGAAACCTACTTCTGTTCCAATAGTCCTCTTGGTTACCATTTCACAGGCTTTTTATTCCTCAATCCTGGGGCCTCCCTAACATCTCCATGGTGAGTCAGATTCCCAGAAACATGTGCAAGGTTCACTACTTTCCCTGAGCACAGAAAAGCAACTGCAGCAACAGACGTTCCCCTGCTCAGTCCTGCTGCAAGGTGGGGTGAGCACTGCCAAAGCCCGAGGGACAGCAGAGCCGCCGCTGGCATCCCGCAGCACCCAGCACATACAGGGAGATGCAGCCGAGCAGATGTCGAAGAGCCAGAACAAGAGCCATAGGGGAAGACGACCCAAAACTGGGGAAAAGTTTCATTCCCAAAGTCTCAGTCCATTTTGGCCACTTACAGCCCGACTTTCTGGCTGCATCCAGCAAGGACAAAGAAAATGCTCCCAAATATACCTACTGCACAAACTTGGTGACTATTGTTACAGTGAAAAAACTCGAGTGCTTCCTGCGCGCTGCTGCTAGCTTTTGATAGCGGGGATTTCACCGAGACAAACATGACCTGTTTTGCCATATGTCAGTGTTAATTCTAGTTTCAACATCTCCATCATGAGAACAGCAGCAAGTTTCTGCGTGTGCGCAGGATGGCCTGGGTGTCTGCTGCTGTTCACACAGCCTCGGTAGCTCAGATTTTCCTCCATTCGACCTCTCTGCAGTCCTGCGCGCGTGGCATGCCCTCCCTGCCCTTTCCCTAACTCTATCCCAGAGCCACAGGGGATTGAAGAGCATCCCTTCTGCCTCCTCTGCCCTCTCCCAGCCCCCTCCCTGTGCGCTCCCACAGACCTCAGGCACACGTTCTGGGAAGGACAGAAACATGTACCTCCCTCCGAGGCATCCCGTGTCAGCTAGCGACAGAGCAAAACCACGGGACGATAAGGAGGAAGGTCAGCTCTTAAGAGTACCATCCACAAACAATGCATCTTCAATACAGCCCTATGAGAAATGTTGAATTATGCTTGAATGAATTAATTCCTTCTCAATTTGATGCTCTTCTTTTTTGTGCCTTAATAGCAGAGTTCGTCTCCACAGCACTTCCAAGCTTCACTTCTGATCTATGGGGCACCCTCTCCAGGGACATATTTAGAACAGTTGCCAGGCATCCCAAAAGCAATTAAATTCAGTAATACCAACTGATTTTGAATGTATGTCTACAAAATAGGTTCAGACATTAGGTACACAGTCTTATGCATCATCTTCTTTCCTGGTACATTTTGGAAGGAAAAAGAAAAAAGAAAATTAAAAAAAAAAAAAAGGAAAATACTTCAAAAACTCTTCCTATTTAAAATACAGAGGCTTAGTTAAATTCACCAAGAATACAAAACACCAGCTGTAAAATGGTATTTAAGAGTAGCTGATTGCCTGTGATTAAAAACATATAAATAAAACTCTGTTGTAAATATAATTATATGAACAAAATTAGTTCAGCTTCAGGTTACTCTTTTTGAAAAGAAGCAACAGAGATTTCCCACCCTAAAGATCTTCTCCATGAGATAACATAACTCTGTATAAAACACTGTTACTGGCAATACTGCCAGATATAACTAGTTTGCATGCAGTGTACATGTACAAAGAAACTCTACTTGTATGGCAAACTTTGTGTTTTCAAAGAAAAGACACCTCTTTCAAAGGTGACTCAAACTAAGGTTTCCTTTGATTCTTAGGTCGCCTTATAGCCATCACCACCGCATCTTATCTCCTGCTCCTGAGCCTGCATTAATACCCATTAACCGGAAACACCCCAAGAGCTCGCCCACAGGAGCACTTTGGCACGTGCTTAGCTTTCAGTGCGCGCACAGCTGCACCGAACTCAGCTAGCGTCAAGGACAGATCCGAGCGCTGGCCTGACTGCATCCTAATGCTGCAAATGACCTTTCCAAAGAAAAGGACTGATTTGCAACTCCACTCTAAGCACAATCTCAAAACAGTAGAAACTTTCCCATTGAGCACGTTGTCCCCGTCAGAAGGGCTGGATATGTAAACAGTGGATCAGTCAGCCACCAGCAGTTGTGGGAAAACTCCTCCCTACCCACCCTAACCTTCGACCACTCAGTCTTCTGCTGTTTAAATCAAAGACCTAACATAAATAAATGTGTGGGATTAAAAATATATGAATAAACATGGTCTCCACCTCATTCTGCCCCTTTACCAAAGCTTACAGGACAGAAATCGTTGAGCATACAAATCAAGAAACAGAGTAGTAACAGCCATACAGCATCCCTGAACACAGAAGTCAAGCTCAGGCACTATTTAGCCTGAAATTAGATTACCTGAAGGGCCTCTAAAACACCAACAGCATTGCAGGATTCTGCTGAGGAATAGAGCAAGAGCAGAAAGCATCACTAGCAGAAGGCACCCAAAGCCCTTAAAGAGCTGCAGGGTTCTGTGAAAGAAGGTGAAGCTCAGTATCAATGCTGAGAGTTAAACTTGTTAAGTACAATGAAGATCCATTCCCCCAAAACAATTTACATTTTCATCACTGAGTATCACTGTTGCTAAAAGAGAAGCCTTATTCCGATCTTTGCCATTTCACATGAACCTAGCACTGAAAAATCATTCATAGGCAGCTTAGTCTGTCCTCACAAATGGGTTATGATAAACAGTGCATCCAAAAAGGTATCTGTTCCAGAAACACCAGATGATCTACTTAATTGGCCAAGTGATTACACATTTTTTTTCAGGGGAATCTAATTAGCTCTACAGATTTTAAAGCAAAGGAGTGCCACAGTATAAGGATACTCATTTTGATCTTTTGGGACACTTGTAGATACTTCAGTTATACACAGAGAGAATCCCAGTCCCTGAAATTCTTGAAGGTTTACAGTATTTGTGGTAATGGAAAAATGTTCTCTTAAATATTAAATAAATAAAAAAATGCATCACTAATGGCACTCAAAGCACATCATGACAGGTTGACAAATGATGTAATTTTTCTATCATCAGGTAAATCAGAACAGGGAAGGTTTATATAAACCATCCAAGAGAACACAAAGTCAGTGTTGAGGCCAGGGCTGCAACCACATCTCATGCACCCATGACGTTTGGTTCATCTCATCACACATGTGACTGAAAGCTTCCACCTACACTATTGGGACATTTTTACTACAGCTAGTAACAATCATTAGAAACTGATATTCATTACAAGCACACAAAGACTTCTTCTTTGAATCTCAGCCATTTGGTTTAATAATGTATAATGTTCTCCCATCCTGGCCATCCTCAGAGAATATCCTGAAATAGCTCATTTTATAGATTTTATTGGTTCTCATTACAGCCTTTGCTATCACAATAAATTAATGAGAACTCCCTGTAATCTTTCTTGGCAAGGCCTGTAGGGTGTAAGTATCGGATATCCGCTATGACAACTCACAGGTCAACAAAAAAAAAGGCTACAGACTCAAAATTCATCCATGCTGACATCTCATGGCACCAGACAGCTACCTTTGCGTACAGGCTTCACAGTGATGGAGCCTCCTCCCTGGAGCAGCCTCAGGGATGCTGCCCGCCCCACCAGGGCTGACTGCATAACTCAACAGATTGCAAGGGCAGATGTTAATGATGACGGACCAACCCAGGCGGCCTTTTCAAGGTAAAATTCCTGCTTTTTGGGGGGTTTAAGCACATGTGGAATAAAGATCAGATCCAAAGTTTAACATATCTGCCCTTAAACACTGAACCATAAATTTATCGGAATAAACAGAAAATTTAAGGCAGACCACAAGTATGACATGGACAGATACATAAGAAATAGCTTCAGACCACAGCGTCAAACAGTTTTTCAAGTACCAACACAGTCACACAGGCACATCTGAAAATTCAGCTAGTTGTCATTAATAAGTAATTTAACTTGGACTCAGGCTCCACGCAGGGGGCCAAAGCCCAATTGTCATCCATGAGAAAGCAATGACTAAGGGATCTCAGACACAAGAGAAAGAAAAGTATCACTGGGAATAGTAATATCAGCATTTACAGTGGGGTCTTCTGAACTCCCCAGGATCATCCATACACAGGTAGCAAGGACTCACCAGGTCCTATAATAACGACTTTACAGTGAGCTTCTCATCAAATGAGGGAGGAAATGTCACCTCTCAAAATGGGCACCCTGAGGGAAGAGGAAAACACAGTCCCAGTGAAGACAATAGCTTAACGTTTCTGAGACGCTGAATAGTCCCCTCTGGAGAAGTTCAACAGGAGGCAGGATTATAATGGCTTGTCTGCTTTCCTCTTTCCCTCCACTACTAAAAAGCTCTTTCAAGTATGAGAGGGTAGGCTGGAGAAAGATGATTTGAAGAGAGGGAGGGAAGAATGGCTGGAGATCTTTGAGAAGTATATATGAACTAAAATGATTTGCTGTTCAATAACTGCCTTTTTTTTTTTTTTTTTTTTAATCACTAGCACTGGAAAACTTACTCAATTTTACCTTGAAGAAAATTTGCCTTTGCTGTATAAATGACAAACGAGAGCAAAAGAAAAAAGCAGCAGCGCGTAAAAATTCCATCTGGAAACACTTCCCAAAAATGAAGTCTGAGTAATGCAAGTACAGTTTACTTTCCAGCATACAATGCTGAAGTTACTCTTTCAACTTAGTTTTATAATTAGGACCACAAAGCCAAAGTCAAGAAGCTTCAAAGAGCCCCCACGTCATGTCTGTAACAGTCCTACCACTCCACAGTTCCTTCTGCCATCATTGCTCCTGATGTTTTCTCTTTACACTTCATAATCCAGCTGATCTCCCTGACAGCATCCCTTAAGGGATAGATTCTTGTACCTTCATTTATATATTAAGCAACTCAGCAATCTACAGAGAGAAATAAATTCCTGTATGATACTCCAATACATACATGCACATGGCACCCCTCTATAAGCCTATGGAAGATCCTATCTGATGGAGAAGATTTTTTATGGATCCTTGTTGTTCTCTCTGTGGAACAAACACTTATGACATCACTAATGCCAGATCTACTCCTCACTGTGTTTAACCATGTGCTTTTAGTTTGGAAGGGGCTCAACACAGCCCACTGGACATAATGTCTCCAGTCACTGCCCCTCCTAACATTTCTGTTATTTTTAAGCACTCTGGTTGCTCCCAGGCTGTTCCAGGGCACCTTGGACATGGATTGAATTTATCCCCATGGTCTAACAGCATATAAACCTGAGAAAGACAGAAGAACACTGTCTGTCTTCACAAAGAAGCAGTTACAGCAAGCCCTGGGGAAAGGACACCTCAGCTGCAGCATTCCCAGGAGATCTCCATAGCATAAAACCTCTCTCTTTTACAGATTCTCTTTTGGAGATTTACAGATTCTCTTCTCTGGAGGCAAACATTAAAAGTGGTGCCTACTTAAAGCAGCTAACCCCACAGCAGTCACAGATCTGCTTTACCGAACTCCCTCCAGATGAAGGAAACCGAAGCTCCCACCAACTCATCATCCACATAACAACTAAGCTATACCAAACAGCATGCCGATTAGATTAATGTTCTTCCAGACCAGTGAGGAGAGGTGAGTAATAAAACTGAGGGTGCTTATTAAGTACCCAGGTCAGGTATTTGAGCTGATCACCACCCTCACTATGTGGCACAGCAAAATAGTGTCCCTCAAGCTAGAAGGTCCCAAGTTATTCAGACTTAAAAAAAAAAAAAAAAAAAAAAAAAAAAAAAAAAAAAAAATCAAATTAGTGCCTTAAATCCAAACTAGAGACAAGCCAGCACCAATAACAACTGGGGGAGTTCAGGGAATATGAGCTTCCCCCTTTAAACCTACTTAGATTTCTTCATTAATTTAAGGTTTACAGAAGTGACACCAGTGATGGGGTCTTGTACTGACAAAAGCCTAGATTGCGGTAGGAGGATCTACATCTGAATAAAATGTTCAGACTTTCCACAGAAGGCACAGACAGGAAACCATATTCCTGGCCACTGCTGCCGTAACGTCATTTAACAACACGCATTGAGGAGGGAGCCCTGATCTGAGGTGTGTTTGTACAGCTGAGTAAGGGAACGTTCCCTAAAGCACTGCAAGGAACATGACTTCAATTCACTAATGTACCARGTTCACCAGTGTAATCTAAATGAGCAACTGGGTTTTCCTTCCTCCGGGCATCATAAACAGTGCCTGTTTTGAAATGCACAGCCCCTTTATTCAAAAAAATATATATGTATCTAGTCTTCATACAGACATGAAGCAGAGGCATTCAAGTTCACAGGGTGTGCAATCAGCATGAACCTGCAACAGATAAAAATGGAGAAAATCCAAGATGAGAGCTAGGAAACATAGGAGGACCGATGTCTCAGCACCTGCCTGACAGCACCGAGCACCATGACCAGGAGGATTGCTAGCAAACACTGTGTGTGCGCACTTAGAGTTACAGCAGGACCCTGACATAAAGGCTACGCTGACCCTGGGGAATAGGAAATGAGCACTGCAGTACCTGCCCATTTCAGCACAGCACTAATGTTTATCTGTTTTGTTAGTCAGAGGTCAAACATTTTCACAATGAGTGCAAAGGACATGACCACAACATCCTTCCAAAACACAGAGACTGGAGCAACTCACCAGGTGACAAAAGACCCAGAAGCTGTTCAACACGTTCACACGGGGGCAGATGCAGTCACAGCTACACCTGCGAACTGATGTGGAGATTTCTGATCCGGCTTCAGAGCCCTCATCCACAGCCCCATGAGCTGGGGAGCCAGAGAGCAGGGCAAGCGCTGCCTCCCCAGGTGCTCCCTGGCCTCGCGGCAGCTCCCCAGCGCTCAGCTCTGCCGGGGCTACCCTGCTGACAGCATCCGAGTCTGGGGGCAACTGCATCGCCGGCCTCCCAGGAACCTCAGGTTGGAGCCACTCGGAACAAGCCATGGCAATAACCCTAGTGGCTCACATGACAGAGGTCTAGCATCAAAACCAGAAAGAACCCACAGGGCTTGAGTCCTTCAATACTGCCCCACATGGGAGAACAGCACTGTGCCCCATAATACAAAAACCCAAATGTGAACAGCACACCTTATGCACACATCTTCCCAGAGACTTTTACCTGCAATAATTTTGTTTCTTTTGGCAACTCTTTGAAACGGTATATGCTTTAACTATTCAGAGAAAATTAAGTTATTCAGGCATGAACATTAAATTAGAGCAAGATTTCCGCATCCCCTGCTCCAAGGAACACCAAAACTAAAATTAAAGAGATTTTTACTGAGAGACAATTGCAAGAATCTGACCAGCTGAACTTGGAAGATTTTTTGTTTTAAAGAGACTTCCATTGCATCTGCGCAAAGGTCTCCTTAAAATCTGACAGAAGAGGATGACTTAAAGAATGTAGCCAAATCATCTAAACCCTCTCTGATCTTCAATCCATCCATCAAAAACACTACCAGAGCCAGAGAGGCCAGAACGAAGGTTATGCTGGTTAAAAAAAGTCTCTTTCTTAAGTGGGAAAGAAAACCAGCTATAAGAAAGCAATACATACAAACTGAAAATAAGAGAAGCTGTTGGTGAGGGTTATGAAGTAAAGTGAGGAAGAGGAGGCAATTAGTAAAGGAAGAAAAGAAACAAGGAGAAACAGCAACAAGAAGAGCAGATACGAGTAGGAGATGGGTTTGCTGGCAGCTGGCAATTATAATGGAGAGGGTCCAGGGGGGTCACGTCTTTTGCTTTTGAGCATATTAGAAACAGGCAGAATCCACCAGTGGTTCATCAGTGAGCGGAAGCACTGGAATTATTAATGGTGCAAATGAGCATTCATTCACTAAAGGATAATAGTGACATTCCAATAGTAAGGCAGGCGAACATTACATATCATTAAATCAAAAAGCCAAGCGAGTTTAAAGACACCTGGCTAACGACCAGCTTGTACCATTGCTACTCATCATTGCATCTCTGAATGCTGGAGCTGCAGCAGATCTGTGAGTGGATATATTTCACAGTCAAAATAAGAGAATAGGTGAAAAAAGGTTTGATTAATAAAGAATAATAAGATGACTAGCATTAACAATTTCCAACATTATGGAAAACAGCTCATCAGACTAACTTGATATCCCTTCTTTTATAAGATTACAAATTTAGTTGATAGATGCAATAAAGTTGCTGTAATAGACTCTGTAATATATTATGGTTTCTGTAACACATTTGACTTGGTACTGAATGACATTTTGATTAAGAAGACAGAGCAATACAAAATCACCTCAGAAGACATTAAACGGATCAAGCACTGGATGAATGCTGCATCCCAAATGCAACTGCAAATGCGAAACCCTCATCAGGTAGATATGCTTCAAATGGGGTCCTGCAGGGACCAGTTCCTGGCTTAATGCTATTTAACATTTTTAGAATGACCTGGAAGAAAGCATAAAATCAATACACATTGAGCCTAGATAGGATACAAAGCCAAGATTTAGACAGCAATGAATAAAAAAGAATATGGGTAAGCGATAAAAAGACATCTAAGACTGCTTGACGAGCAATGCAAAAAACAAAAAATGCATGTTTCAATATGGACCAAAATGTGAAGTCATAAATGTAGAAATGTGATGGGCAGGCCAGGCCACATTTACAGGACTCTGACCCAGGAAACAATAATTTTGAAAATCACTTGGTCAGAGCAGATAATCAGCAAAGAATGTAACAAAAAGATTGTAATAGGATATTTGGTTGTATAAAAATAACACCTACTAGGAATAGAGAACCTATGATACCTTTGTATTTGTCCATTATGCGATACCCTCAGTTTAGGAATTACACTGAAATTTGGAGAGAGTTTAGAGAAGCCACAAGAATCAGGAACGTTTTGGAAAACACATGTTAGAGAAAGATTCCAGATTTAGTTCAACACATACATTGTGCAATCACGGGCAACTGCAGAAGCCTGAATTAATTTAAGAGATGACTTTAAAGGACACCTCTTATGCCATAGTAAAGCCATATGTGGGAACTCTTATTCGGGATGTAACAGTTATAACTCAGTTTAGTTTAATTAAATGGTGAATTAATCTATTTTAAGAGGGCCTTCAAATTAAGTTTCCTTACTGATCCCGTAGAAAATCAAAATGCAGACTGACAAGGTCATAACTATAGATGATCATATAAAGATCAGTACTGTCATGTGACACATCTTTTCCATTGCTGGAAGTTGACACATTCAGAGTAAAACTAAGACTTTAAAGTAAAACTAAGACTTAAAAAAAAANAAAAAAAAAACACCCCACCCACAGTGAAGATAGCTGACCATGGGCACAGCCTTCCAAGGATGGCGGTAGATTCTCCATCACTAAAAGTCATTCACTAGCACTGGATTCCTCCCAAAAGGCTGTTCCATGAGAGCAAACATGATTTCATTTAAATACTATACAATGGAGAGCAGATCAGATTTCAGTAGTGTCTTCTGAACTGATTATTTAGAAATTAGCTCAAAAATTCAATCTATATTCTATCAATCAATTTGGTTCTATTCAATCTATTCAATCAACAGTATTTTTCTTAAAAAAACAAAACAAAACCAAACCAAAAAAACCACCTGTGTTGAACATAACTATGTGGTCTGGTATTATGGCACAGTAGATTACTAGGCACTGGGGCCCAAAATAGAATGACCAATTTAATTTCATTCTGAATCTTACAACAATCCTTCAAGAATAAATGTGTAATCCAATAAGCCATCCAAATCTCCATAGTTTAATCACATTATTTTAAGCCCTTTTTAATCAACTTATTTTTTCATTAATCACATTTTATGCCAATTCAGATCATCCCCAACCCTTAAATTTAGCAGTGAAGTTCCACAAATCAATAGAATAAGGTAATCAAAATATTATAATGGAAATATTTTCCTAATTCTGATGCCATTCACAGCAAATTATTAAATAGGTTAAGATGGTATATATAAAGCCAAATACGGATGATTTCTGCAAGCTAACAGTGTCGTTTTAGTTGGTCTGTAATGTACTTGGGGTCAAAGTGTGCCTCAAGTGCGGTGTTTAACAGTCCCACCACGAGAGCACTAAAAAGCTGTCGGGGTGCCTGACRAAGGCATTAGTGACCCCGAGAAAGCAGCCTGTGCGTTTAGGGGCTCAGGAGCCGCGGCCGGGCGCAGCCGCCCCCCGGCGCCTCCCAGGCCGGGGTCCCCATGCCTCTGACCGGGCGCACACACACATTCRGGTATTTCCAAAGCATCTTCCTTCCCCACAGGGCTTCGTGTCCTTTGCAGCTCCCTCTGCGCTCAGGGCGCACGTGCTGTCCACCGTGCCCCCCCGGGCTGCAACGCCGCGCTGCAGGTACAGCTCGCCCCTGCTGCTACAGTCACAGCCGCTCTGCTGACACACGCCGACCTCCCCGACAGGGAAAGCAGGAGCTGACAGGGCTAAAACCAGCAGACAAGGGAAGCAACGATTGGATTGCCGTGGTTTACTTAGCGACAGGGTAATGCATCATGTCTCCCTTAAAGGCAAAACATGGAATTCCCCAATAACACTGAGCAGATGAGTACTCAAGAGGCAGCTGTGGTATTCTCATTAAATCAGTGCGTGTGAGTCTAGGAAGCAGACATATACCCAATTTTTACCAATATAGACTCTGAATGTTTGCATTACTCATCAAAATCAGGAGTGAACGATGCAGGCAATGAGTGCTTTGATAAGCTTGGACAGAAAACTCCAGCGTCATAACCACCTATTTATTTAAAGAATAACCAATTTGCTTTGGTGAGGTATTACATATTTATCGCATTTCTTCATAACCATCTACCTTCAAGACTGGAGCTCTCCTAGCTCCAGGAACTCAAGTCTTAGGAAGAAAAAAAAAATTTTTTTTTATTTGTTTGTTTTCAATAAAAGCCAGACTGCAGTTATACTGTAATTTCACTGTGGTTATGTATTTTGGTAAGTGATTATCATTCCTTTTTTCTCACAAGTAAATTAGTTATATGCCTGAATATTATGGTCCCTTGACTTTCACATAACACATGCATTTTTACAGTCTAGGTACATCAGCTACCTGGTGTAATTGCTTCCACCCAGCTAACATTTAAACATTATGAATTAGTGACAGTAGGGGTATTAAAAAACAGAATCACCGTACAATCATGCTGTAACTACAACAGCATGCTTAGTATTTCATGAAAAGAAAATACCACCTAAAATGACCCCAAGCTGTTTCGCACACTGAAAATGTTAAAAAAAAAAAAAAAAAAAAAAAAAAAAAAAAAAAAAAAAAAAAGTTGGGTCTCCTATTGGAAAACCAGGAATGGCTCTAGCCCCGGCTCTGCGCAGCGGGACACCTAGGAAGCAGCCCGGGCTCCCGGCTGGGCCGGCAGCGCCCACGTGTCCCCACGCTCACGGGAGCGCCCGCCCGCTCCAGCGCTTGCCGTCGGGCCCGCCTGCCAGCAACGCCGCCAAACACCAGGAGGACGGTACCAAGCAGACATCTGCTAAGCGCTAGCAATGTTTAATTTCACAAGCATGCACAAATGCTGGCAGGAGCACGGTGTAAAGGAGCTACGGCTCCAAGACAGGGATAGAATGAGCGACTGATCATTATACTGCAGAGAATTAAGCAAAAGTCATGCATGCCAGGCAAATATTATGCTTTCTACATTACTGCACTGCCAGGACAAGGATGGAAGCTATTTACAGGAAGCAGAAAGAACTGAAGGAAAGGTCTTCTCAGGAAATTGCCATTAAGCATTATAA
The DNA here is from genome assembly GCF_003343035.1 of Apteryx rowi. Lineage (NCBI taxonomy): Eukaryota > Metazoa > Chordata > Aves > Apterygiformes > Apterygidae > Apteryx > Apteryx rowi. Next base: position 575,071 of record NW_020450826.1, on the reverse strand, counting down.
ACTATTTTTCCATGGACAAAAACCAATTCAGATGTCAAAGTCCATTCAACAGGTCCTTTAAAAGAGATTATGATTTGCAGCAACTGTATGATTTGGCAGTTGCTCACTTTAAGCTTTAATCTTGGGCACACTCATGCACACGTTCAGTCCCCATGGCCACGCAGTTCACGTGTTGCTATCCCTTGCAGCATAAAGCCTGGGTGTCTGCACGTGTTCAAGCCATGACTCCTCCAGCCCTTGATAAACGTCAACGCTCTGGCTTTTCAAGAATTTTAGAGCTAACACCCCCAGAGGAAACACTTAGACACTGAGTTTCTCATTGTGTTTTTTATATAAACAGATATGGTAAAAAGATAAATTTTAAGGAAAAGCCTTTTTCTTGCTCTAAAAGAATTAGCTCCCTCTTTTCTTCTTTTTTGCTATTTTGTGATGGCTCTGCCTGCCTCATAAGTTATGCTATCCTTAAATAATTTAGGCAAAGTAATATTGTGCCCTTAGAACAGTCTTGTGAACAAGCTGCAGCAAGCGGTCTGAACGCAGAAGTGCGGGCAGCAGCCCCCCGCCCGCCCCTGCCACAGCCACGCGGGACCAGATGCATGCACGTATAGAGACGCACAGGAATCTCCCTGGCCGTCTCTAGGCGTACACAGAAGGAGAGGACAACCGAGGCAGAGGGGGTTTCTCTCCTGCCGGTCACCGGTGTCTTTATACACCTCTCTGTGCTCTGACAGTTTGCATTTCATCAGCAAACCTCTCGCTTGCTCCCACACTGCGGGGAGTGAACATTAAGGCATTCCCTCCCTACGGACACAGCGACCCTCCAGACAGGCGTATTGGGAATGGACGCCCGCATCAGTCTTGGCTGTAGCTGAGCACATTGTTCCAGAGTATGCAAAGGGTAAAAATAATACACCTCCACGTAACTCCTGGGGTTTGGTAACTCTTTGGCAAATGAGACCGGAGGCAGCGCCATGGTGCAGCGCCAGCAGCCGAGAGGGGCCCCGTCCAGCGGGAGTGGGAGATGCTTGGGTGTTCGCAGCCTGGACTGCCCCAAATCCAGGGAAGCCAGTGAATACACTCAGCATACTTTGGAAAAAAGTCCACTTTTGAGCTCCATTTTACAGACGATATAGTATTTTTTCTAGCTGGTAGCCATAGGAAAATCATACTTCTGTAAATACACCATTTTGCTATATTTTGTTTATGTCTGTATTTTAATGGAAGACTAAAAAAAGACAATTATCAAATAATAGTAATTTTCAGAGAACTATAGCGTTCCTTTGTTTCGTGGGTCAGCTTTCAGTTTCAAAACTCTTCATGAAATTTCCAGGCTTAACCCTAAAGCACAGCTTTGTGCAATTAAGGGCAGATGTGTTTTTTATCTGTTTAATTATAACGATGAAGACTTTGGTAATGCATTTAAAAGAACTATAGTATAATTAGGGCTATATCAAGAAAACTGCTTTGTTGTACCCTAGAGAATTTGTCTGCCTTAATTAAGTCTCCTCTCTCTGATGCAGAACGTAGCAACTCTTTTATCCGAATTCCCTTATATAAAAGCACAACAGCTCTGCCTATTGCATATGGTATACACTATTTTTCAGTGCAGTTTCTGAAACTTTCATCATGCTTCTTAAAGCAAAAAACAAAGAAAACAGCTAAGGCTGGCAAACCAAGTTTGGACAATGTGTTGGTATACACCGGATGGTGTCCATGCACTTCAGCCTTGCAGTTCAGCAAGTGGACTAACAGTGAATGTAAATGCCCCGATGCTATGATTAGTCTAAATCAGAACAATTGTTTTGTCTGAACTCACAGAATTTATTCTTTCCTTACCTGAATGTTAATGAAAGCAGAATCTAGCCCACAGGAGCAACGTATGAGGTTCATGAAAGTTATGCTGCATTGTCTGACTATGCTCTTTTAAAATATATTAAGAGTCAGGAGACTGGCAGTACAAAACACTGGTAAAAACAGGTAATTTAAAGCCTGAGAAAAAAAATATTAGAAATACCATAGACAGTAAACTCCATAGCTCCTTAWTTTGAGTGGTTTTTTTCTCTGCTGTTTTCCAGTTTTGAATCAATATTGACATTTATGGAAAATATTTTCCTTATTACCTCTTGCCTATACACGAACAAAATGAATTAAAGCTCTTTTCTGACAATGTATTCACAGCTGGGATCATATTGATCAAGAGAAGAAAAATTATCAAATTTTTGTATGCATTTAAGAGGCAAATAGTTTTTAAATATGTACTTTGGAAAATAATACATTTCTAACTCATTTTCCAAAGCCAATTAAATTATCAGCCAACGAGTTTTTTAGCTACTAGGTAAATCAAGGCATGTCAGATACTCCGTAATTGCTGAGTATTCTCTATTGATCAAAGCACACTGTTTTATCTCAGCAAATTGAAATGGCATTATCGCCCTAATGAAAAACGAATACTTTATCCAGCAGCCATTTAAAGGTCTTTCAATATGCCTGTATCCTAAGCTGCAAACGCTGGTGCAAGCGTTCAAAGCCAACGGTGGTCGCTCAGCGAGCACTGTACGCCACCCCACAGACCTTGAGAGATTTCAGCTGAGCCGTTTCTGCGTTAAAAGGCCGGCACAACAACCTCAGTCGTCTGTTCTTTCCTAAGCCCTGACAGAAAACATAATTTTCTCCTGTCAGGAATCACATGCCCCAGAATAAACTCGCAGGCCACACAGAAATGATGAAAACCACACCATCCAGAAATTAGTCACATTATTAACATAGGGAGGATAAATCTGGATGTGGTTTAAGTATATCCTCTGGTTTCTGTACCAGTATGGATACTTCTAAGTGGCAGAAGGGAAACAGCTAAACCTTTGTAGGACTGAAGAGTGGAGCCTTTTTTAGAGTGTTACCTTAGCTGGCTGCTATTTTCCAGGGTTTATAGCTTTCTTTTGGTGGCATACTCATGTTGGATACCTTAATGCTAAACTTGGAGAGTTTTCTGTGGGAATCTCTTCTCTGCCTTGAAACACAGGGTTTGAAATGTCCCTCTGAAGTCCAAATAGCAAAACACACAAGACTGGGTAGGAAGCACGCTTTCCTTGCATCCCCCTTCTGAAAAGGGCAAGGGCAGATCCATATACCCTGTACATAAGTGGAGGTACCTACATATTATCCTGGAGGCAGCAGATGTGACTCCAGAGGTAATATTCAGTTAAGCGGGTGATAACTACTTTGCTTTGCATGAACTATAAAGCATACAATACTACCCCAGCACTTGCTGAGTCAACGAAATGTTTGAACACAGATATACTGTATTCAGTGAGACTTAAAAGCTACTTTAGCATTTTGGTGAATTCTAGGCGACTTACCCAGTCACACAGGAAGCGCAGGGCACAGTAGCTGACACATTATATTAAACCACAAAAMCACCCTTCTGTTTTCATAGTTTGCTCCAACTCTGTACCAAGCCTACRTGCTTGCTCAATAACATCTTAATAGTAGGATTATATCAACATGCAGTAAAAATAAGTCAAACAGCTGAGTCTTAGTAAGGCAAGGTGTTTCTTTGCAAGTGCAGAAGTGATATTTGGTCAAGCAGACCACTTGAGGTATCTTCAGAAAAATAGACTATACATCTGAAGATTACAGAAGTTTTCATTTTAGATCATAAACATGACTTAAGGGCAGGGAGGAGGAACTGACTCGAAACCTATTAGCCTAACTTGTATCTTTTGACTCTGAGCTCCACAAATTAAGCAGGGTATAAAAATGGTTCAGCATGGACAATAATAGCACCACATGCTGGTTTCATCCCTGAGGTTCCAGTGTAATTGGTTTCTCATTTGCTTTTTAATCTCCTTGTTCATGCAGTACCAGAAAAGATACCCGTAAGTGCCCAGTTACCCCTGCCATATCCTTTTTATATGCTTCAACAGTGATGACATGAAAAATGTTTATTTCAGCAGAGTTTTCTGCAGGACTGGCACAATGCAAAACCTAACACCAGCTTCCCAAGCAGTTTGCATCCACCGACTCGCTAAGAAAATGACGTGCTGCCCATAACGTATCCAGAATTTCCACAGACAGAAAACATCTCATAGTCTACAAAAAGCATGTGTTTATGCTACAGTGAAGAATGGAACTAAATGGCCAGGAAAATCTGTTCACTTGTTTTCCTATTTAAACCTGTGCACTGTTTCCTAACCAAAGGGACAGACAATGTTTGGCAAATAAATATATTTTAAATACACATCCTGGACATGTTTATACTCCATTTCTGAATAATACAGGGAATAGAGAATAAAGCTGAGTTAAGTCCTGTGACTTGAAGCAGAAGATGTGGGTATCAACGTACAGACACGAGCACGTGCACACAGCTGTGCACACGTGCTGCAAACCAACACACACCGAAGATGGAGCCTATAAGGGACTCTGCCATCTCCTTCCCAAGCACATTTTGTAAAACCATAAAAGACTTTGCACATTATTGGCCATTCCAAGAGCAAACATCATCTTCCACACAGACGTCCTCCTGAAGCCCAGAGAGCAGTCGTGCCTTGCAGGGGCGATTGAGCAGCACCCAGATGGGGAAAGAGGGACAGAAGAAGAGAGGAAGCATTCCAACAGAGAGAAATGGGGCAAACAGCACAAAACTTTTCTCCTCGCAATTACCTTGGTAGCATAATTCTTGGCAGAACTCTACAAAAGAGGCAAATAGGAGGAGTCCCTTCCAGCATATGCTGCTATTGGTTGGATTAATCAGAGATCTCCTTGAAACTGATACATACATTGACATTAGTTCAATCTGCATGTGTAATTTCAATTCACTCTCCTTTTTCACACCAAATGATGTCAGATTTTAATTAAAATCTTTTAGCTGAAAATTAAAATATCAGTGGTGATGCACAGACGCTGCTGAACAGATTTATCTTGTCTAACGTAAATAAAAAAAAAGGGGGGGATCCAAGAGCAAAAGTTTCAAGTGACACCCTGCTTGGCCAGGATCAGGGACTGGCCACCTCAATCAAGTCCTAGCGTTAGTTTTTTTTCTAAGCATACCTCTGGCTCACACTTACACGCTTGCAGGATCAGGGACTACCTAGCTAAACTCTATCATTCGAAGAGTAAAGGAACATAAAAGAGAATAGCTACTAATTAGTACCATGCCATGTCTGATGTATGACTTCGGATGCTCCGAATAGCTTTTTCACTCATCAGCCAAAAGCTGGCCTCTTAGCAAGACTGAAGTCTTGAACTCCTTCATTTTGAAACTTTGACCTGGATCTCCAGCTAATGATGAGAGGTCTTTGGCAGCAGCATGTACCCTGTCCTCACCGAGTCTCGCCAGGATCCTGAAATGGATGAAACACTAAGCCAGTACCCCAGGTTCCTGAAACCAGAGCTCATGGTGTGAAACAATATTTTGCCGTCTTTTTGCAGCAGAGTGTTTTCCTCTCTCTCTCTCAGAGAGAGAGAGAGAGAGAGAGAGAGAGAGAGAAGGGAAGAGACGGCCACCCATAAGCTAGCACTAACTATCCTTTGATATTTCCCTATCCGGATTACTGAGAACATTTTCCAGGACTGACCCCACAGAGATGTTAAGTTTCATTAAACATCCAGGTATGCCCCTTACTAAAATATGAAAGTTCCTGTCTCCTGGAAAGTGTCTCCGTGGGCTCAGGAAAGGATATATTAAAGATAAAGGGCTAGGTTTCTCCATGCCATCGTTAGGCTGCCACCCACATGGGCTGCTGCACAGCCGCTCTGGTTCTCCTGCGTCCTCAGAGCCCATCAGTGACATTGCCCCATGTGCGACCATGGACACGCTCCTTTGCCTCTGCTCCCTTCCCACTAAGGCAGCGCTGCCCTGCATTAGCGAGGGAATCCCATGATAATTATATTTAACCTCTCCAAAAACATTCCTCAGCAAGTTTCATCATGAGAAGTGATACGGGAAGAACTACGTAGTGGGAGGTGCGTTTCCCAGAGGCCAGCACTTGCTGGCAAAAAACCTACCTGCACATCTGCCAGCTGCAAAGTGCTTTAAATGGCCTAAGGAGTCCTGAAGCACTGCACCCATTTATTTAGCAACAGCTTTCAAGGGACATTCCCCAAGGTCACTTTTGGCCCTGCCACTGTCCTCAAACTCAGTAATTTTACTCAGAGTACAGACCATGTAGGCACCCAAGGTCAGCAGGGTCCCCAGCATGAGGTGAGAACTGCAGCTCTTTGCCCTCCAGGCGCTGCTTCTGGTGCTCGCAGGTGCTCTCCTGCTTGGCTTGGAGGAGTCTGAGTTATGATCTCTGCTCACCTGCCTCAAACTGCCCACCAGTTTCAGCCTGAATTTTTAAGTTCAGGCATCATTTGGCAGGGTTCATCATCACACACAGCCAGGCCCTATCTATGTTACTGGCAATTTGAGAAAACACCTTTTTTGATTCTACAAATAAAGCCCATCCCATGGCTTAACTTAGTTTTCTAGCTAGAAATTAAATAAAAGGGATAATAAAATGTCATTTTTTGCAAAGTACTCTTACTGTGAAGTGGGAGCTCTTGAGCAGAGAGGACTAACAAAAATTAAGCCATGAGTCACAGAGTATAAGCCAAACATTGATATTTGAAGGAGGTAAAGTAATTACAAACACAAAGGAGAAGTCATTAAAGTAAGGACTGTGTAGAAGTGGTTCTCAGCTACGGGCATCACACTTCATAAGCGGACAAGCTGAAGGGTTTCTGACACCCTGTTCATTTGAACTTTTCCTCATCATTAAGACAGTACCTGAAAAAGGAAACTTCTGCTCTCCAGGGAGCACATTTATTCTTGACAAATGGTACTGAGAACTGCACTATTACAGTCGATGAAAGGTGGGCAGTTTAAGCACTAGAGCTAGTTTGGGGTTGCTCACCAACTTGATGAGGACCTGCTGCTCAAGCTGCTAATGGCTGGAGCCCAATTTCCTGCAATTTGTTTCAGCCTTCTCAGGGACTACATTTATCACCCTCTCCTCATTCCCCAGGCGTCTAGCATTACCATACCTCTCAGGTGCTGGGAACAGAAATGTTTTCTCTGCAGTATTAGAAAAGCTGAGGGGRAGGGAAAAAAAAAAGACAGAAGATGAACGTTACTAATAGGCAGCTCCGGTGCTGCCATTCCTGCAGGATACAGCAATTCCGCAGAGCTGAGTACATTATACAGGGCACATGGCAATTTGCTCTCTACAGGAAATACTCTTCCTCCTTTACCGAGTCTTGCTGTTTAAACAGATCAGCTAGAAAAAAAAAAGGAGTTGGGGGGGGGGCACCCCACAGAAACCACCTGGTTCTAACCTCTTGAGCTGTCTGCAGAGCGTGGGCACATCTCCAGGGCCCGTTCCAGGGGGTGCGCTGCGATCACACCACGCAGCCCCATGTGACGAATGCTGGCAAAGCAGGCAGCGACCAGCGGTCCTCACCGCTGGGCACCACCCGCGGCAGAGCATGGCCAGGACTGGGCCAGGACCAGCGCCACTGCGGCTGGATGGAGCAGGCACCCGGTGCGATGCTGCTGCACCACCAYGGCTCTGCCCCGCAGGGTGCAGACCCCCAGACAGCCRCACAAGCTCACGTTTGCACACAGTTGTTTCTCGGGGTTGGCTCTCATAGCGCCAGACCTTGACAGCCCCGAGGCAGGCACGTGGCGGGCGGGAGCACCTGCCATGAGGGCCAGGGCAGCGGGCACCGCCGCAACGGGCCAGCGCAGGATGCGGCACAGCTAACGCATCCATTGCAGCACCCAAAAGACACTCCGCACTCAGGCATATGCAGTGATTCACAACAGCCACCATGGCTGCCAAAACTCTTTAATAAACCACTAGTAAACTCGAGGCTTGAAATTTCACAGGGATGTTTAGACTGAGAGCTCATACAGTGACAAACTTCTGGCTTTGAGAAAGATTGTTAAAACCTATCTTTGGTCGTTTTCACTTCCTCCCCGTCAGCGTGAGACCCGCCATCTGCCTGCTGTCATTTGCCAGGCTGCCTGCCGTACCACCAGCCCCGGTGCTGCTGTTGCAATCCCTCTAGACAACACACAAAACCCTCCTTGGGGTTCTCACCCGCGTGCTGCTTCGGGACTGCGCCTGCGGCGGAGCAAAGGGCTCAGGGCGAGAGCAGAGGAAAGCAGGCCTCGTGCACTCGTACTCCAGGCACTGCCACGCACCTAGGCTCTCCCCGTCCAGCAGCGGCGAGGAGCCAAACACAGCCCAAAGGCCAAGGGGGAACCCTGGAGAGCCAACATCCCTTCTTGCCCGCCCCGGCATGGCCAACCGGAGCGAGGGCGTCGCACCAGCCCCTCCATCACACAGCTGCACCCACCCCGCTTCTCCTCTGTCCTGCTACTAAGACACCAGCCAAGGCCCCTGGGGTCTGATAAACCCATCAGCCTCGCGCAGACTCCCCATCCGGCCTGGGACTCAGTAGGACAATCCTTCCTTGCATTTGTTCTCCATCTGCAAGATGGAAACCACAGTCCCCTCTCCCTCAGCACATCTGTTTGGGTGAATTCAGCGCCAACGAGAAAGGAGGATGTTCAGAAAGGCCAACGCGTTTCAGAGGTGCTGAGCTCTTTGCAGTGACTTTGTTGTGATCTGGGGTTTTCAGCAGCCCTTAACACTCAGCTGCTGCGGTTTGTGCACATTAACCCTATCCCCGAGGGAGCCCGCATGGGGCCAGGGCCCTGGGGTGGCTCTCGGCACCAGGCTCACGTCACACACGACACCCGCTCGTTTGATTTCCACCCCTGCTCTCCCGCGCCAGGCTGCCGAGCCGTGGGAGCGGCACACCGCGGGCAAGCGCCTGCGCATTCAAACAGGGTGCTGACACACCCGGCACGTAAGTTAACCTCTCCTGCCCGTGTCCAAATACATACAGCAGATCCAGTTTAAAGATACAGGTAATTTGAAGCAAATAGTATCCCAAACACATTTCAGAAACACCCCTGAAAACAGAACCAAGCATTTGGATTAAGCTTACTCAAAAGCCTCTGCACAAACGCCCAGCTCTGCTGACCCCCACCGTCCATGCCTCACTTTTGTAACTCAGTTCCCACGGTGGGGTACTTTATCTCATTCCTCTTGCAACATAAAGGTCATTTCTCCAGTTAAACTGTATGTTATAGATTTTTTTTCGTGCACAAATGAACTTGGAAAAGATGGGAGAGAACTGATCCTGCTCAAGAAAGGGACCTCTCTCTCTCCTAGGATTTTAAGCTGATGGCAAAGGCCTGATTCCACTGCTGTGCGGCTGTACATCACCGCGATCACACTGCCGAGGCTATCCTGATTTACGGGAGTGAGAGATGGAGACAGGAAATTGGCCCAGAACTGCTGTCCTAATGCACACTCCTCTCCAGAAGCACAGAACATGAAAATGTTAAAACCATGTTTTTGATAAGCAAGACAAATCATGTAAAGTCATTACAATTTTATTAGAGGAAACATTTTCAAATGCATTGATTAAATTAGGAATAATGACTCGGACCCAAAGATATCAGCCTCTAATCGCATCATCACTAATGACCTCCTGAAAAAGAAGGGCGGAAGTCAGCATCTTCAGGGGCAAGACAAGAGCACACAGCATGTGACACAGCCCCTTTTACCGGCCGGCTGCAACGAGTAAGACTGATCAAGGAAGCAGAAAGACTGCAGCAAGCCAAATCACAGTCCACACCGAAAATTACTTCAACTACCCGTGATTTTAACCACTGCTTAGTGACTGAGTTTGAGCTTCAATAAACATTCAGACAATAATTTTTAACTAAAAAGTATCCTATATTAAACCATCAACTGATATGCTGTGCACAGTGATTGAATATTGAGWTATTGAAAACTGAAGGTGTTCAATTTGCAACTGTCTCCCCAACACAAGCTGCCCCCAGTGCGCACCCTCCAATTTAAAAGCTGCATACAAACATGCCACAAACCAAGCTCCTGACATACAACTGAGGAGCACGCAACAGGGGGCGGTTGCATTCAGTTCCCCACGCTGCCGTTATAGCAATACTCTTCTCTCCTCACCCAGCTCCTCCCTGACACGGGTGCTGCTCTCCCTTCACAGGCCTCCTGAGAGGAGGGAGGCGAAGGAAGGTCCAGACCTTTCATCACAGGAAGAGCTCAGAGATCTGATCTCTGCTTACCTCCGTGAGGCTTACTGCCAAAGAGAAAACATCAACACCTGAACAGGCCTAATCTGTAACCTGTATTTCAAGATGCCGTTGTCAAGAACAGCGAGACCTAAGTTTGGTAAAGAGCAAGGAAAGGAGCAAAGATGACAGTGCATCTTCTTAGATGTTCTCCAGGGTCCTGGAGGCAGCCAGGGATTGCTCTGGGCCCTGGCACAGTTGAGACACTCAGGGGCACCGGCAACCTAAACTCTGCTCCAAAACCTGTGCCCATTCAGCAGAACAGCTGGAAAGCAGAGTACGCTCATCACATCCTGCACCCTCACGAGGGCCCAGAGCACTGACCCTGGGTCACCTTGCAGGGATGGTCCTGCAAAACCTGAGAGGGCTCCTCACACTGCAAGTGCTTCCTAGTGGAAACAATCACTAACATTAAATCACCTGTGCAGGAGCGCACACCTAATCAGGGCCTTTTATATTGCACCCATAGGGTGACACCAGCTGTAGGTGCTGAAAAGCCAGCTGCAGGAGAGGCAAGGGTTTTCCCTCAAGCTCCCCCCAGGGCTGAGTGAGGTTGGCACCTCCAGAGATTGGCACAGCTGAGATTTGCCCAGTGCTCATTTTGTCCGTCACCATCACTCCACTTTTTATTATTTGCCAAACAAATTTAGTATTAAGAGCACTATTTTCATAGAAGGTTCTGATCCTCCCCAAAAGCAAACATTACAAGGGATGTTTTATCATTTTTCTTTTCTCTTTTTCCATATTTATCCCTTCTCTCTTGCTCTGTGAAAATCCCAAACAAGGAGGAAGGGTGAAATGAATGTATGCTACAGCTGTCAAAATACAGAAACTAAACTGGGGAAAAAATAAATAGTTTTTCCCCTAAACTCCGCAATTATCATCATATTAGATATTTTATGAAACATCAGTTAATATAAAAAATGCTGATGGAAGAGGAATTCCATTTTCTTTAACCAGGGTTATATATTTAAATTAAGTATTACTAAGGAAAAATACAGTAACAAATAGCGCATCAGCACGGAGAAACAGCAGAATCCTCCTTCTGAGCGCTTTCCCCCAGCCTCCTCCTTTCATGCAGCTTGCAGATTCATGTACTTCTCACTCTCGCAAGGACTGCATCGCACGGTAACGGATGATTCATTCATTCATTCGTTCRTTAAACTTCGCCAGCGTAGCTTCATGCGTCAGGTGAATGGGAAACCCATACCGACTGTGTAACACTGTGCACTAACCCCGTTCCCGCCTGCCTCGCAGTGACAGAGCTGAAACCCAAGAAACGAGCCCCACCTCATAGGCCAGCATGCAGCTTAGCCTCCTCTCAAGGCCCAAAACTCACGCGACATGCTTGGCCACACATCCCAGCACCTGGTTTGCTGAAAACCCAAGACTGAGAGCTTCGCCCCCAAACCTCTGGAAACGCAGCCTGCTCCTCGCTTTTCCCAGCCGGCCGCGGGCGCAGGCGCCCCCAGGGCTCCCGGAGCAGCTCCCGGCCACCCCATGCCCACGAGGACCTCAGCCCCAGAGGCTGCGAACAAACTCCTCCACCACCTCCTCCTTCCCCACCCGCCTTGCCCAGGCCTCGCCAGCGACCCGCCACCTCACGTCCCATCCAGGGGACTGCCCATGGTTCCCGCTTTGCTTCGCGCCTGCTAACAATTATCCCCACCCCCACCCCCAGTGTATTCAAAGCACCCACTGAAAGCGCAAAACATGGTCTGTTTTCAAAGCTGGCCTTCAACAGAGGGACCAAAAAGGTCTCCAACGATGAGCAAGCAACTCACTGCTCGTTGCTGTTACCCTGCACGGAAATTTGCTGCAGGCCATAGAAAGCAGGAGCTGGCTGACCGCACKTGTGGCAGCCGGGGCTACTGGGATGCTCCCCCGTACATCCCCATAACTTCCAGGAATGCAATACAGAAATAATCTCATGCATGCATCCACAAACAAGAGAGAACGATTCATCTTATGCATCTTACGTAAATGTATCTAAAGGTTCAGACAACTAATTACTTGAAGTGGATTGCTATTTTGAGACTTTTTCCTCAACTAGTATTCCAGTTTCAATGTGCAATTTTGTTTGCTTTTTCTTCCCTTTCCTTTAAGCTAGGAATAAACTTTCTATTATTAGCCTGTATCTGTCATTAAATTTGTAGTGTGTGCAAACACYGATGTGTTTTCTTGCTATTTTGTTGTAACAACTACCAATTGCATCTTATAAAAATATTGTATTATACATATGAAATACTTAAACAAAAAGAAATTGCTGGTTATACACATACATTAAAAATCTGATAGCAAAGTGAAAATAATAGACGTGGTAGTGCAGCTGCAGAGCATTATGATAATCCAGTCCAACCTCCACCTCTCAGGCCACTGAGTTTCAGCCATTTTCAGGATTCTTCAGTTATGGTGTTTTTTTTTTTTTCCTCTCTCATTGTAAATAAAGGGATTTCATTTCCAAGCTCTTCCTATCTTTATTTTTCCCTAGAACTCACCTCTGCATGACTTAATGAGGATGGAAAATTGCTAAGCAAATATATTCTATGTTTTATTTGAAAGCACAGGTTTCTCACAAGTCCTATTTGTAGGGAAGATGTTTCTACCAAGCCCTTTTCTTCTGTAAAGATATTAGAAAGACACAACATGGAAAAGACAGACATGGCAGCCCAGGACTTGGGCACAGGCTGGTACTGTTCAACTGCATGACCTTCCTAGAAAGATTTAGTCCGAGTCTAGCAGTACAGGGTTGGGTGAGCTGTCGTAACATAACGCTGGGTCAGCTGCCACTGCCCGAAAGCGCGCCCAGCCTGCCACCCTCTGCGCTCACAGGCAAAGGCAAACCCCGTTCCTATGCAAAACCTGCCGAAGCCGCCGGGGTCCTTCCCCTGGGCCCCCCACCCGGCACCCCCCGCCAGGCTGCCCGCTCGAGCCGCGAGAAGGGCACGATGCAATGCAAAGGCCAGCACAGATCTGCTGGCCAGACCCCAGGACCGTGTCTCTGCAGGCAGGCCCGGCCCAGCCTCCGCAGCAGCAGGCAGACGGGGTTTAAGACTGATCTGAGCTTTTGCTCACTTGGGTCCTGGCCTGGAGCGAGTGCCCCACACCACCAACCTGGGCAGGAGCGCGGCTCCCTCGGGGAAGTGTGAGGCTCAGCCTCAGTTTGTTTTTAGTAAATTAGAAAAACAAATAAGACGACAAAGAAAGAGCTCTGGCTAGCGAACGCCAACCCTGGTCCTCACCATGCCTACTCAGCCCTTCCAAACTCAGTGCCACTGTGCGGGATTTGGCCTCATAAGGCCCCTTTCCACTCTGCATCTCCGCCTGCTTTCGCAGCTCCTGGTTTGCCTGTCTGGCTGCAGGTAGGGGCTCCTTATCTGTACTTCCCCCAAGAACGGTCAATGTCCAAGCCCGTATCTTCATCTCTTTATGGGCCAATATTTATATATTTTTGTCTCATAGAGCTACCAATTCAAAATGAATTCATAGCCCTTTCTTCAGAAACATAACATAAAGCACCGAGTAGCAGAGACCAGCATGCGAGCAACACACAAGCTTTTGCAGAGCACTGGGGCCCAAGCTAACCTGCCTCCACAGGATGAGGAGAGAACAACGAAAAAGCCGCTTGTCCCCTTTTCCCCTCAAAGAACATTTTTAGCATTTGGAAAATTAATTTACAGACAGTCTACCAAATGTAATGCCAGCCAGGCACATATCACCTCAACTGATCAGTGTGGAATGCAGTTGATGGCAGAATGTATATATATATAAAAGTATATATTATCTCTCCCACCCAATGTTCTTAGCAACCTGTGTTGCAAATACACATGAAATCCCAGAGAACGATTTGTCAAGCCAGCTGTCCTCATGCGAAGGCAGGCGGGCTAGCAGCATTTACTGTTAATCCTGCAAACAGCTTCCAGCCAAACTGGATCCCCCAGACTGGGGAAAGCCCATCCAGAGAGAACGTAGTCTGCCGAATTCATAGCATTTAGCTGGCATTTAAGTACCCAAGAAAAATTATTATTGGCTGGTTGCAGGAAACAGCTAGTTACCCTAACAGACACAACAATGCTCTTAACACATTTCCTTTCCATTGCTTACTACTATAGTTAGTGGCTAGCAAACATTTGTATGATGGCAGAGTCCGGACGGGGACAACAGACAGCAGCGGAAACTTGGACAGCGTTGGGTCGGTACTGCATAGTAAGAAGAGGCAACAGTTGGCCTAAACAGCTTACCATTAATATGGCCTGCATTATTCCTATTTCTCAAAATACATTACTCTGAAGAAATTTTTAAGGGCACTTACCACATGCATTTGTTCATCAGTTATGTTACTAACCCGTAATAACCTTCCAGCTAAATATAAAGTACTCRGAGCAGTAACAATAAACCATATAGTTTGATATAAAGCCTAAAAATAACAGTGTTTTTCTTGTTCCTATTACTAAATGGATTGTTTGTTGAATGGGAGGTTGGGGGTGAGGGACATTTTAGGACATTTCCCATCTTAGCCAGGAGTCATTTCTAAATTGAACTGTACAAGAGCCTGTGAAAAATGAAAATATATTTAATTGCAAAATGGAGTCAAGATGTGCATTAAATCAACTAATCTTATCAGACTCCATTCACCCGCAATTCGCACTAGGAACAAAAATGGAAAGCAGGTGGGAAGCTGTTTAAAGTGCTTTTAAGCTTCCCACTCATGTACTCTAAACAAGAGGTTCAGGGTTTCCGTGGGAAGAGTAACRAAGCCATCGGGACTTGAGAAAGGCAAGCATGGCCCGAGCTCTCCCACAGACCTCTCCCTGCTCCTGCAACCATGGTGGTGGGAGGGAGATGTCCTGCCTCACCGCCACTGCGCCTCAGCTGGGATGTGCCCACGAGACTGTCTCGTTACAAGCTGCTAATTCAAGTAGGAAGATGTTTAACATTACCATTCGCAGCAGTCTCCCTACACAGCGTTTCTGCTAAATTTAACATCTGTAGTAGCAGATTCAAGATCTCCTTGTCAACTTATCGCTACATGCAACTTTTTATATTAATTTGCAAGATAAAAAAAAATGAGTGTTAAAAAAAAAACACTGAAGGAACTTGGCTGTGATCATTAACCTATAATTGATTTTCCACAGTATCATCTTAATCCTTTCATGCACCAGGTGTTTTTTTAGACTGTTTCTTCAGCAAGCCTCRTGTGCACACAGCACAGCTGGTCTCTCAGAAGGACAGACAGTCCTCACCCAGCCGCACGTCTCCCCAGCCTCGTTCACCCTCCTGTACCACCCGCTCCTCGCAGGATGAGCGTGCTCCACGCAGCAGCCACTGCAGACAGATTCATACGCTGCAATGGAAACGTAAACGAGCAGTTTCCAAAAAACAAGCTCTGTATTTTGTTTTCATACAGCTACGCAGTCATTTCTGTGCAGTTTAGAGAATCTAGCCTGGCTGTAGAGGTCCAGAGAAAGTTTCTCTGCTCTTTGCAGACATGGCTGTGGCTGAGGAGCAAGCAGGGGATGAGCATTAGTCACAGGCCTCATTAAACTTTGTCAGTAATGTGGCAAGGAGACCAGGCAAGGCAGCCGAGATGTGAGAACAGCAGGTGGAGATGCTGCCAAGATAACGCTGCTCTGCGGACAGCCATGACCTCCCCAAGCACAGGGGACAGTCATCTATCATGTCAGCGTTCCCACCCTCGCACACAAGGGCAAGGCAACGTCCCAAGGCTCAGTATCTGTTAAACCGCTCCATCAGAAGGGCTAAAAGAGAAAGAAAAAAAAAAGTGAGAGAGCAACGCTCTATATCAGCCATGCAATTACTGACTACACAAGAAATCCATATGGGCTATGTTTTCCCCTAAAATTAGCAGAGCATCACCCACAGCTGAAGTCTACAGCAATAGAAAGCAATTGGCCACCTTGCAAAGGGAGTCCATTGACCCCTTCTGAAGTATGTAGCTATGCAAACATTTTGAGCCACATTTTGAAGAGATGGATGTCTGCTAAGGAACATATGTATCTACTCTCACATCCATGTGCCTAACATCTGTGTTGCCCTTCATACCAGGTAATTACAGCAGGAGAGAGACACCAACATCCCAGTTATCCAGCTACTTCATGAATCAAGATTTTGCAGTTGTTAGGTGTCAATTCTAGAGAAATGCAGTTATGAAAAAGTGTGAGTTAAGGGATTCTTTTCAAAAGCACCCAGTTTGCTTTTCCAAGCTTAATAACTGAGAGGTTGATACTGCCGACGCGCTGGAAGCATTTGCTGCTTAGTCCCAACAAAGAACTACTCAGATTCCCGTCAGCCCAGTCTGAGGTTTCCGCCACTGCCCCAACAGTCTCACGAGATCAGCAAGATGGAGCACCTACATTTTCCTATCTAAAGCATCTCTATTATAACTGCTGCTTACTACACCCCTGCAAGGAGTCTCACGATATTTACACCTGTTTTTGCATTTACTGTGAATTCTTTACAGATYATAATTCTCAACTTCGTTTCCTGTAGGGAAACTTTCATCTTTTAATCTGATTCTAGCTTCTACCGCATGACAGTTAAATACAACATCTGAGCCCTGAGGTCAGATTATTAAAATTTATTTCAAGCTTCTGCATAACAGACAAAAAGCTCACAGCAGGAACCCATGTGAGCAATTAACACAACACAACAGAGGAGTCTTTCTCTGCTGTCAGATGGCCCTTCATGTCTTATTTACTCAGGTAAGCATACTGCTGCTGGTTTTCTACTTGAAATGAAGATAAACACAGTTTGCCGATGAACATATTTTTACAGGGTTTACATAAAGTAACTTCTGTTGAACCACACAGGTGTGACACAATAGATTTTGGCTAAGATTTAAACTGTACCAAGGCTCTATAATAATAAGCRCTGCTTTATACTAAACTCCACCTAACACTGTCGTCTCCTGCCATGCACTTTACCTTCAACTGCCCCTCCTGGGAGGAGCTATAGCGTTATGAATTGCTTCTAAAGCAGGTCAGATTCACTGAAAGCATCCAGGTGCTTTCTCAGTTTTAAAGCAGCCATAGCAATTCCTGCACCGGGTGTCTTCCAGCATTCAATTCCTACGCAAGCCAAATGCAGAGACCTTCCCCAAAGCTGCCCCTGCCCATGCTGATTCAGAGCTGCTGCTCCCACAGGCTGCAGAGTAACCACGGTGCAAGAGAGGCCGCTTTAAGCCTTGCTTAGTGGACGTATGATACTGTGACAGCTTTGGAAATGGAGCAGCTTTTCTCTCTTCCCATTTTGTTTCAGAGCCTGTCCCCAAGTCTCTAATTATATATTTTCACACCTCCACATGGGATTCAATGAGAGGAAAATCAGACTGTTTATCTGCAGGCAACAGACCACGCTTCTCTACAATGTGGAACGTCATTAGGGAAAACATCACTAGGAAAAGGAATTCCAGGTGATTTTAAAGTATTTTACTTGACCACTGAAGATCTTTGCACACCTTGAAATAAAAGGTTCCTTTACATTATAATTTTAAAAGTGTTTCCATTAAGAATACATTAAGAAAACACAGTGACTCTGATTTTGGTGTAATTCTATATAGCTCTGCTGATTTCAACAGAACAACATATAACAAAATACTCCTAAGTGAAAAAAGCCTTTTAAGCATATTTCTTAAGATCCTTTGTTTCAAAGTTTGGGGGAGAATTACTCAGCTCATGCCTAGCTCTCACGAGTTTCTTGTCTTTAAGAAAACAACCAGGATGCAGGGGCAGCAGCAGCACACCCATACCAGTAGAAATTCTGCTGAACTATGTTTTACTTCTAGTAAGAGTCACCACTCGCACTTTCTAAGAATTAATTCTTGTCAGGTGATTTACTAATATTTTTAAAGCTTTGTAAGAACATAAGTGTTTCTACATGAAAAAATTTGTACGGGAAGGGACACTGAATAAATATTGCAACCAGCTACACAGCCGTTTCTTGCAACTCTGCTAAAGAGGCGATTCGTACAGGCTATGGCAATGTGAAGCCCATTCTTTGAACGTTCTCCCAGCCAGCCGTTTCTGGCACCTCCGAATCTTGCAGCAGGAACAGGAAAACCTTGAAGACCATCAAGCAAAACAGGAAGAGATTTCTCTACTGCAGACTCCTTTCTGACACTGACTGTTCAAAAAGAAAAAGCTACAAACTAGGACTTCCCTGAGGGATTTCATTAAAAGGATTTCACTGAAAGAGGAGGAAAACCAAGAGGAGGAAAAAACCCAGGGCATGCTAAACCAAACGCCAGCCCGTGCTGGGGAGGGGATGCATGAAGCACCCTGTGAAGCTCAGGGCGCAGCCAGAGCCCCAGGACAGCCCATTTCTCTGGGAGCCGGCTGCAGTGCTCAGTGGCACACGGAGAGGCACCGGTGCCATCACACATCACCCTGCGGCTGTCCATGGACTAGTTCCCTCTCTGCAAACGGGTCCCCCTTGGTTAGCAGCCCTGAGGCAGCCCCACTGGGAGCCTCCTCTCCTCGCTGCTGGGCATATGGCTGAGAATTGTAGGTCCAGGCCACCTGCACATGGGCTAAGAGGGGGATGCAGAACTGACATCTGCCCCCACCACTTAAATGTTTGGACACTCAATGACTGAGGCATAAACCTTGCAAGTAACAGGATTATTTTTGTGATAGTAGGTTCTGGAGGTCCATCTTCCCTCAGAAACCCTTCTCAATAGAACATCCTTAGTACAAGCTGAAAAACAACAACTATTGCTACCACTGCTAGGCTACTCAAGTGACTGCAAGTTATAGATGGTGTCATCCTGAAGTGTGCAAGCCAAAACACATTTCAGTGTTTTTGGTTATTCAGACAAGGTGGCCTGCAGTTCTGTAAATACAGCTTACCTTCAGTGATGGTCTGAAGTCACAAAGTGAACTGGAATACGCATCTCCTAATGGTAAATCCCTTAGTAATCTCAAAAACAGGAAATGAAACAAAAGCGCACAAATAAATTGTATCTCGGTCACTGGTCGAAACACTAGACATATCTTCCCAGAACCTCTGACCTTTACTCAAAACCTCAAGGGAGAGGGAAAAAAAAAACAAAAAAGAAAAAACTAAAAGACTTGAGGGGTTTCTGCTTAGGATCATGTTTTCCTCTCCTCTCCCATGCATATCTACAACCCCCACGTTAAAGAAACCTTCCCAACGGCCAAAAGAGAAGAAAACGGGCTTCTTTCTAGAGCTCATTTGTACGGCTCCCACTGCTGCCCCAAGCAGGCCCGTTCCTCCAACCATCCTGCGTGCGAGTCTTATGCCAAGTCCATGCCCAGCTACTGCAAAAGCGTATGGCAGACAAGTGTATCAAGGAAACTGGGGCTTTCTTACTCCCGAGTAGTGTAAGCTTTTAGAATTATTTTATCTGAATCTTGCAGATATCTACATTGCCACGTAAACATCACACTACCCTTAGTCTAAAATATCTATTTATAGAATCATTTTCCAGATGTTCAGTGATTAAAACAAACTTGCTCCTCTAGCTTCTTCCTCCAAGACAGGAAGACATACCACCTGAAGTATTACTGAATCTAAAACCTAAGAAATCAAAAATTAATTTTCTTCTTTTTTTTGGTGGGAACATTTCAATTAAATGCAGTGCGGGCTTTTTCCTCCCTACTCCTGCTGCAGATTCTCCCTCCAATTTTTTTTTTTCCCCCCCCAGGAAATGACAACTATCTAATGCCTTCTCTATGCCAGAACAGCCTCCCTATGTGCTGTTAATGCTGCAGGTTCCTTCTGTTCACTGCAAGCACCCTCCAGGACACGTCTGTAAAAGTGAGAGAAAATATCTTTATTCTAATGAGGCTACTATCCATTCATCAGTTGCTCTGAACCACACTTTACAGAATCATCTTTCTTGCCCTTTTATTCCTTTTTACCATTGCTGACTGTGACACGTTCATCTACTTAAATTGTGTTTCAGTTCAAATCATGAGGCATTAAGATATTTTAAATTTCTACAGAAAGGAAGATTTACCAAAGACTTCTCACTTTTCTGAAGCACATATACACGCACACATGAACACACACAGCTTTCCTCAGTTAGAATATCACTAGAATTTCTTTCAAAGAATTTAATCACTTGCAAATAGATTATTTTCAGGAAAATGTGTTCTGTGTAAAATCCTGCACAGAGGTGTTGATTAGCTAAATGCCACTCATTTTACAGGGCCTTTTTTTCCAGCTTCGATCTGTACGAGCTTTTTGTGAGGTTAACAGATGCATAGGGGAAGGTTGTGTAAAATGAGCCAAGTGTTTGATACAAAAGATGGGCAAATTATCATAAGCACAAATCACCACRGAGAGCTTAGACACACACAGACGTAGACATGGCAGTACACAGACCAAACACAAAGCAAGTGCAGCTTTCGGGCATGGGCAACAGGCAGGCGTCTTCACGGGCACTGCTTCCAACCAACCACCGTGTTTTAGATGTGCTACAGGCAGCACAAGGCTCCATCCAGTCCTGGGATGGCATCTCCTGCACAGCTGCAGGTTTTACTTTAAGCAGATGCAGAGGAAAACGGTCTATTATTGGACTTCTTTTAAAATAGATTAAACACCCTCCCCACTCTCCATCCCCCCCACAAAAAAAGAAGGAAAGAAAAGACATGTTCTCCCCTACTTGTTCATGCAAACTTCTGAGAGGAAATGAACCTCTTGACCCCATCCATTGAGAAGTAGGAAGGAACAAAAAGCATGTTCAGTTAAAAAAACAGCACAGGATAGACCACAAATACTTGCGTAACTTTGTTTCTGGAGAATTTACATGTAGACATACTAGGTAATTCATTGTGTATCATATTAAAGGAAGAATTTGGTGGCTTTGGGGGAGAAAGAAAAACAAAAATTAACATTAGTTGGTTGTTGGGTTTTGGTTGTGTTCCCCCCTCCCCCCCCCAAGCAAATGGAAAAAGAATGACACGTTTGGAATGCCAGAGCTACCCACCTTCRTCCATATTAAATGTTGATATTCAATCAAAGTCTACAGCTGGAGTTGCAAATACGCAGAGCCTTAGGAAATCAGGTCACTTATTCACACAGCCAAATTTGGCACTCAAGTTTGAAAATCCCTTTTTGAGTGCACAAAAATATAGAGTTTGTTTAAAAAAAAAAAAAACAGTCAAGATTAGAATTTGACTTCAGTTCCCACTCGCACACTTTGACTCCAGAGTCATTCACAATTTGTCTATCACATACCCCATCAGTCCAGGTCCACACGAAATAAATCACTAAGAACTTACGATTACATTCTAGCATAAAACCTCCCTTCTAACTGATAAGCTTTCTCTGAGGTAGCACAGTGATTGATGCTTGAGTAAAGAATTTCCTCCAAATTTCATTTTAGTTTAAGTATCATTTGATTTTTGACATATGCAAAAAAAAAAAAAAAAAGAAAAGAACAGTATTCGAGTTGCAACATGAAACCAATGTTTCTGAAATGCCAAAGGACTAGTTTTGAATTTTTGTCTGAGGAAAGATTGCCAATATTTCTTTGCTTCTTTCAGCATCCCTCAATTTTCCCTGTCACCATTCTGAAACAGTGGGAGTCATCCTTCACAGCACAGCAACCCCAAAGCCTCTGTGATACCACAACTGATTGCTACATAGCAGAAGCCACAAAAACTGTTTCAATCTGTCAGGTCGAAAACAGAGCATGGATATCTTAAAATATCTAAATATCAAAATCTAGAGAGATTTAAAGTGTTTTGAGGCTCTAGGAAAACATATGAACCAAAGTTTTGAGAGCAGCCAGGAAACATTTACTCTACTTCAGACACGTTAAGCGTATAAGTGACTTAAAAAACTGAACTAAACCTAGAAATCATCTAAAAATGAATGGCTACTTTGGGACTGCGCTGCTCACCGCTGCCTTCATTCCGAGAGCAGCGGCCACATCCACCTGACACAAACGCGGGCGCAGGGAGCGCCGCGGGCCAGCGCGCAGGGACGCGCCGCGCTGACCCCTCTGGCTCCACACGCGCTCTTCTCCCAGCTCAGCGTGAGGTTTCAGCTCATCGTGTAACATCCCTGTTCCTTCACGTAGCCACCCACACAAAAACTCACTATTCATACCTGACAGAGGCTTCCTCTATAGGAGTTTCAATACCTTTGGCTAAGAGAGTGAAAAGGAAATAGGGGAAAAGAGGGAGGTTGAGTTTGGGGGTTTTTTTGGTTTTTTTTTTTCCCCTGTAGGGTTTTTTTCCCCCCAAACATCCTTTACCAATTACATACCATGTCTCCACACTCATGATCTTGCTCTCATGTTTTCTCTCTTTTTGCCTCCGTGGAAGCTTTTCAAACCACTCTTCAGTGCCCAACCACACGTCTGCCTACAACCCAGAGTACAACTTCACCATTAATATAACGCAACGAGAGTTTTTCTGGTATCAGTCTCACAGCAGCAACCTGCAAAGCTGGTTCTTACTTGCATGGCATGAAGATAACTGAAATTTGCAGTCCTAACCAGCCACCAAGGCTGAGCATCCCACCTCCTGCTAGGGCTGCTGCTAAAAGACAACAAAAGCCAGTGCCAATAGAGGGGAGTGATTAAAAATGTGTTTGCTTTTTATAGCAATGCACTTTACAGCACCATTAGGTAAACAAAAATGTGCCCTTAAATAGCTACCCATAAGTGATTCGACAATTGGTAGGATAACTGATTCTTTCTGGGACCTCCAAGGAAAGAGACTTTTTCACTACATCAACAAAGTGAATAAGCTGGAAACAAAGTAATTACTTGACTCTATAGAGCTCAGTTGTGCCCCAGTCACCCTGTGCAATCGCAGCAAAGGCAGGAAGGGTGACAGAAAGCAAAGATTGGACCTTAAGTGTTCAAAGATGGCTCACAAATCACAAGCCTGATTATCAGAGGAATTTCCATTAGTACCGAGGTACAACTCTGACCTTACTGAAATCAGTGGAAGTTTCACGATGGATTTCAGCGCATCCAGTTCTTCACCAAGAACTGCGAGGCAGAAGCAGTGACACTAATTTTATTCCTATTGTGGCCCTTTGAGCAGGTGAAACATCCATTTCTCTTCTAAAAGCCTCTGTTTTCACTTACTGAGTATCACTGAGCCTTTATTACCGGGGTATAACGAGGCTCTTATTCACTGCTGATCCCCCCCAAAAAAACACAAAATGGAGAACAAACAACGACCGCATTACGCTGTCAGGAGCCAGAGCAATCACGGCTAAATGAGCCTCCAGCCGCAGCGAGCGAGGGACGATGGGAGGGAGAGCCGCACTTTGTCACACTGCTCAATCCTCCATGCTTCAAAACACTGGGGCAGACCTTTTAAAAAAGTATCCAGTTAAAACCAACATGAAATAAATATACATTACTAATTCCGTATGTCCTGTACTACTTTGAAATTGCTACAGGAAAATGCTTAGAGATGGAAGAGTGCCAAGGTTGTATCGGAGGTGMGAGCTCTGTGTCTAGCTGCCAGCACCAGCAATATCCCTGCAAAGCTGCAGCAGGACTAGGGCTGCGCAGCCTCCCCGTCCGTCCCTCCACCGCCCTGCACGCAGGCTGGAAAACAGCAGTACAGCCACTGTGGTCCTCTTTGCTAGCCCGTCTCCCTTCACTGTCAGCAATGTTAATTTTCACTGAAATGCATCTATATACGAAAATCAGAGATGCCAAGCACAGAAGGGACCAAAACTCTGCCCTGCTCAACCTGCAATCGCTGGGCCTCTGCGGTGGCTCTGTGCTGCAAGCAAAGTCCTGACAGGCACAGAAACGGCGCTGTTTCAGCAACCATCATCCAGGTTCAAACCTCACTGCAACCAAACCGCTGCTGACCGTGGTTTCTGCTGCAAGGAGCGCACAGGGACAAACCCGCTCACAGCTCATGCCACCAGGTGCCTGCACGTGGCCCTGGGGTGGAGCAGGGGAGCTGTCGCCAGCCAGGTGTGCAGACAGCGGGGACTGCACCTCTGCTTTCACCGCTGTTCCTGGAGCAGCAGCAAAATCGGCACGTGACGTCTAAACACCTCTGCAGCAGCAACGCGGCTTGCGGTCACGTTCTCTGCGATGCAGAGGGCCCCTTCCTGAGGGCGGAAGGGGACGGAGACAGCCCTCGCCAGCGGAGGGCAGGGCTGCAGGGACAGCAGCCCCGAGGGGCTGGGGATGAGCCGGGCACCGCAGATTCGGACAGAATAAACTCACGCGCAACCCTGCAAACAGGGCAACTCTGACACAGCACAGACAGGCAAAGGCAGCCTCGGAGGAGCACGGGTATCCAGGCAATCTGCTCTTTTCAGCTTGCCCAGCTGGAAAACAATGAGGGGAATCTGTTCATCTCCTGTGGAGATTAAGTGAAATTGCAGCGTTCAAAAGCATTTGAGTCGGATTAGGAGTTACAAAATGAAGCTTGCTGATTAAGAGTGAGTTGCATTAGGCACTGAGGTGTTTAAAAGAAGATTAAGAAAGAGCACATGCTTTTTTAGTCAGGAGAACCAAAATGATTAAACATTACTAGTCTCCTGGTGTGGTGCAGCACCGAACTGTAACACTGCAATACCAGGCCACAAACGCAGACAGCACTAAGACTGATGTATACGAAACACTAGAGAGTTGCTTTCTCTGATCAACACCACGTAGCTTAGCTTTACCTGGAGGAAAAAACAAAAAAAACAAAAAAAACTGATGCTGCATAAGGGTCTAAGACACTCAGCTGCAGGGAGAGCAAGTGAGCTGGGGGAGAAGGCAACCTACCACCAACTGGGTTAAGATACGCCAGAACCTCCCTCTCACCCCCGAACCAGCTCAGAGCTGACTGAACAACGCCGCAGAGGTCCTCCCAGGGCTCCCTCCGGCGCTGTCACCCGGGAAGCCTCACACYTCCCTCTGGCTCAGAGGCATGGAAGAGGCCAGGGAGCTGGAAGCCTGCAATTTATTCTTCYGGAAAAAAACTCAAACTTTGTGGGATTTCTGTAATGTGCACCATAAAAATTTCTCCCTTGGTTGCAGCTTTAATATGTAAGATAGGGAAAGAGGGGGTATGGAAGGGAAGATTTAAAAAGACAGAAATACCAGTGCAAAGCATTATTTAATTTAATACAGAAAGTAGTTTAATTTGTGAAAATAAAAGAAAGGAGCCTTCCCTGGGACCCAAAGCACATCCCCAAAACTCTCCCCCCCCCCCAACTTTGGTGAAGCAGCAGCATTTTTGCAGCAGGGCAGCAGAGCAGCTGCATAGTCCTTTCCCACCCTATAATCAATCCTGTTAATCACAAACCCCACGACATCTCTTAGCTACATAACTTTATTTCTAAAGCTTCCTCAAAAAAATTTCTGYCATTTTGTCTACATGGTATTTTAGCTCAACCAATGAGTCTAATATTACAATTCCTACACTCATTAACACAGCCTGAATTCAAAACTAAAACCTGCTTTGGAAGCCATTTCCTGAATATTTAGGAGCTGCATTCACCAAGAGAATGCTGGGGATAAGAATAAATTTAAACCTTTTTGTGTTCATTAAAACACCTAATGAGAAAATTGCCGCCGAGAGCAGTAAATGGTAACTTGTTATTGCTGATGAAGACAGCAGAGCTCATTTGTAAATACAATAACTGCTATTTCAGCGACTCTGGCCCTGATTCAAAGAACCAGCATGTTGTTCATTCAGAAGGAAAAGTGATGGGATTTACACAGTCTGCAAATGAGTAAATGTTGTGTTTATCCCCCTTGCAGAAGTGCGAAGCTGCAGAGAACAGAGTCCTCACTGAGGTCAGGGCAGCTTTTGAGTGAAAGGGAAGCAAATTAAGCTTGGCTACCTCGAAGCTGGTGGTCCAGCCAATGGGACCCGTTGTGCTTAGACCTTTAGGAGCACAAACAAAGCAACCTGGATTGAAAAAATACGAGAGAAGCACCACATTGTGTAATAGCTGCATGTCTCTTCAAAAAGGAGATGTGTGCAACTGTGTTTGGAAAATGCAGATATTCATATTCAGTCAGGCTTATACCTGGGCACCAGTTTACTGCTCTCAACTGTTGAAGTTAACCAAGCCTCAGAGACACCCTGAAAGTCATGCAGACTCCAGCCACGGTTATTTCTGGGACCGCCAAAAATGGAAGGAAATATCCTCTCTCCCATGTTTTTCATCAGTTTAGAAAGAAAACCTGGGAGTGTTTTCTCACTCTGTAGCATCACTGCATGCACAGTAACATTTTCATTCTGCAATAAATGATGCTCCAGGAAACCATTCAGCCACCACGGTAATGGATGGAAATTATCACCAAGCTGCTCTTTAGTCTATTAATCAATGCTGTACCTTCAGGTTTGGCTTCCACCACACCAGTGTCCCAGGCACAGACAGAYTGGACATCACGCCAGTGCCCATTACAAGACAAACCATTCATTATTACACGCTGTCTTCTGTAATTTCTGCATGCTGATATATCTATTGCCATCCCTGTCATTCAGAGCAAGGGCACTCCAGGCAGTAGCTAGAAGCAGTGAGCCCTAACCAGGACTGTGATCTGCCATTCTTCTTCTACAGAAGCACTTCTGTAGCAAAATTCATTATAACCACTCCGGTACAAACTGAAAAATGACAGCAGAGAGTGCTCTGAAGTACATTAATATGAAACTGAACCAGAACCAAGGCAAACTCTTTTATTTCACCATGCTGAGTTTAATGTTTTGCCTTTTACCTATTAAATTAAGCAAGGGCAAGGCACTTTCCCATACTCATAGAAATGGTATTAAATTATGCATTCTGAACTAATTATCTGATACGCTGCTTAAACCCTGTCATTATACATGTCAAATAAGGAGAATGCAAAACGTAGCTCCCAGGCAAACAAGACAGTTGTAGGGTGAGTGGGAAAGACAAACTTCTCCTAAAGGGCTGCAGTGCCGGAGACACCAGCTATCCCCCTGCAACATCTGTGCAGACTCCGGTGGACAGCCAAGATGGTACAATTTGGAGCATTTTGGGCTCAGTCAGGGTCACAGCCAGGGGTCGGCTGCAGATGTGGGCTGTCCTCTGCCATGCCAGGCTGTCTCTCAACACGAGCATGACTGACGAACCACCTTGTGCTGCTATTTTCCCTCCTCCGGTTTTTCTCATGATGCACAATGTTCATTTTCTGTAGTACGGCGGAATCAGGATGTTTTGAAAGCCACGAAAACCAGGCGGCACCCCCAAACTTGCTGAGGGGCTTTGTGAGGCAGGTACCAGGCACGCACTGCGGTGCGAGACCACAGACTCCAGCTTTGCTCCCAGCCTCCCTCGCTCGGGGGACGGCGAGGGCTGCGCAGGCCCGCGAGACTCGACAGCAGCCTCCGGCAGCTGCRCGCTGACAGCCTGCCAACAGGCGCACGTCTCGTCTTCCACACAGCGCTGGCAGAGCTACACAGAGCTTTGATGGAGGGAGCAGGCAAGGAGGAAAGATGCTAGCTCCTAGCACAAATACAGCTGTTCCCACAGACCCACGCCTGCAAAACCGCTGCTTTGGTTTGGCGCAGGAGCTCCAAACCCTATTGGTCCTCTACATCCTGTCGCTGCTTTTTATACTCAAGGTCAGAAATCTTGAGAAAAGAGCGATTCTTTTATAACCTGGAAAAGCTTTTCAGAAGAAACAATGGTGAAAGCAGGCTCCATCCGTATTTAGCAGGCACGACTGGCAAGGGCTAAATGAAAACAAAGCAGCACAGGAAGGCCGCGGCAGCCAGCGGGGAGGTGGGAGCATGCGACCACCTGGCTRTGGTTGCTGGGAATTCCTGTTCCCCAGAACGCCACATTTCTGCCTGGTGACATCACCGTGGCTCCTGCCACGGCCGGTCCCGTACGGCTGCCGAGTGCTGCTGGCCCCAAGCCTCCCCTGCGGCCGCCGCTTCCACCCCGGCAAAAGCACACTGGCGCCGACTCGGCTTCACCCTAAGTCTACCTGCTCTTGACAGCCCAAGCAAGCTCTCAGGCCGGCACAAGCTCCCTGGGTCCCCTCTCCCTGCACCCGGGCACACCCTCGCCCTCGCCGCTAAAACACTCCCCCAAACGCTGGAACGACCAGCACTCCAGGCTYGCACGCCCAGCGGTGGCCTTCCTCCAAAGGCTTCCCTGCAAGCTCATGAGACTTGACTGCAGCCATTGCAGYTTCCTTTATTTGCATGAACATCTGGGGCTGACACCATGCTAAAAATTCAGGCGCATTTCAGGATAGAAATAAATAAGGGGTGTCCCTCGGGAGGATGAAGTTGAACTCCAAAGCTCGTTTCACCCAAGGTAATATGGTAGTGATTAGTAATAGTCTTAGAGGGTGTTGCACATCCAAGAAGGTGCCTTTTTAAGTCATAAAAAACTGAAAATGTCTACTTTGTCATGATGAATATGCACTTGATTAATAAGTTGACCAAACAACAAGTTGACACCAGAATTGTTTGTTCTGTGCTCATTTCTGTTGTGGATTCAAATGGCTACAGACAGTACGATTATAGCTGGCCTACACAATAAGAGGCACAGTGCAGACGTAAAATTGCCAAGCAGCTCAAGGAGCCAAGTCCCATTAATCACTGACAAAGCATCCTGATGCTAAATGCTTCACATTCATCTTTTTCTGGGCCTTTTACTTTGCAGTTTATTATAAACAGAGCTTGGCTCCAGAATCTCAATAAACCCCCATACACAGCTGCATTTTTCAAACTGTCATCCTTACTAGTCCCGGGCTCTCCTCATCATCCACAAACATTCCTCCATAGTTACATTACGTACATTAAAAACATTTCAAAATATTCTTCCAGCCCAACAAGCGAGCTCACAAGGATTTGGGCACTGTCCTTGTGTATCTGCACAGCAGGCAGATGCTACTGTGGCTTTTACGTGCTAAGTAGAAGAGGGAGCTATTTTTATTTTTAGCACTGCGAGTGGCAAAGCTTTTCAGAACAAGCAGTTGCTCGAGAACTGTTTGCTCCTCACTTTTTGCTGCCGCCGGCTCCGCGAGGGATGCTGTTGCCTCTGGCTGCAACTTGGAGCCCACCTGGGAAGGGCAGTGTGAAAGGACAGACCTCTTCCAATGAGCTGCACGTGTTTACAGAAGCAGCCTCTGTTCCTTAGCACACCTTGCAAGCCAGCAAGATCACACGTTTCAGTGTACTGGAGAAGCAGCGTCTCTAAAGGATGTCAGGATACTTTGCTTATATTAAAATGTTAGCTATCCTGCGGAT
This sequence comes from Apteryx rowi, assembly GCF_003343035.1. Classification (NCBI taxonomy): domain Eukaryota; kingdom Metazoa; phylum Chordata; class Aves; order Apterygiformes; family Apterygidae; genus Apteryx; species Apteryx rowi. The sequence continues at coordinate 545,701 of NW_020450826.1, read as the reverse complement.
CAGCTGCAATTATCTGATGACTCACCTTCCAGTGGCAGTATGAATTTTGAACAATTACATATTTTAACTAGGTAAGAAGATAAGAAATCTGTGGTTTGCTACAGAGCACTCATCTCAACAAAGGCTTGAGAGGTTTTTTTTATATCTTCCCTTGCTTCCCCATCGCATTGTTTGTACCATCCTTTTCTTTTAGATCTTACACACGTTAGGAAGTACTCTCCAGCAAGCTCTTAATTCTCTTTGTTCCTCTATCCACCTCACTCGATACTCCTCTGCTTTTCCCATGTCCGCTGGCCCAGGGTTACACTGCTAGGCTCTTCCAGGTTTCCAGGGAAGCAACTGCAACTTCATATAGAAAAATCTCACGTGGGCCCTTTCCACCCCCAACTMACAAATGCTCAGCCCACTCTCCTTCCCTATTTAAGTTTTTCATGTCTGCAAAGAAACGTCAGCAATTGCCTATGTGCAAAGGCAACGCACAGGAAAGTATTTCACAGAGGTTTAGCAGCCTGGACTGCAAGGGAGCAGCTGGGAAGACCAGGAGGGTAGGAGAGAAACCCCTCCCAGGCACCCGGATCCCCAGAGCAGTCACGGCAGGATACATTCAGCAGCCGTTCCTCATGATGGAGACATCCAAGTGCTTTACACAACAAGCTGGCATAACTACAGCACTGATCTACCAGCTGAGCCAAGCGATGAGCAGAGATAATTCCTCAGAAGCCCCCCTCAGGCTCACTACCACAATCTCATCCATCAGCTCCACATACAGGTTTTTCTATATTATAGCTATCGATTAAATGTGGATACAGATGTGGTGGAGCCCAACAACAGCCCAAGACAGAAAATACTTGAGTCATGAGGTAACTGTGAAACTGCAGCCCAGATCTGCTTCTATTCACTGGAGGTGCCTGCACCATTCATGACAAATATCCAAGACAGAAATGATCCCTAACAGGAAAAACTCCTTAATGATATTAAATATATTAGGCCAAATTCTTCCTTACGGTAAATCAGATCTGCAAAATAGAATCGAACTAGAGATTGATTTACTATTATCATCATTTTTAGCTACACTTCTAGAAGCTCATCCTCTTCCTCCTAGGACTTAGGCTTGCTGATGGAGGTGAAAGCCATGGGAGTGGGGGAACATGAAGTGCTTTATGGCATATCTAAGTTTTCCTTATAAGAAAGGCTTACATGGTGGTGGTAATGTCATAGAAAGTACAGTAATAGAGACTTAGCATAGTACAGTTCAAAAGAAAAGACTTATTTCTGTGCTGGTGTTCAGAGGCTGATAAACTGTTGACAGCTCTCACAATTTTCTTGCCATTCAAATGCAAGTCCCTACTACGTAAGTTCAAAATCAGCAGACTGCAACAACTGTGGATAAGAGAATTAATGTACCTCAGTTTCCAAGTCAGGCCTATTTAAGCCCTAACCCAATAAAGGACTTGTGCACTCAAGTATCTCTTGATTCAGTGTGTCGCTTGCTCTCATGAAGGTTAGTGCTTCCCCAGAAACAGCCTCCAACTTCAAGAGCAAAGCAGGAGAGCAAATCTTCTGTTTGCTCAGCTCCATTCAGAGACCTAAAACGTCCTGGTTTTGCTAGAGGAAGATGCTCCAATAAAGATGCTAACACAGCCAATGAAGAACCCCCTTGTTGAGGACTTCTCATCCCCTGGTGCAGAAGATGCAACGCTGGCAGAACAGCTCACTGCAACACATGCATAGGTCCATAGGCACCGAGGTTGCTCTAGTTCAGGGTGGTTTTCACCTTCAGCCCAAAATCAGCAAAGCACAAAAGCCTCTTAAAATAACCACTGTATCTATACCAGTCTTCTCCCAGGCTAAAATCTAACACAAGGCCTTTTAATAGCTCTCTGAACAAACACCGTGGAGCATAGTCCAATAGGTCTCTGCTAAAACTCCAGCTGCAGACCATGGGCATCCTACATCAGTGACAACTGAATCATTTTGTTGAGCTCTAAAGAGACACTTTACGTACTAAATGCCTACAAAGATCAATCTGTGCATTCAAGATGCTAAATATTTATCAAGGCTGGAACTTCGATGCATGTAGTAACAAGCTGTAAAAACATGTCAGCAGAACTTGAGCTGAAGTTGCCAAGTGTCAAAATAGGATAGCATTTGAATATTTGCAAATTTTGCTTATGATACAGCAGCACAAGGCAAATATACTATCATTAGCATTTCAAAAATAGGTTCTGAATGAAAGGGAGCTTTAAAAATAACTTTTTTCTCCTGGCATCCCTATGCTAATAGATTCTGCTTTTAATTAAAAAAAAAAAAGTCTTGCATACAGGCATAAGGCATCACCCTCTCCTTATATAATTTAAGTTCTTCCTGCAAAGCAAACCAGACCAAGGTCCATCCCTCACCTCTCCCCTTAACACAGGTGAGAGGTTTTGTGCACAGGCAGGCATCTCACACCACTCCAGATGTCCACGGTCAGAACTGGAGCTACTCATAAGTGCCAGAAAGCTCCTCGCGATCCCTCTGAGAGAGCTCTTTTGAGTAAATTATCACATCACTGAGAAATATGATTTAACTACTCTTACAGACAAATCAACTAAACTGGAAAGAAATGAAGCTGTGTATCCAAAGCCACCAGGAATTTCACTAGTACCATCAAATTACTGCCTGTCCCATCATTACTACTATAACAGACACTAAAGTATTAAAGTGACAGACATCAACATAAAACTATCAGGTAAGGAAAGCAAAAGCAAGATTCCCATTGAAGAAGAGTGCAATTATGTAATGGGCAACAGTACCATAATGTGTAACTGCAAAGAGGGTGAATTCTAATTACACAGGCCCTTTTTTTCCCATAGAACACTTAGTTGTGCAACCCTAACATTTTTCTACATCATTTCATATATTTTTTGCAAAAATGTACTCAATTGTTTAACGTATCTTTCATTATATGATTTTTTTTTCTTTTCTTCTCATTATCTTTTCAGGTATTCAGCCCAGGCCTGTGGTTTGTAAACACTGCTAACTAATTCAAGATCTGTCAGAAAATCTCATTAGCTAAGATAGAGAAAGCATTGCTAAAACAGATAAAGAAGATTCATTTTATTTCTGTTAGCCAGAGGGATGCAATAAACAGCTGTGGAGATCTAAAATTATGTGCTTAATATGAAGTAATGTTAAATCTGAGGACGGCATTGAAACAAAAAGCTTGGACAAGCAAGAATCCRACAAGTAAAGCCCTTTGGAAAGCAAGTTCCTGACTTTTAATCTGTTTAGCCCACTACAGCTTCAGAGTTGTATGCACTGCATCACTATTTTCATTCAGGACTTCTATAGACCTCATCACTCAAATTCCCTAGTGTCTACTTAATATTGTTTAAACGAGTCTGTCTTATTATATGGCCTTTCATATCCCAGCTAAAATAAAAAAAGGAAAGAGAGAGAGAGAGCGAGCGYGTGAGCGCGCAAGAGAGCGTGTGCTTTAAGCACTAAGCGCTGCTAGGAAAGAGACTGCAAAGGTTCAGAGTATTTTGAGGCTGGTGATTTTACAGGATTTCTGTGCAAGAGAGGTCATTTAGCGTGGTGCTGCTAAAAACAGTGCCATGGGGAATCAGTTAAAAGATCTTCACTATTTCTACACCCTTGTTCACATCGTAACAGGCCAAGTGCTCTAACAGCGCTTAGCACTTCCATGGTACTCTGCAGGCTCAGAGCAGCTCCATGACCTAATTCAAGGCCAAAGGAGCCATACCTCGGCTTGATCTCAAAACTGTCAGACTATGGCATCAGATGGCAGAAGGAAGGATGTTCCCCTTCCACCTAAGGACAGTAAGGTGACCAGTGAAAAAGGAAGGAGACCCTGCTATAAAGCCAGAATTAAGAAGTGCCCAGATGACAAGCTGCATCCCTTCCATGTTAACATTCACCCATTAGCGCTACAAAACATTGTACCTGGTTTTAGCTTTAAGGCTTCTCATGACAATATATTTATGCACATGCTTACGTATTTTCAGAAGCAGGGCCAAATTAATATAAACTGATTAAGTTGCCTAACTTCAAAAGTGATGGGCAAGTTTGGGCTTTTATTCTAAGATACCTATGCTGACACACCCTGGAGGGGCCTGATTTTCACACAGTACCGCTCACTCTCTCTCCGGAGGTTGCCTTCCTGCGCCGCATCTCAAAATAGACAGCCAGAATTACGGGTCGTGCTGGAGAGCACTGGCTACATGACGCCAAAAGTCACACATCCAGAGCTCATTTTCAAATCCCAGCTGACTCATTTCCTTCTCCGTTGGGTGTATCCAACCACAGAATTTGGCTCGCTGTACAGAATAGGCATACCTTGTGCTCTACAGTGCGATCCCACTCTTTTCGCTGGAGCACATGTTAGATTCCCAGTGCTCGGCAGAGAAGAGTCAGTCTCCAGGCTGCAGCCRTCCATAGCAGGCACCGGGTAAGAAAACCGTGTTCCAACATCTACAACTTCTCCAGGCATCGGAGTCCAGAGGGACTCTCGCCGTGCCAAGAGTTGAGCTGTAATTCTCGCCAGTGCTGAAGGAATTAGCTGTGTGGATTTGAAACCCAGAGGAAAAAAAGAGAAATACATGGGGGAAAGTCATGAATTTTAGCCAGATCACCTTGGCAAAACTGCACAAACACAGAGAAATCAAGAAAACTTATTCTTTGTCTACACTAGGAAAAATACTGCCATGTAGGGCTATCATTAAAGCAGTGCCTGCTGGAGATACAGTATACATCTGCAAACAAGTGCACTGTTCAGCGTAGCTTACATCAGTTCAGGTAAAGAAACAGGCTCTGCCAGGAACACGACAACTCTTTTTTTCTCTGAAAGTTTAACTCCATTCACACTAGGCTTTTTACCAGTCCAGAAATGTCAAAAGTGAAAAGATAATAATCACATATCCAAGCAACAGTAGAAGAGTTCAGTGCAGCAAGGGTTTGTACATCTTYACCTGACATAACTGGATTTATAGAGTCAAAGTCATGTAAGAAATCCAGCGACACATACTACCATTCTTCTGTTTCACTCATAACCAAATAGACTTGGCAATTAATTTCAGAGGCCTGCAATGCTCTCAGTCACAGAGCTTCCCTACATTTCCAAGGCTCTGAAGCGTTTGACAGAAGAACTGAAAAGTTTTACTCTCCTCCAGCTCTGAAAACCTGGTGATACCCTACAGGTGAGGTCACCCTGTAAAGACAAAGGTGCAATTCTATAAGTAGTTTAAATTGGATCCAAGTCCAAACTCCTCCTAAACAGGCCATTCCCATGCTTTTGTCTCCCCAACCTCAAATCAACCATTTCCACACACTCTTGTGCCAGCAACTGCAGTCTGACAGCCACATAGTAAATCAGGGAACTGATCTAGGTGAACGCTGATCTTTGTTAGTGTCTGCCAACATATATGCAATTATTAATGGTGCAAACTTGCATGTAAGTGTCAGTGATGCCACTGAAGTCCGTGTAGGAATACCAGGGGATGCCCTACCCAATAGATCTTGCTTCAGAATTTCAGAAATTGTTCATCGTATTTATCTTCATATTTATTTAATACTCACAAAGCATCACAGATATCTAGCAAGAGGGGACAGGGCCTTCTCCCATCACATCACCACAGCCTCTGCCCTGCACGGCTGCCTCGCACAACTCTGTGCAGCAAGGGCCCCTCCGACGTCGGCACGCCGACCCTGGCCGCAGCGGCAGGCAGGCCACACCAACCTAAGCCTCACCGTGCAGCACTGGAGATCCAGCTTGAGCATGACCTGCTGCTTTCATGTCTGGCCTTTCCAGGATGCCAGACAGCGCCCGTACCAGTTCTGAACTGAGCCTCATAAACGTAACCGCTGCAGGCCTTTACAGGCATAATTCCCAGGGTCTTTGCAAACAATGCCTTCTGTCAGAACAGCATCTGAGCGCAACAGCCTCTTTAACCACCCCACAAAGCTCTGTTTGATGTGCCACATTCCAGGAAGCACAGCTCAGTATGATTTTATCTGTGCATTGTCGGGCCCCTTATGCCTTTTGTTAAAAAACTAATACAGCTCCACAACAGGGGAGAATATATTCCTCCCTAATAAAGTATGCAGCCAGAAAAAAAGTCAGTATTCAAAAAAGAACCATCATACCAAGTTTCTCTGGTGTCAGGCTTTCTGCTTTCTTCCTTCACTGATCTACATAAAACAAGGTTTCTGCTCACCCCCTCAAATTACAGTCCTTTTTCAGGCCACCTGTAGCTACCAAAACATCTGTACTAATCCAACTGGGAAGGCAAAATACAGAATATGTTTTGTTCTGATGTGTCCCCTCCAACCTCCAATGTCTGCGCACTGCCTAGTTCGCTTTTAAGCCGTTAGTCATGAAGATCATCTCACTGAAGTCAGTGGGACGCCTCACAAGGGAGAAGGTTGCTTCCTTTCTCCTGCGGGCAGGATGCTGAAGCCTAGGGTTAAGTTTCATTTTTCATGTCTATGTAGGCTCACACAAACAAACAGAAGAGAACATTCTTCTCTAATAACAGTACACATCCAGAAAGGAAAATGCATATTAAAGAAAAGTTGTACCAAGCCTCTCGGGTGCTCAGAAATCTCTACGCGATCCAAACTAACAGACAAAGTAGGTCGAACAAAAGGTCCATCTACCTGCTATTCGCTCCTTGACAGTGCCCAACACAGGAGACTTAAGGGAGAGTACGAGGTAGCAGCCAGTGACAGTTTCCTAGTATGGTGTCTCTAGATAGCTTCTAGATTCTACGACTGAGGGACTTCCTGGGCCAGCAATGGTATTATGTTTAATAGCTCCCGCTTGATTTTTATTTCATGATTTCATTTGGAACCAGCTCCGCTTTGGACAATCTTATCAAAACATATTTGAAAATCTATTTCATAGCTTAATTACTTCTTGTATGAAAAAATGCACATCATTTGGTTCTGAATCTACCAGTTGGTACTTTCATTTGATGTACCTTAGTTTTATGATGAGCCAAAATGCGCAGTTGGTTCCCATTCACTTTGTTCATGATTTTGTAGAGCTTTGTGTCTCCTTTCTGTCATCTCTTTTTCCAGGATGAAGAGTCTTCACTTTGGAAATCTGTACTTATTTAGAAGTCATCCCATACCTGAGAGCATTCTGGTAACCCCATACCGTGCCTTCTCAGCACTACTAAGACTAGTCCACCCTCTCTGAGATAGATGGCCTGTTATGGTCACAAGAGTGAGCCACTGCTTAAGGAAGATGTTAAAGGACAGAGGCTTTTCTTCTTTCTGGCCAAAAAAGACCACCACAAAGCAATCAAGTCTTACAAATACTAAATACTACAAGGAAAAAAAGTCTTCTATTTTGAAAATCAAGCTATTTCACTTGAACTCAGGATTATTTATATTTGCTGTTTAAAGACACATTTCCAAGCAGGCTGTCCATCTCCACCTTTGGTCTCAGACCTGTGTAAAGTCACGTGCAATTTCCTGAGGCAACAGCAAGAAAAAGTCTTTGCATCTTACTAGGAAAGCYTTTAGGTACTTCAGTAATTTGCTTCTCTAAGACATTAACAGGTTTAGGATTGAGGAGGCCTTGTGTTTCAAGATTTGTAGTTGGCCTTGAAAAAAAATGAGTCAAGGCTTATAGCTGTTGTTAATACAATGACTGCACCATTCCTTTTGAGATTTCTTSACAACAGCAGTTTCTGGATTAAATCTATCACCTATTCAAAGAATGCTATTAGAATTCTTAATTAGTTTCCTAATCCCAGAGGACAGCAAAAGCCAACAAACTCACTTCACATCCTGCAAAACAACATTTATCAAATGCCTTGTGGTCACTGCTAGCAGCTGGAGGCAATCTGCTTTCACCAACACCTGAGGGCTACATTCGTCCTCAATGTAGGACAGTTTGGCTTGTCCTGTTCAATGATTTCTTAGAAGAATACTGACTAAACCTTTATTTCTGCAAAGAGAGTGGAGAATCACAGCATTTGCATATCTCTGATCAGTACTTTGGTGCCCAACATGGCTGTCACAACTGGGTAGAACTGCCACATTTTTCTTCTCATTTTCTTCCTTTTGATGTCAGCGCTGAATGTAGCGATGAAAGATTTCATTTGTCAGCCCGGCACCTGCTGAGCTGCAACTGCACTCAGGGCTCCCCCACCAGTGCGCTTGGCTCTCCACCCCATTACACTGGTTTCACGCAACTGAAACCCCATTGCGGTCAATGGCRTTACACAGCCGTAAAACCAGGCATGCGGGATGGGAAAAGCGGGCCCACCATCTCCCCACTTCCCTATCAACTGGCACACATAGCAGTACTGGAACTGATGAAGGCATACACTCTTCACATCTGTCTCCAGCCAACAAGGGCAGCAGATTTACAAAAATAACAAGAAAATTGTGACCATTTTGCTCCAAGGCAGCAGGCTGGCATTCCCTAACGTGAGAAGTGAGAGAAGAGATGGAGAGAGAGGGGAAGCATTTAATTAAAGCCAGCACAGAGGATGTAGCCTTTCAAAAAAAGGAAAGTACTGCTAACAGGGGCTCAGACACAGTCATTTAAATGGAAAATTATTTTCTAAACACCTTCTCCAGAGTTTGGGCACAGACAGCTGTCTCAACCCATGGAAGCTGAATCTGTTGAGCTAAATAAAAATGTTTTTTGCCCTCCCTTGCAGCTACTTTATTCACAAAGCACTGAAGTGTTCATTAGCATGCCTTCAGAGCCGCAGTGGGGAGGTGAAGCAACATTTACCTAGTCAGCCACTCTTGCACTGCCAACTGCCATTAGCTTTTACACGTTGGGAGCTCCCACCACCTGCACTGCCGTGATCTTTGCAATTCAGTTGCTAATCTAAGCGGAGTAAAATTCAGTCACCTTGCACWTTAGGAAGGGGCCTTTCCCTGTCAGAGAACAGTGCATGGTGCACACGGTTTCTCTGTACTCCTGCATTTCCATCTGTTACACATGCAATCCCTCTTCCAGCTCAGCATCTCTCTCTGCAATTCAGCCTGCACTTCTGGCTTCTCTCGCTGAATCGCTTGGATCAGACTTTTTTCTTAGTAGCTCAAGCTAGAACTAAAGCCTGTTTGGTGAATATTAATGTATAACAACTACAGTATTTTTTTTTACCTTATTTATGTAAATAATGTTCTTAGTTCCTTGATGCATTACCTTACTTTTGGCTGAATGAAAGCTGAAGTGATTTAGATTGTTCTGTAACCTGACTTCCTCATTACTTACCACACTGCAGTATGCAACCGCTACCAACAAAACCTTGCGCTGGGCCAACAACAGATATGGGAAGATAGAAATGGATCTCATTGTTCATATGTACATGTTAAAGAATACATTTCAWCTGCTTTTAATCCCCTTTAAGGCTTAATTAAGGCTTAATTAATGCAATGCAAGTTTGGGAGATTTTGTTTTTAATCAAAACGATGCACATCACTAGTTCAAATGATTTAGAGAAATCCGAGTGTATTATATAATCACCTTTGCTTTAATCATGAAGGCATGTAGCCCTAACAAAAAGAAAAACAAGTTGACATATCTACCAGCAGTTAAACCATACTAAGTAGCATTGTATTTTCAGTCTTTAATACTTTGTTGACAGAGTCCCAAATAAACTGTTCTTTCTTTTTTAACCTGCAACTGGCATCAAATCAACCTGACCTACTAACTACGGTCACTCTTTTTGGCCCTTTTTAAATACTGAACTAAACTAAGAGTCCCCCAGGACTTTGGAATTTCCCCAGCTTTCCAAGATTTGTTAAAAACTAACATTACTGTTTCAAGGAGGCCTGCAGTTAGCCTCTGGCGGTCTCCTGGGTATTAGTTCCCAGCACCTGTGGATTTCAAAGTATTTTACCAGATGCTGCCCCATAACCTCTTCTGTTGCAGACGATAACCYTTCTGTTCCACACATCTCCTCATAGTGAAGGCAGACATCCTGCCATTTGACTCGAGYACAGAAAAGAAATAACCCCTGAACATCTCTGCTCCTTCTACATCATTATTTAAATTACACCACGCACCTAACTGACAAACATATAGCAGGCCTGGAGTTTCAGATGAATCTTACATTTTTAGATGACTTAGCTGTTTTTAACTCCATTGACTGCTGATATTTAAGTAATCTCTAAAACTACTTCTTTACCTCCCATTTTAACTGAGAAAGTTTTGTTAGTAACTGCATGAGAAGCCCAGCAAAATGCATGCCCGGTCAGGTATTTCTCCCCTCCACATGAARTAGCTCTCTGCAAAGAGCCATACAGCCTGTTCTCTCCCGAGACCGAGTGGCCTGTAACAAATGCCCATCTCCATCTAGTGTTTACTTAAACATACACAACAGGCTAAACTGTTTTGACTACAAAATATTTATAAATAATACTTCACATATACAGCTACTTGTGCACAGGCACATAATCTTCTTGTATTGGCACATAACTATGTAAGTACATATATACATTCCTGTGCCTATACAAACAGGCAATTGTGGCTTCTCACATAGGGATATGGAAGAAAGATAAGCTGAAAGCCTGTTAAATAAGCAACTGCTTTGAAGTACTTCATAAACACACTCAGCATAATGCAGTTTGCATCCTGACTGGGATTTCCAGAAACTACCAGAAGATAAACAGTGTTCCTAGTGTTTCTAGAAACAAATGTAAGACTCCTACTTTCTATTTTACACAGCACCAGTATTTTAATTCCACAACCTGTCATTTAATTTTTCTAAAATGTGACATTTAACTAGCATCATTTCCATGCATCACCTCCTCACGCCATCACATTGGAAAGCTGCTTTCTGTACAGGATAGCTTTAATCTCCAAGGGGAGGGAGGGAGTGTGTGAGTGCGGGTATCCTACAGAGTAATTTGCACACATTACCAGGTAACTTCAAAAAAAGATCTTGAGTCACTGTATTGCACCATGTTCACTGCAATGATTGTACCTTTGCCAGGTCTATTTGTTCAGACCAAATATTGTCTTTGTTGCTTAATAGCAACTGACTCCCAGCTGAGTTATCCAAACAGGAAAAAGCTCCTTAAGCAATATGGAGAAACAATAGGTTGTCAGCAGCACAACTGCCAGAGGATCTATAAAATGGAGAGAAGTAATCTTCCTAACGGATCTGATGCCTTGATATTGCAGCTTCCAGCATATACCACGGGTTATGCTCTTAGGAAGCAGTGCCCAATTCAGCGTATTAAACTGACCTTAAAGAGCTCTGCAGTTCATTGAAGGCAAAATTTATTAAACCTGTGCATGTCTCAGATCGAACTGGACTAGAGAAACCAAGCTTTGCCCCCAAGGGGGGGCAAGCCAGGCCGGGTCAGGGCGGACGCGGGTCCAGCTGCCAACCCCAGCACTGGGCACTGGTGGGGCCRGGCAGCACGAGTCCTCGCACCGCACGCACCCTGGGGTGCGGAGATGCCCTGGCCTTGCCGAGCTCCACAGAGCACAGCCGGACCTGTGGACAGGGCACGGGCCAGGCTTTGCCCATGCTCCCTCGGTCTCAAACAAGGGAATAAAAGGAAAGAAACGGTGAAACCTGGCCCAGAACAAGAGGCTGTGTTGAGCTGCCTGGCTGGCAGGGCTCGGCTCTTGCGGCCGCCGCTTGGGGAAGGTAGGCTGCCTTGCAGGTGCTATTTTGAGTCGGCTGCATCTCCTCCCTTGGGCTAAGGCTGCACCAGCAACTGCTATATATGGTCACAGATGTTGCTGCCGGACTCCTCTACGGTCATTTGTGGTTTTAATAATTTTTAAAGGCAGCTAGAAGGGGCGACAGACTCCTTTGTATTAGTTTTACAGAGACACAGAAATAAATATAATAAATAACATAAATTTCAGACCTATCTTTTGTATTATGTAAGTGACGAGACTCCTTTCTTGTTCCAGAAAGCTTTCAGCCTTTCTCCCACACTCCAAAATAGCAAGGGGGACACAATTAAACTTGAAGAGTTACAGCACAAACCTTCTAAACCTTTGGGCTCACCTACAAAGCCGAGGTGTATTTGTAACTGTCATTTCCAAAGCAGCAAGCAGCCTGCACATACTGGTATCACCAGCTATATATGTGTTTTCTAATGCTTCTCGCTTTCCATCCCTCTCTATTAGTTTTTCTTCCTCTTACTTGAAGGAGCACACAAACTCAGGTACATGCTGGAGTAAAGCTGAAAAAAAACTATTAAATGAGCCAAATCATACCCATTCTATTCATTCAGGCAATCTCTCTGCACTCACTAATCAGATTTATATTAGTGCTCTTTGTCTGCACTAGCCGGATGCTACAGAAAAAGCCCTCATAAATAATTGATATTTCAGGAAAAACATACACTTTGGGAGCTATTCTGTTCCTAGAGATCTTTCCCCCATTTCTCTTCTTTCCTTTATTGCTAAGGACGTTTGTAGACAACAGGATCATTGCTTCTTCAGTGAACATCTGCTATTATAAGCAATCTCCCAAGTGAGCCAAATCTTGCTCGCCTTAGTCACGCAAATAGTTTTATTGACTTTGATAGAACTATTTGTGCGAAGCAAACAGGACTCGACCTCTGCTGACCATTTTGAGTGCCATGTCCCTGCAGGCTGCTTTTGATACTCCCGTGATCCCACACACTGATGTTTAAAAGTAGTCATCGTTTAAACAGACAAACGCTAAAGAAACCAGGTCCCTGCTTTTATATGTTACTCCAGAGAAACCAGGAACAGGGGACAATAACAGAAGATAAAGGATAAGACCTTTTCCTTGCCATAATGTTTGTATCAGATTTCGGCCCTGTTTCGCAGAACCTTGCCACTGCACGTCCCTCCAACGGGTCAACTCGGCACCGCRGCAGAGCAGCGGCTGCTGCCTGCTCACCCTCAGCTGGAGTCAGGAACACCGAGCAAGAGAGCCGAGCTTCTAGCATTCTCCTGGTGAGTTACAGCTATGCCTATTTTACGCATTGGGAATAAAAACAATATTGGCAGAAACTTAATGCAAAAGTGACCAATCACACCAGGTGGCAAATCCGCAATCTCTTAAGGGACACAACAAAAACCAGGTTTTACACTGAAGCCTAATGCTATTGTGTTGGAACTGTTTCATAGATGCATGACTTCATATGCAAAAGTAAAACCTGACAGTTTTTCAAATGGCTTAGTTCATATATGAAACATCTACTTTCTACTGCTAGCTCAGACTGCAGTAACGGACAGGCTTGGTAAGCTCTGTAACCGTTTCCTTTGTACTTGTACAACTTGTGTGTGATAAATCTAGTGCTTACAAAGACACGAGCCACACAAAACTCAGTGCGGGACTCTTCTCTTTAGCCATAAGCCATCGCAGTTTCACTTTTACAGCTCAGTTGTAATACTACATCCTGCCTGAGCTGGACTCTCCACCTATGCAAAACTTCAGCCCGGGCCTGCTTTTTCTGTTAAGTAAATACTGGAAAACAGGCCGGTGCTGCACAGATGGGTACGTACAACACGGGGTATGCTGCAGCTCGTGCAGCACTGCCCTTGCACGGCTGATTCATTCAGAAATGGTCTAAAGAGCCCCATGTTTTCCTGTCACAGCTACAACAGGCTAATTCCTCCAAAACTGACAGCAAATCCACTAAGCAGTGCAGTCTGCCTGCTCAGTTTTTCTGGGAAGAAGTGAATTTGCTGCAAATCCTTTTAATGCAGTCCACCGCATGTTGGCTCAGTAAGTACCAATGCCATTGCAATGGAGAACATTGTCAAAATATTCGTCGCTTTACTTCTGATGATAATAGTGGTTTTCATGCACATGACACAAAATACTTTAATCTATCTAAGCTTTAAAACAGTTTGCAGTTTTATTTTGACTACAAAATTCAACATTTACGCTAGAGGCTTTTTATGGTAGTCAAAACACTTGCCATTTTAATCTTCTTAATTCATGAATTGTGCCAAATACAGCTTTTTAAGACACCGCTTTATCTTAGGACCTTCACTCTGTTGTGCTCTGAGTACTACTGCGCTGGCACGACCCAGACGAAACCCCAGCTCCGATTTTACCCACTCTCGTATGTTTACAGCAATTCAGCCATGATCGTTCCTGGGGCACGGACGGCTCCTGCATCCTGAGGAGCAGGCCCCATAGGTCTAAAACCATGCGGTCGGGGCTTTAGCGGGCTGCCTGGCAGCACCTGCCGCCATTCGCAGGCTCGGTGGGGCGGCAGCGAGCTCCCAGGGAGGGAGCAGCCACAGCACCCGGCTCGTGGCAGAGCGGGTGCCCCGTGCTGAGCCGGGGCTGCTGGAGCAGCGATGGAGGCCTCTAACGAGGGAAGGATAATGAAGCCGGGAACGGGAGGCTGGCTCAGAGACAGAGACAGTGATGTATTTGCCGGAGTCCCAATTATCTCGTACGGAGTTGACAGTATTTCTTCCAGTGCCTTTTAAGGTATTCCACAGGCTAACTGGTACCAAACCAGACAATGAAATGGAAACCTCTGGAAAACGAGGTATGATGTCACTAGTGTGAAATTACCTACTCCCTGACCTGAAATCCCTATGTGTCTTTAGGGGATTACTGAGATTTCTTCTGAAGTCTAAAAGAACCAACAGGCATTTTGCGAAAAACACACACGCTTCCTTGGAAAAACTGTATCCATCCACCTCCTCTTTTCCATGTTAGTAACACAGCTGCCTGAGAAGTCGTCTGCTYGTGTTCATCGATTTCCCAAACGAAGCCATGTTCCCCAGGCTGTGATGTCATCTGTTTCCATAGCAGCAGCATCACATCAGAGGCCTAGAGCGGAGCAGGCGGAGGGGAGCCGTGAGGGAAGCAGACTCGCTGCTGCTCCCCTAAGTCTCTCCACAGCAGAAAAGAGCTCTTGGAAGTCGTCTGAAAGCTGCCTCTGAACACGCTTATAAAAGACTGTGCAGTGACAGTACTTATGACTGGTTTTCATAGGCAGTGGTCAAATCATGAATTCAGACGTACTGTCGACAGGAGCGCTCTGGCAAGCCCTGTCCGCGCGCCCCGCTCGGAGGGGCGCAGCGTTTCGGCCAGCCCCCTCCAGCCACCKCAATTATTGGCGCTTCTTTTTTTTCTTCTATGAAACAGTCAAAAAATGAACACCTTCTGTGAGGTTCACCTAATGARTCTCTCGTACAACAAAAGCTCAAGATGATGAACAGCTTCCTATTTAGCAGGGTGCTAAATCTCTATTGCCATGAATTCCTGCTCTAGCTCTAGTCCATATTAGCAAGGCATATACTTTGCTTAGCAAAGCTTCAAATTGCCACAAGAAGCTGGATAAGTCTTTTCCTATTAGCAGAGTATATAAACCGAGAAGGGATGCTTCGGGTAAATTAAGGACTTTAATTATTCATTAGCTTGACTAATTAATCTGCTGTTCAGTAWAAGTAATATTATTTTCTGCTTTAAAATAGCCTCAGAACTCATGCAGATATAAACCAAGAATTGATAGTGCAAATATTTTTTCCTATTATTACTGCATTAGGCTGTGCATAAAACTTTCTTTTGACACCTAAGTACTTTCCCACTGAGGTAACACAGTTTGAGTTCAGATCATCTCTGCCAATAAACAGTATTTCCATTTTTATGATCTCTGCATCCCTCAGAGATTTCCCTCTGCTTTATCATTCCATTGTCCAACCATTCACAGTTCTCGCCAGCATCTGCAGCCTGTTGTCAACCATGATTTGATTTACTTTGCTACTAATGACGCTTCTTGTGCCCTTCAGTCTGTGCTTAAACATAAACTATATTGACAGCTACAGGGACTTGACTGACAAGCTCCCCACGTCTCCTTTGCTGAGTTTAGCCTGTAAATGTTGAGTACAGTCTCAGGAAGACGCACAGCTGACATCACTAAAGATGTCTTGGAGACAGGCAGCCTCCCTGAAATCCTCTCTATTTGTATTCCCAACCCCCCAGATGCTCCCCAAAGATGACATGAATACCATTTGGCCAGTGGTCCCTATACAAAGCACTGGAGAACACGCAACAAATTTAAATTACAGCACATAACTAGACATACCACAAAACCTTGTTCTTCCTGAAGAAGAATACATAACTCTCCAATTAACCCCCTACATCTGCTTAGTGAGTACACTAATTTCTACAGTATTCAGCCTGTGCAGTGCCGCCTTGTTGCTGTTACGATTTAAACTGCAGGAACCAAACATGCTGCCCTTATAGGGGCAGGGCAGCCGGGCCAGAAGGTCCTTGCGTCCGTGCCCGGGGGAGACGTCTCGCAAGGGGTGCGATTGCGGGGCAGCGACGCAGAGGCCGGGCCCGTTGCGGGGCCACTCTCGCAGGAAGCCTTGGGCTGGCCTTGGGGTAGGAAACCCTCCACGATGGGACGCCTCTGCAGGGGGGGCCCTGACGATTTCACCAGTGGCAATATTCTGATGCACCAGCAGACCATGATTTTGCGAAACAGAAACCCAGAGTTAGACATGGAGTTATTTTCTTGCCAGATTTTCAGATTCAGTTCCCATTAGCCCTTATTGACTTAAAGCTTAATCCTGTAAAATCCTTGCTGTTCTGGCTACCACCCAGCATAGATCTAACCTATGGGTTTAAAAACTTAAGTTACTCCCTGATCACAGCAGAGCTATGCTTGTGCCTGCCTAATGCATGCCTAAGTCTTCTGCTGAACTGGTGTTCATTGAGACCCTGAGGGGGAAAAAAAAAAATCTTGTTCCACATTAACAAGTCATTACTTAACAAACTATTCCATATGAAACACGAGAAATTAACTTCAACTAATTTTTACTTGTAATTTAAATTTAATTACATTTGGAATTTAAGAATGTATTACTTTTTCCTAGCTATTTGCCCTTTCTTATAATTACATACACATTAAAAAACCTCAAGCCTCATTTGAACCCAAAGTGACATTGGTATGTACCTCTATTACCTCTACCACCGTAAGAGGGTTTGTCCAGATGTTCCAAGAACACAATGAAATTTGCAGTCTACAAGATATTGCAGATGTTACCTAGAATAGGAAAGTGGAGAGTTCCAAAAATATGTCCAATTCTCCATTTAAATTTGACATGTGGAAAATTATTTTCATTTGTGCAATTAGCTACAGCTCTAGGAATATTTTCCTACTGTGTTCACCGGGCAACAGCGAGAGCTCAGCCAATACAGCAGCAGAAACAAAGCAAGTTGAAACAAATCCATTTACGTCTAGTTCTGCTCCTTCGTCTTTTGTGAGTGGGAAGAATCACATAAGATAGACAGCTACCAGCCTCTCGAAATCAAATCAGTTTCTTTCAAAGAACATTTGTATTTTGTAAACCAACTAAATTGCATGAATAGTACAAGCATGAATAGGCTTTTGTTCTGTTCAAATTAAGATATTTTGGATTTGGGAAGATGCAAATAGATATAACAAAAAAGGTAACAAGGGTACAATGGAAAATTATGGAGCCAGCAGGAATTTAATTGCACGCCCATTTGATTGAAAGTTTGGGGGTTTTTTATATTGCTTCCAAAAAAAAAAAAAAAAAAAATCACACATCCCTTGTTTCCCAAATATGTTCAGGAAAATAAGTTGGTTGAATTGGCTTTTAATTGCAGTTGCATGCTATTTGGATTCTTTTATTTTTATGGAAATGCAAGAACAGTTGCACATAACCATTCATGAACTAACACGTTTTAACCAAGACTGGATCAAAATCTGCAGTCTTCCTGCAACAGAAAAACCCTGCAGAATTTAATAGTGTACCACAACCCTTCTAAAAAAAGTTTAAGGAAAGTCTAAGTAGACCAGTGGAGTTCTACAGCACTGTACTCAATGGCTTAGAGAGCAAAGCTCTCTATCACATTTTTAAGTTTTTAAAGCAGATTTTTAGTCCTCTGTTTCACTCCCATAAGCCAAATCCTTCCACTAGTTTTAAACAGAACCTTCTACTGACACAAGCAAGGGATGTTGCTCACACCACCGCTGCAGGCTGGCGCTGGGGAGCCTCCTGCCCTCCCCCTTATCCTTCATCCTCCCCATGGCCATGCCCAGGCCTCATTCCCCACCACCCACTAATTCTCATTCTTGTCAACTTGCTTGAGTTCGTTGGTTTTTTTGCCAAAATAAATAAATAAATAAATAAATAAATACTAAGAGGCCAACTTGCAAAAATGCACGCATGTCAACAGCCTTTCTCATTTCAGAAATCACATTAATGAATGAATCTGTTCACATGAGGCAAGTGCTCCAGATATGTAGAGTTTTGCTATATGAGCCTGGAACAGGGCCCTCAGTCTCCTGCACCTCATGTGATTCCCATGGAAATCAAAAGGGGTTTGCCAGTGTTACCGGGAGCTGCCAGATGTGCATGATCTGCTGTGGGGATAAGACACCTATTAATAAGGCATCTTTAATTAATCATCTTCTAGGTGGGAACTCACTAAAATGAAACGAATCCGGTCAGAGTGGAGCCTTACAGGCTAATGAGAATAAAGAACAAGAACACGAGTCAAAGTAATAACCTAGTTTGACCATAAACAGAAAATTTCCCCTTTCTCTCAACAAAGAAAACCATAAAGGACCTTAGATACCAGGAATGCCCAACGATTTTCACTCTGCCATCCTTTTTAATGCAACCCAGAGGCCTCTGGAGTCTCAGCTGTGTACATAAACCGCCTGCTGCTCCCCTAAACAGATCCTCTGGCCCTGCACACGAACAGCCAAAAGAGGCAGTGCTCATACTGTCTGTGCTGTGCAAAAGGTACAGGAACCCCCCGCTCCTGCCAGGTCTGGGACGGCGGCCAAAGGCGCTGGTCCTGGGAGGCGCCGAGTCTCTCTGAGCATCAACTCCCAGTGCTGGCAACCAGCGGCTCTCAGCAACGGGGACCCAGCAGTCCAGGCTGCTGTCTCCAGAAGGATAAAAGCACAGGACAACCATACAGGTCTTTACGCACCTCCCCCCCCCCCCCATAGGGCAGAAAGAAACTGCCTGCACAAACAGGGGCTTATGGCAAAAATAGAGATCCAATCACAAAAATCATGCCGATTGTAGCAACAGGAATTTGAAGCACTGTTCATGTCACTCATCAGACCTGCTCCATGGCCTTGTCTGCTCGTGGCCCTGCAAGCAGCACAGGGCCAAAGGACTCCAGGAGCAAGCCAAAAGCCACCCCTAAGAGTGTGGAACCCCCCCCCCCCCAACAAAAAACAAAACAAAACAAAACAAAAAAACACACAAAAAAAACAACCAAACAAACAACAAACCCCACTGGACTGATTTACAGACTTCTGCAGAGGTTACAGGTCACCTGTTTGCAAACTAAATGCATTTGAATCCAGCTGGCAGCGAGGACAACCACGCTGCTACGCCACCTCGTCACTTCGACAGAGCAAGTTTCCAGGGAGGAGCCGCGCTTGACACACTGCCCCAGAGGAAAAGCGAGAGCACTAGGAACCGTCGAGCCAGTTGGCCTGCATAATGCAGAGTAGCTTTATAATAGCTCTTGCAAGGTAATAGATGTGCTGCAATTAATACCTGTGAACCTTGGAGTGTATTAAAGCACATTTGGAGTAAATTAAAGCTGACAGCACCCACACACAAGGAAAGGGTCTGGTTTTAGCCAACCTTCTTTAATATTTAAAGAACAGCTGAGGATTTGACCCAGCAAGTTTAAAGAAAACGCAAATGAATCCATTGTCTTGGGCTTCACAAGCTTCATCATCCCCTCCATAGCAAAGAGGAACCATTCAAAACGTAAATTTCTCTAGCTTCTTTCGTTAATTGTGGCTTTCAAAGAAAAACATGCGCCAGGAAGACAGGTCACTTCTTAATAGGTTCATACACTGTGAATACAACTTTGTCACCAGCCTATTTCCCTTCTTCTATCAAGGCTGTGCAAGTCTATTACTCATCTCTCACGATATGTTTTCCTATTCAAATTACAGATATTTAGGGTGGCATAAAAAGCATTCTTTTACATGTCAGTGACCTGGTGGCAGGCCAACACTGCAGAGCCACGGATACCTGGAGGAACAGGCACGGCCAGCTCAGGGGATTTTTGAAACAGTTTCCCTTCCTGCTTGCACAGATGAAGGCAAAACTGAATTTAAGAACAGCAGAAGGATAACTTACAACTGTGTCTCAGAAGGAGTAATCCTAACATATTATTTGCCCTTCCTTTATTCGACTCCAGTATTGGTAGGCTTCAAACTATAACGACTCTGACAACCAATTTCAGGGGCACGCCAGGCCCACAAGGGAGGAGCTGCGGAAACTCACAGCCCTTTGCATGCACGCTCTGCAAACCTCATGGGACAACCAAGTAACTAAGAAAAGCAAACTACCATAGGAAGCTTACAATCACTATCCACATCTGCCCGCCCACTGGAAAACTATTACAGGTCTGCAAACTGGAAGGGATCGAAAACCCCTTTCATGTTTTACTGTGTCTGCGTGAAGTCATCCAGAGCCGAAGCAGCACGATATTGTCAACCACAGAGGTACTGACAGTACCTGGGAAAAGGTAGGTCCTGCAGCTTTGGAGAAGAAATAGCAGTAAGAAAAGCCCTCCATTACATTTACATCTATCAGGAATACAGGCATTTTGCACACAGCAAAAGTAGGGATTACTATCTTCCATGCAGGACAACTCCCTATTTCGAAGCACGGCTACTTCCTTCCTTCCCTCCTACGTTTCCCCATAGCAGCTTCCAAATCCTGCTCCAACAACCCCAGGGCTGATGCCAGTGGCCACCGAGTCTGCTGGGATCAATATTTCTTCCTGTTTTGGGCGGGAGCTTTGCCCAAGTGCTACAAGACTTGTTCCAAAAAGAGCTGGCTTCTTTTGTCAGGAGCAGAACTCTTCCCTTTGCCCAATTGCCATAATAATTTGGCAATAGTGAGATTTTTTTTTTCCTATTAACTTTAGCCACAATAGATGTTCTGTGGAAGTTGAACATTATAGCTGAAAAATGGTCTCTGGAATAATTTCAGAATTCAAACAGCCTGCATATACAGGTGGTGCTGCCTGCCCTGAATTTGACAATATTTCCTTGAAGTCGCTAGTATTGTGCTTCTGCGGAGATGAATTCCAGCTCTCCTCACTCTTCCCAATTAAAACCTTCTCGTTGGATAAGGGAGTAGATTACCACCAAGGGCAGCTCTAGTCAACAGTCATATTAATAATGATAACACTAATAACAGTCACTTACATCAGGTTTCCATCTCTCTGACTGCACACACATTCACTCATTCATCTTATACCTGGCTGGTCAGCTAAATATGGATCATGTCCCCTACTTCTGTTGTGTTTTATAAGCTAGGAAGCATCAGTGAAATTAAGAGACTTGCTTGCAACAAAGCAGAGTCCAGAACTCAAGTTTTCCAAACTTCAGACCAGTGTTTTACCTTCCAAATTTACTTCCTCCACTTTTCCCCACCCTCCCCCTTTTTTTTTGGGGGGGGGGGGCCCTCAGGCCCTATTCCAACAGTAATCACGCAAGCAGCTGCTTTCCTTGTTAAAGTTGTTTTTTGACTTAGTTTTAAAAAAAAAAATTAGGTAAAAAATATTTTATGAACACCTACAATAAGACTTTTCATGGGTACCGATACTAGCTGAATAGATTTTATGAAGCATTCATAGACTAGTACTTGCAACACTGTAAGGGAACTCCAGTCCTTCAAATGGTTTACTTGCTCACACTGCCTGCTAAATTTATTAGGAGAATGTTAATCACTGTTGGTTGTCAAATTCAAACAGACAATTGATGTCAGATCTTCTACAGCAGCTCCCACAGATAGCCCAAACTTACCATTTGCACAGAAGGATGGAAACAAATTATTACAACAAAGACCTTTCCAAGCCTAACATGACATAAGTCATTCTGATACCCCTGGCATTTTATAGCCATTCCCATTTTTAAACAGATGCAACTGTCTTTTTACAGCTCCAATATTCTTCTCTTGTAAGCAGCTAGATGTAACAGCCAGATATGCCAATATCCTTACCTCTGCTAAACAGAAATTACTCCGGCACCATAAATTTCAAAATGCACAAGCCTCATTAAAAATGAAAACCAAATATGCAAACACAGTAGGAGAGCCGAATGTCTCCAGGAGGACGTCATGCTCTAAAAGCTTTAGAAGACATTTGTCATGAGTGTAACGTTTTAGCCACTCCATGGAGGACTCACAATAGAGAACTAATACATAGAGAGAAGAGTCAACTCACACCACTGGATTTCAAAATGATCCCAAAATCCCACGCCAGTTTAGTAGGAGAAGAAAAGCTACTGCATGCTTCCTAGAATGAAAGGACCTTCCAGAGGCTCCTTTTCAAAACCGCTGTCTGCCAATTACTGCTTTGGAGACTTAAAAAAAAAAAAAAAAAGAAAAGAAAAGAAAGAAAGAAAAAAAAGGTGTTTCAGAAGGTGCAAGTAGTGCGTGCTCGGAGATGAATACCTAGCGCCTCCCGGCAGAGATAGCTGAAGCCTCTCTGAGAAAGCTTCTGCTTATAACCATCTCCCCTCCTACTCGCTCACGCCAATGGGCTGCCACTGCTGAGCAAACGGCACATTTACAATGGCCATCGATAGGTCAGCGCGCCACAGAGACATGCAAAGGGTCCTGGCACAGCTCATTCTGTCAGGCAGAGTTTTAACCAGTAAAATACAGCCTGTCTTCTGCCTCGCATGTGATCAGAGCAAACGCTCTCTGCATTCCTTCATTCATCTCCCATGAAACAAAACTTCAGAGCTATTGACCAAAATACCATGAAAGAGGATTTGCATTCAAGAGAATAAATTCAATTTCTTCCCTGGTGAAAGAGAGAAAAGTTATCTTCTCTTCAGTCCTGATTCAATTTACTTCACCAACAAACACGTCCACCCCCTCCCTCCTCTGCTCTTGTTCTATAGACCCAAACTGGAAATACCGAAGAGCCCTCGCGCCTGGACATGTCCCGTCAGTGCTAACTGGAGGGCGTTCTGCAACTGGATTCAACCAGAAAAATCTAAGACTTCACATATTTGGTGAAGATCATGGATTGTCATGATTTTTCTGTATTTTCAGCCAGCACTTACATGTCCTTAACAATAAAGGTGCTAAAAGGCTTGGCTCAAAGCCAGAGGAAAATTGCTATCGTCTTTAGCAGTTTCCAGGTTCAGCCCATAGCTCTATTGCGTTACAAAGTAAGAGCCAAGATGTCTATGAAGACAAAGCCTCTCTTCTTCTGGGCCGTGCTGTATATCATGCTGTAAGACAGGAATGCTGAAAGGCAAACTTCTTACATGTTTACATTATAGAGCAAATCAAGGTCTTGAATCTTACAAAATTGTGTTGTTTGAGAAAAAGAAAACTTTCTAGCAACCTCAGGGTACTCGTACATTATCCCTCCCCGCAGAACGACAGGAGTATTCAGAGAAACGCGCAGGCAGATCTTGCTACAGCTCGGCTCAAATTTGGTTTCTGATCATCAGTAGGTTCAGGAACAGCTTATTGAGCAACCTGAGGACGAGTGCATGTTGCAGCACAAGCTTAACCCTGGTGCAGGGGCTTCCCCAAAACCGACGTAGAAGAGCGGAGCTCCCAGTTCATCAGGCTGATAAGGAACTTGCAGAACACTTGCCAAAAGTTTACATGTTTCTAGACAGTACTTTAAGGTTAATCCATGATTAGCAAATCAACACAAATTATTCGGAAAAACCTGGAAAAGACGACTAGCGGAACCCAAGGAGGGTTTCTGAGGCATGTAAAAAGGTCGAGGAAAGTTCTGCTTTTTCTCCTGCTGAAACCCTCCAATACAAGAGGGATCCTCTCCTCTGATTAAAACTTTTTCACTGCAAATATAATACAAAGTCAGGGCCTTCAAGCTAGATGCCCTTCGCATTCTACCTGCTGGAAATGACATACTGCATACACATACAAATATCCTAACTATGTGAAAAAACACGACTGTGCAATAATGCTGCAAAAATCTGCTATATTAAAGAACTGAGATCAATAATACTTTCAGTACTGGGCTAAAAGCAGTCCACAGTATTTCTCTTCAACCCATTCATTAAAAGTCCAAGTTTATTTTATGTTTTCATAAAAGCAAAATTAACAGATACTGATGAAACAATACTGTGATTTGATCTTTACAATAATAATTAAAAAGTCTTGTGAGACACAAAAGCAAGCAGCACTGAGGCTGGAAAATGGCAAAGCATCAGGCTTCCTATTACACTCAATTAAATTGTTAATCATGTCAGGTACTCAGTATTTAATCTTTTTAAACCAACATTCTTGTATGGTAAGTAATAAATTCACTTTTATGAGAAAGCTTCTCATGTATCCTTGGTTGCCAGGAATGAAAATTGTGTTTACAAAAAAGTAATTTACAGCATAAATTTATATGAAGCATAGAGCTTCAYGGATATCAAGCCACATGAACAACAACACAGGACAGACGGAAAGATAAATATGCAAAAGTTTAATATGAATTACCCATATTTATGGGACCTTTATAGCTCATAAAAATAAAATTTATAATACAGTTTCTGCTGTTTCACAGTAGTTGATATCTTTTCAATTTTTACAGGATTGGCAAAATCTTGTACATGAAGCACAATGAACACTGCATCGCAGTTGGTATGTTTTAAAGTTTGGGGCTTGGTTACAGAACCTGCTGCCCCAGACAACAAAAAGTGCCTGTCTTAGTCCTGCCACCCAACAGGATTCAGGAGGAACATGAGTTCCTCTCTCTCTTCCTAAACTTTAATCCCCACCCCAGTGATACCTGCACCAAGCCTAATCCTAATTTCATCGCCTCCTCAGGATCTTGTGATAAACCAGTCTATTCAAACAAATAATCACCTCAGCAGTCCTGAGCTTAGGGGCCAGCCCCAGCTGTCTCCACACACTGGGCAACTCGCACCCAGCACCAAACCTGAGCACAAGCAGTTCACCCCTCCCAAACCTAGCCCTGCAGACCATGAGAGTTTCTGCAAAAAAACCCAAACTTCATCTCCCTTCTTTTATAACACCTTTTCCTCTTAGTAAGACGTGACTCCTACTTCTAACTCTACCTGAGTCACCAATACCTTTGCAAAATGATATGCAAGGCATTCGTCCTTGACATCACCAACCTGCACATTAACAGTGTAGCCCATACAGGATCCAAAATTATATTGAGTCGCTATATCCCACAAAACCTCATCATCCCAACCACAACTTTAGTCTGGAAGAAAATAAATGTAAACCGTTCATATATAAATGTGACATTCATGGCTGCCAACCACCTCTTTGCCCACCACCAGCATACACTAAGATTCAGACAGAAACCAAACAGTTTACATTTCTCTTTCCCAAATTTGTACAAAAATAATTCTAATATTAAACACAATCAAGTGATTACCTGCAGCAAAGTGAAAAAAGCTCATTCACGCATGCCAAAGCCAGCCCCCACCCAAAGCAGCTCTGGGACCCACTTAGTTTCACAATTGCTCATCCTCTTAGCGTGCCCTAAGCCTAACGATAATGCTAACCCAGTAGCGCCCAGACCACTGCTAACTTCACTAACGACATTCAACACAATTCTCCCTTTGAATTCAGTCCTTATCCTAAACCTGAGGACCATGAAAGGTTTAGCAAGAAACAGAAAGCCTCACCTTTGTGTTTTCAAAATTTAATGATACCAAACCCTAACTCCAGCCTTAGAAGTACACAGATCAGCAGCACCTACATCAAAAATAAGTACGGCATATTCACACACCACACAGCACCAGCTCGCATCCTGGCTTGGTGCTTCTTTTCAAATACAGGAAGAAATGAGACTCCAGCCTTTACTTGCCCTTACCTCCCTAGCATTGCCTCAACGCCAGCACCCACAGGAAAACTCAACAGCCCAGGGCCCCCCTGCCAAAACCAGCTCTCTTTCCCCCCAGCTGCCTGTGAAGGATTCAGCAATAAACTGCTTTTCCTCTTCTCACAGGGAAGAAAAGGTGGCAGCTGTGAAACCAGCCTAGAAGGAAAAAGGGAGCCAGAGAAAGAAAACACAGGAACTTTGATGAATTTGTCATTACTTCAGACCTGAAGCACAGAACAACTGTCAGAGCCTGCTATGTTGACTGTTTTGAAGCTATGGTAATCTCTGTGCATATCCACACGCGCCGTGCCCTAGGCAGTATGATTAATAGCCCACTCTCGCAGCCGTATATGAATGGGAAGAGAATGACAGTGACAGATCACTGTGGCTGAGATGCTCTCAGTTGCCGCTGGGCTCCAAAAGGTTATAAATGCTGTGATTTCTTTAACTCGCATGTAAGGTGCATCAGCATCCCTGCCCCAGTAAAAAGCCCCAATTATAACTTCATGCAAGAATCCCTCTGTTGAGCAAGGAATCTGCAATAGTCTGGTAAAGTATTAATCGGGTGAGACAGCTAAAGGAAGGTTAATCACCATCTAAATCAAACTTTTTTTAGACTAAGAGTCCGTCACCTTATCCTTGGYGCATCCCCTCCTCATCCTGAAAAGCTCTGAACTCTACTAAATCTAAATTCCTAGAAGCATCCTGATAACTGATAAAGAACTGAAGAAACTGAAGAAAATCAAGGCTTGCTTTCAGATGTCTTCCCTACTCTGAAATCCTTGGAAATTCAATTTGCATGCCTAATTAGTACATCTGCCCTCATGCTGTACAGTTACAAGCAGCAGTCCTCATTATAACATTATGCATTTATAATTCCTCCACTTCTGAGCATACATTGTGCATTTAAATTCTTGAGAAGGCCAGAATCTGTTTCACTTGCTGGTTTGGGGTACGACACAGGCATATCACAGCACTTTGAAGAGCCAGCCTACCATCTTCATACCCTTTTTGCTTAATTGTGTTTATGATCCAATTGCTTAAACCCTTCTCCGTGAAACTTTTCTGAAATACCTGAAATCTGCTATAGCTTCAATCATGCAACTCTGAAAAACCATTTGATCTTATAAGTTGAAATGACCTTGGAAGTTCAGGGGAACTTGAAAGATATCATGGGGGGGGGGGGCTGAAATCTGAGCACTGTATCAAAAGAATGATTTTTAGTGAGCATTTGTACCTGTTTTCTACTGGTTTTTTGAGTGTAGATTTAAAGCTGTGCTTCATCGCTGAAAATGCACCACAGAGAGCTGGCCATGGATATGGGGGTGGCAGAATGGCCCCCAGGTGCTCCTCCTGCTGCCTGCACCAGCGCCACTCAGCCTCCAGGCCCTTCTCTCATTCCCGCGCCATCCAGGTGCATAACCGAAGTGTGACATTGTGGTGGGGACGAACAAGCAACTCAGGCCCCACTATGGTGCTGCAAGAACTGGAACATCATGCAAGTAATGCCACAAGGTACTGCAAGAGGCAATTAAGAATGCCATGAATGTATCCTCCCAGATATAGATTAGTTGGTTATTTGGGTTAATAATGGATCAGTGACGGCTGTTGGGGAAACAAGTCCTAGCACCATCTGTGAGTAGCTCAGATGCTGTGCAATGTTCCTGATGAAACAGCACTGGAAAAGTCTGTATGACAAAGTCACCTGAGCAGACTGTCAAACTAAGAAGTAACCCTGTCCCTTAAATATTGTAAGCTTATTACCTAACAAGTTAATTTGCCTTTCCTTCACTTGCTTATTCCTTGTATCTGCCTCAAATGACAGATACTTGTCTTGGACATGTTCGTATGCCTGTTAAGGAATTCTACATATATCTGGGTAACTGAGAAGCACATTTCTGCAGAGGCTGCAAAAACTCCCAGGTGTTTTTCTCAAAGCTATACTCATAATTCATTATACTTTTTAAATCTTCTTGTTTATTACGTGTTTTTGAGGGGCTTTTGACTGTTCTGATATGCTTCAACCACTGAAAGGAACCTGCATTGTTTTAACACTGGGCGCAGCAGGTTCTGGTCCCTCACAGTACAGTCCCTGAGGGATAAAACTATGGAAAAATGGTGGCATACCATAAAAAGACATCCTCCAGCTCCAAATAAGCAAAGCCATATTATACTATTCTTTGAGCACTGGAGTCCAAGGTGTACGTTGCTGTAGTGAGGGTGAGCCTCTGTGTTTCTTGGTGCTRGAGCTGGTCAAGCCAACAAGACCCAGAGCAGGTTCAATACACAGGACAGCACGAAGCATGCACTGAGTAGGATGTCACCATGGAAAGAGCCATGTTGCTCAGAGGGAGTTTTCCAGTGTTTTCCTCAAGCAGGAGGGACATGAACTCCCATGGGACTGTTCTCACTATGTAATACAGCCCAAGGACAAAGGACCAGATCAGACCCAACGCACACCTCACCCAGACTCCTGGTAGCCAGTAGCACACGTCTAGGGAAGAGTTTAACAACAGCTGAGTATGGAGGGAACCTTTCTTTGGTATACACACTTGGTTTTTAGAAATCCAGGGTTACAAGTTCCCACGCAGATGGGGAAAAAAGGTGGCTTTTCAGAGAAAATTTTGTGTGCAGTCTTATTATTTATACTCTTGTTTCTCCAGCAGTCAACAAAATGTGTTCCTCAGACATAGCAGCACTTCATAGACAAATAAAAGGCATTTAAAGTGGAAGGGGAAAACATGCTAAGAGGCAGGGAAGTGGAACAAGACAATTGATATGGCATAATGCCCATCGTTTAAAAGGCTGGCACGAGCTCTCAGGACCATGCCTATCCTGTTATCACTAATGGGCAAGTAGGGCGAGCCTTGCTCTCACATGAATGATTTCCTTCTCTAAATCCCTCTTCTCCTTCTTTTGCAAAGCTATTGTTTTAGTAAGATCTCATTACATATTAATAACCATTCATTCCAATTCCAGATGGGAAATACCAGCTATATAGGGCTGACAGAATGAGTTTTTATTCACAGCCTTAACATTTCACTCATGTTTCCAATTTCACCATGGTTTTAGAAGCAAAGAGGAAAGAAAGAGTCTGGCACTCAGCCATACTAACGATCTACTTGACTTATTCCAAGACTACAATCTAATTTGTGTGTGCTTAGATTAACCAAGAGTTTGACTCTTTGCTTGTCACATCATCACTCTGCCAGCTACATTTTTCAGCCCACTATCCTTTTGTTTCTCTTTGCTTCCTCTTTTTTTTGGTAGGAGAACTATTTACAATGAGCGCTGTGGGCTTTATCACGATGCAGCCTTCTGTGATTAACAGTCATGAAGCTCAAATGAGGCTACAGATAAGCATATTAAACACCATGTGAGAATTTTAATCCTTTTACAGTCCTTACATAGAAACTCTGCTTGGCATCTATCAGTAAAATATAACATCCACATACACTGTAGCTATACAGCCCTATTCACTTTAGCTGCATTATAGCAAAGATGAATATACATCAGTGTAATTCTACACAGTATCTTACTCCTTCTTCCTCTTTCCCTGCTACCATCCCTGCATCACGACCCTGATAGTCACTCAGTGAAAACAAACGATATTCAGACTTCAAACCTCTCTTGCCAGGGCCTATCTTTTATTAACTGGCTGACCAGCCCCCAAAACTGGAAACGACTATAAAGAACGAGGCCCTCCCCATAACTAGTTAAGCACAAAGGAGAAGCTCATGAGGCATTACTACTATTAACAGTAATGTAAAAATGCCTGAATAGTCTGGTGTCCTTAGCAAAAGCAGTGACCCACAGAACCTCCTTTGTGCCCGTGCTGTAAGGATTAGCTGAACCATTGCTCAGCCTGCACTCAGTCCCTATGCTGAATATTATCAGTCTGCATTTTGCTGTGTTGTGCACATTCACTTCAGAAGGATTTCCCCCCCTGAATTTGCTGCAAATCCCCATCGTGAGCAAGCAGCTCTCACATTGTTCAGACCTTTTGTCCTCTGCCCATTCCTCCGCAGGCCCCATGTCGGCGGCCAGCAAGGCACATCGCTGAGGACCTGCAGCGCTCCCCAAGCCCTGTCCTCTCCCTTCAGCATAAGGCAAGCTGCCCAGGAAAACTCCTGTTGCGCTGCTTATAACTGGGCTCAGCCCAAATCACACGTGATACGTTGTGGTATGTGGGTCCGTACTGTCAATTTTCTCTTTCCAATAATATATTTTCATTACCATGCAAAACTATGCTTGTGCAAAAGCAAACATCCTTCTCCCAGCCACAATGGAGATGTGGCAATTTAGTGCCTCTGGCCCCTGAGCACGTTTCCTATTTGATAATACAAAAGCTAATTACTAGCCAAGGCTTGAGCATATTTATACCTTAGCTATGCAAAATGACAATTGTGAATTGAGATGCTATATGAAAACAAACAACCCTTTTAAACTTGCAGAAAAGGGTTACTGGGCCATAAGGGTTATTTATGTAGCAAGTCACATGTTCAAACATTTTAAAAATATGTGGCTGTGATTTTAAACACCATAAGGCATATACATAAATAGACCACACGTTTCAGCATGTAAGATGCATGCATGTGCAAACACACATACAAAAAAAGATTCAGCTATGAATGGAAATATTTCCATTGATATTCATATTTTCATTAGCATTTCTTAAAATTAAAGCTTTTAAAGCTTTAAAAAAAAGAAGTATTTTCTTACATATATTTGTAAGTCAAGAGTAGCACTTCCTTTACAATGATTTGTTTTCCAGCCTTCAGCGTTCTGTAGTAATTATGAAGGTGACCACAAAAGTCATCTTCCTTCTCACAGCCGCTGACTCTACTGAATTCCTCTTTTCCAGAGCTGCCGTTGTTCACTTGCTCCTTACCCGTTCCACCTTCAAGTCCCTCGGGCGTACTCTTCACGCCACATTTCTTAAATGACTGATCAACTTCTCGTTTGACTTGATTCTCAAAGGTTTTGATCTACTCACACATTTGTGGGACAATTTCTTTCTGTCTGGGATTTATCAGACAATATAAAACTTCCCCTCCTGTGTTCAAAGCCCTTTACTGGCTTCCCACACACAGCATACTACCTATGCTGCTGATTTCACAGGAAGTCTTTTCATCACCTCCACAGAGATTGATTTTCTGCAGCTCGAAGGCCAAAATCTTTCTCTACCATTGTTTCCAGTTTCCTCTGTGTATACCTCTGTCTTTAAGCTAAAACCCTCTGTAAAAGAATACTAGAGAATCATGTGGATGCTGTACAGGAACCAAGTTGCCTATGTGCTCAGACATGTGTAGAACAACTTGACAATAACCAAACATCTTTCAAGAAGATATCAGTACTTACAGTTCCAAAGGAATTATCTTCTGTATTTAGACACCACTAAATCATGCTCTCTTTCACGCTTCAGTTCATGAAGATGTCCAGAATGACAAGACTGCAACGTCTTCAAGTTACTGACACATGATTTCAATTACAGCAGCTTTCGTTGTCTAGCATCGGTTTGTAATTAAGCTATAAATGTGTCTCACACTGAAGAATACAGGAAGCAGACTACAAAGAAAGGACACGTTCAAGAAATTTCCCCTTGAATACAGGCTTTCCTTAAGCATGAAAAAAACATCTTCTCAATTACCTATGCCTGGGAAGCTTCCTTTAGTAAGCCTATTTCTTTTGGTCTATTTCTGCAGAAATTTAAACACACTCTACAAAAAAATKAGTTAATAAACTTGGGGCAGGGGGGAGGGGGGAACAAGACAGTCAATTTCCAAATGTTAATTAATGTCAGGATTCTTCCAGAGACTGCTGGTATCTTTGGTACCTCTGGCACTGCACGTTA
Source organism: Apteryx rowi (assembly GCF_003343035.1). NCBI lineage: Eukaryota > Metazoa > Chordata > Aves > Apterygiformes > Apterygidae > Apteryx > Apteryx rowi. The sequence goes on along the minus strand of NW_020450826.1, from coordinate 514,036 downwards.
CCTTGTCAATAGAGGAAAACTAAGATGGATAAAATTCTGACCCAGCAACACTGACAGGGGAAAGTGCCTCAACTTCAACCACAGCTTGCGAGAACGCTGAACAGCAGGTAAGGGCAGACACAGGAAGCGTTGCAAAAGAGAAGTAGGAAGAGCAGGAAGAGTAACACCTTTTGTCAAAATCTAAGGCTGTAAACCAACTCTCATCTAAGCTGGCGCTGCTGTCAGGARGGGAAAAAGAAAAAGGACTCTGCCTTGTTCCCAGCCCTTCAGCAACATATTCCTACCCCGCACAGTCTTCCAGCACAAGCATTTGTGTATCTGTACAACAAGCTAGGAATAATCCAAGCACACAAAGAACGATGCCTGAGACTTCAAGGTTAATGAATGAGAGAAGAAAAATGGGAATGACTTCCTCCTTCTTTCCAATGGCTGAAGGAAGAAGTTAAAATGCTCAAATTATAACACTAGGCAGGCCACACTTTCCAGGTGCATGCCATTCCTTACTGTAGTTGCAACTACACAGCATCTAAACCACTATCACTAACTAACAGAGGTAATTTATCTACTGGAAGAGTGACAAAAATATTGACCAGTCATTTATATTTAAGAGTTCAGAGTACATCTCTGGTGTTTATCATGTAAACATGCCGTTTTCCGTTTTAAGGCAAGTGATTTTTGCATTAACAAGCATTTTAAAAACAGCTGTAGCTGGAGATAAAGACAATCCTCTCTCCATGCAACAACTGAGCAGTTGCCATCAACATAGACAAAAAAAGAAGTGTGTGTGGGGGGGAAATCAAAGTGCAATAGCCTCTGTTGATACATGAGGTGAGGTCTCTAACCTCCTTCTGACCAGCCCATTCTTCTTGTCCTTTTACAGACAGCCAAAGCTTATAATGGAGAATTAGTAGAGAACCACTTTTCAGCGGGTATCGAACACCAGGGCTCTGGGACATCGACTTTCACCATTTGCTCACAAGAGAGAGACAGGCAGGTTCAACAGCCAACAGTACTTCATATTGCCTGTTCAAACACTTCTACGTTGAAAAGGTAATAGGTAGGGACAATTGGGATCTGCTATTTTGAACAGCAGCTTCAAGGTTTTTTGTTTTTTGTTGTTTTTTTTTTTAAATTACTTCCTACTCAACCACCATTTGCTATTTTCCCCCAGTATGTTACACTTTTCAGAAACTCAAGTTCCGTCATTTCCACACTTCTGCTAAAAAAACCCAAGAACACCCCTGGGCAGAAAATCAGAAAGAGCACCATTTATTCAGTTACCCAGTTCGGGTGACAGTTCAAATATAAAGGAAGGGCATTTCCAAACTTTCCAAGTATCTGTGAATATCACTTTCTAGCAAAAAAGCTAAGAAACAAAGACTAATGATATTAGCTGTAAAAGCCCAAATTTTGGAGAAGGCTTGTTTCAAACTTTAACAATGTGTACCCAATCTTCTGTATGCTCACGACAACTTAAAAAAACTGAAGCTATTTAATACTTAGGTCTACTGGGACTTGCAAACAAATAAATGCATCAGAGGCCATCATTCTAATTTACCTCCTTCCTTATGCTAGGCCATCTGTGCAACCCACTGCACAGCTAGAGAAAAACAGAAAGGAGATGGACTAACATTGAAGGAAGAGAGTCGTTTGGGAGGAGAGAAGAGCAGTTGCATTTTAATGGCAGTAGCATATTCAACAAACAGCACTTCTGAATCAGAGGAGACAGCAAGTCTCATTTCAAGGGAGATTTGTCTCTATCTACCTCCTGAGAGTAATCTCCAGCACACAATCATATCTCCAAAACTTTTCCACCAAATTCAGCTCTTAACCAGACCAACAGACTTTTAGACAAATGCATTGTATAGAAAGGTTAAAGGCACGGCCTTGCATGTCCGCCACAATAGAAGAAAGGAGTAAAATCTTAGCATCAGTCTCCTCTGTTTTTCCTGATTGTTATCCTACTATCCCACATATCCCATGTTATCAGGGAAAAAACAGGCCGTCTTTTAAGCCCTTTAATTTTGTTTCACAGTTTTAGTAGCACAGCTTAGGCACCTAATGTTCACTTTAAAATATGCACAAAAAATTTTTCATCCCAATTCCAAATGCTAATTGTTGAATCTGAAATTTAGCCATATGCTGAATGCCTTCTTGAACACTGGCCAGGTTGTGCAATGAGAGCAGGTATCCCCAATCCACATGTACCCAAGAGCAGCAACACCTACATGTAAACAGTATCAGCTAGAGAGAAATCCAACCTCAGTGCTAGTAAGATTGCCAGATTTTGAAAGATGTATTTGTTCTAGTCAAAGACTGAAACAGTAAGGTTTTACTCATCATGGTCAAGTCAGTTATACCTTTGTGCCATCTGTACTGCAAGACTGATGAGTTTATTTGCATTGCTAATTTATTACTCTTTCTTCCACCTTAAACTTTTCATTTCTCTTACTTGAAAGATGTATCAATTTACCAAAATGCCAGCATGTTTAAGACATGTTTTCCTAGTAGACCCACCAATCTTACTGRATTCTGTATTGAGGAAGCTTATTTGTCCCTGGAAGATTTACAAACATTTAAATGATATTTCTTCCACTATAATATGATCTTTTACTAAAACAATGTTTACTGCAGTTCAAGGGATTCTTTTTTTCCTAAAAGAGCATTTAAAGCCATTGTTTTAATCAGCCATTTATTCCTCCGTTCTCCCTAGTTTCATTTGAGACAACAGTTCTTTTTTTTACATATATAAAAATTGCCTTGAGGACAGTGTTAGAATAGGGACGAATGCAGCAAACACCCCCCCCCCTTATTTTCAAGGGCTCCCTCAAATAAGCACTAGTCACCTAGTGCGTTCTCTGGGCACAGCGGGTTATCTCTCAGCACAAGCTTTCTCTGCACAGCTCACCAATGTAAACAAGCTCCCCATTCCCCCTCAGTCTCCTCTGGAAACACAGTAAATGAGAGACCATTCTTTCTCTCTCCATAAATACTAAATCCAGTCATCAAGAGACGGCACAGAGCATTAGGCTTTTAAACGGTTAGTGAGTCATTTCCACAAAGGCAGTTTGAGTCTCTCTTCCTTAGACAGTTTTTTCTGGATAATTCTATTCTAAATGGAAAATAATGTCTTTTAAAATCTTAGCAAATGCAATATGGGCGACAGCAAGGTTGCACCATCTCAGCAACAGTGCAAGGCAGACTTTTGCTCCTAGATCCACATCCCTTCACTTCAGGGATGCTGGTGTTGCTCTGCCCCTCCTCCTCTTCAGGCTAAGGGAACTGGCCCTTGGGACCCTTCTCCCTGTGTCTCCCCAGCTCAGCCCTGGGCAAGGGAGAGGCACCCCAGGAGCCCAGCTTGTCCTGAGACCTGCCTGTTTTCCAGGGAAGGACGGGGCAGAGGAAGAACAAGGCCAGTTTCCCCGACACCTCCAGCCTCTGCTGACAAAGACATGACTCCCCTGCACGGGCACCCACCAAATGCTGACCCACCAAAATGCTAAATCTGTACTTTCTTATTCCCTGTAACAAGCACAGAGGAATATACAGAAACCCAGTAAATACCACAGAAGCCGTATATGAACGCTGGTAAGCTCTTACAGGACGATCGCTGTCTTGGCTCACACCTGGGGATGGATAGCTTTCAGCGAGGGGATGCCGAGGCAGGTTTCCCCACCCCAGGGAGACAGACCAGCGGCAGCAGTTGCTGCCATGCACATCTTTGGTCAGTGAAGACTTCCAGCAGCAGAGGTGAGGAAAGCCTCAAAGTTTCCAGCAGTTTAGTAACTGGGGGCAGCTGCCTCAGGTCTACAGAGATCAGAGCACTGTGAAACACAGTCTCAACCAGTCTAGTATTGCAGCATTCCACAGATTAACCTCAAAATATACCAGCCACATAAATCATTAAGATAAGAAATCTGGATGTAATCCCATGAGGAGCTTGCTATCCCAACAAAAACGTAACTCCCACAGGTCTTAATTCAGAAAGGTTCTTAACACAAACGCCTATTTTCCAGTGCACAGAGATATTCTTGAAGTTGGACATGCACTTACATACTTTGCTGAGACCAGGCAAGCATCCCAGGACATCACGTATCACCGCTTCCCATCAATATCAATCCCCATCGGCAGACCCAGGCTCTAGGGAAACAACTTCACAATTTAAGTTAAAAACACTCATAAATAAAATGAAAATCATGGCAAGAAGTAAGCAACTATACAAAAGCTATTAAGATAAAGACCGATCATTTTGCCAGCGAGATGAGTGGCAGTGTTCCCATGGCTTGCTGGGCTGAGGAGGAGCCGCCCGAGCACAGCACTCCTCCATTTGCCTCCCGGAAACCCCTCGTCTGCAGTCACGGTGCTTCATCAGGACCTGACACCCCACCGGCTTCACTCAAATTCGGCAACATTAATCAAGGTAGGTAAAGAAAACTAACACCGAGAAGGGCAGAGCCAAGGGGATAAAGCCAAGAATATCCTTTAAAGACATACAGAAACACTGCTGAGCACTGCACTGCCCACCCAGACTTTGCTCCGCAGCCTCACAGGTCGCCCCTCCACTGGTCCTGCCAAGCTCTGTCCACCAGCTCAGGGCCGTGTCCCCTCCATGATGACCTGCCCAAATGTACCTTGGAGGGAAACTGAGCTCTTTGGT
>NW_020450826.1:505798-509299 GCF_003343035.1 Apteryx rowi | reverse complement strand
GGGGGGGGTTATTTTATTTTTACTTTAAAAAACTCAAACAAACCTGTTGCCAAGTGATAAATGCAACCTCAACAAGACAATGAGCCATTACACTCTGAATTCCTAACGAAGTGCTTTTGTTTAAGATCCGCATTGTGTCTAGATCACCACATGTGGTATTACAAATGAATTAAATATAAGAGTAATACAAAGAAAATGCTCCAGCCATTTACTCCACTGCTTCCGCTTGCAAACAAAACTGAGAATTCTCATCTAGACACCAGGCTTGCAGGAATATAAAGTGCCATTGCAAAAACAGCAAGTATTTTTTTCACATAAAAGAAATGGACCTACTGTAGGCGTAAAATAGTCCAAGTTTCCACATTATGTCACATTTGTGGGAACTTTCACTGAATAGATCTTCATTTCAGTATTTGAAGACACAAAATATTTTGAATTTATTTTACATTGCTCAAAAACAGAAAAGGTTGGGTTTTTTTACTCTGTGATTAAAAAAAGAATTATTTTCCATTGCTGTTACCAGATTAAGTTGCAGGTTTTATTGGGGTTAGCTTCTACCTTACTGACCCTATTTCAGCCATAACATAGATTTAATTTCCCCATTGCCCAACCTAATAGAACCTGGATCTTGCCCTACTACTGGGGAGGCAAACAGATGGATGAGCTAAAGCATGTAAGAGAGGAGACATAAGAGGACTGAAAGCCTGCTTGTCAATCTTTCRAATGGTTTCATTATGATTATAAGATCCCTGCTATTCCAGTATTGTCTCTTTTTTCACAGGAGACTCCTACAGTAGGAGACAGGCAGCACTAAGATCTAAAAACTCCCACAAGTTCTTCATGCTCTCTGCTACGGATCCAACCCTACAGCGGGTCGGATTTGCATGCAGTCCAACAGGGGAGTCACCTGCACAGATCTGCAGGACTGCGCCTGAGGACTCTTCCATCTTTGCTCGTGACTGTGCTTTGTTTCACCCTCACAGTTCTTCATCTCAGAAAAGCCACCTTGAGTTTCACATCACATGCAGATTATGAGCAATTATTACGGCATCTGTAATCCAGAAGCATTTGGTATGGCTTGCACTATCTGCAGTGAGATGAATGTCTAAAGCGTCCTACAAGGTGACCTGAATCCAGCCTTCCCACTAATGTGATAAATGAATCCAGTAAACGAAGGTCAGAGGGGCACAAGCTTTGCCTATAGGAAGCTCTGGCACTGCTGTATTCTTTCTACCTCCTTTATTTTTAGAGATAACTCAAAACAAAGACAAAACACTGACCCTTATTCTGCGTGGCACCATGGCCAAGGCACAGCCCTTAACGTGGCCYCCCTGGGCCGGCAGGTCCTCGGAAGCTGCTGCCACCCCTCCGCTGCATGGTCCTCTCCCTGGGACCTGCACCACGCACATCCCACTGGCCACATGCCATGCTCCACACTCAGACCCACACATCGCTGGAAATCAACTCTGCCCACTGTTTATCTACTGCTGAACAGCAAATTTCAAAAAACCTGACAACAAACATTTTTTGTTGATCTCTTATTTGGCAGAATTGTCCAGGTTTTTACAGAAAAATATTTTCAGTCCTTGATGCAGAATGGTGAACATTCTTGTTCTGGGGTTACTGAAAATTTAAAATGTTCAAATTTTCATCTCTTTTAAACCAACTTCTTTTTTTTTTTTTTTTAATGTTTCCTTTATTTGGCACAGATGCAAGCTTTCTCCCAAGAATGTCTGTTTAGGCAAAAAGTTATTTTTCTTCCAAAAAAGTTCACCTAAAGAATGCCAACCATCTCTCCCACTGTGCCCCAGAGAGATTTGGAACACCTCGGTTTCACAATGACCGTGCTTTACTGAGTCACAACCAGCTGTCTACTGAGTTTGAAAAGCTTTTTAGAAAGATTTGTTTGTTTTTTTCACCCTATTTTTCTATAATTYCATTGTGACCCCTGTCTAATTAATTCTCTCTTTTACCATGCTCTATTACCCCAGACTCTTTCAGCAAATATTCACCTGCCAGATATACCATTACCTCATGTGGGAAGGCTTTAACACTCACTGACTACCCTATAATCATTTTCTACAAGTTGAATTAGTTTCTTAATGCAGGTTCACCAGACCTGATCAACCTTTTCTACAGAGACAGCTTGCTTCCAATGTTTGATTCACGCTTCTCAGTACCACTCATAAAAGGTAAAATAAAATCGCAACTCTCTCACCTCCTTCATACTTTTGGTTCTAAATAAAAATTAAGTCATTCTGAAAACAAGCAACTTACCCCTTCCTCTGTATAGTCAGAGAGGGAAAAGGAGCAAAAAACACTTATGCTATGGCCTATATTATTTCCAAACTGCTTTTCTAAACAAGCCAACCATATACACATAATTTATAGAAGTCCAAGTCATACTGTAATAGGTTATTCATCATGACCTACCATTAGAAATGAAGATCACTTTTAAACTATTGTGAACTAGCATAAACTATTACTATTATTGTTTAAACTATTATGAACTATGAACTAATTGCAAGCCAATTATGAAGTTGTTTAAATACAGATCTAAATGCCATTAAACCAGTAAATAGTAATAAAAATAATATATCTGAATATACAAAATACATAGATCATGCAATTATTTCAGCAATTGCAGACTAAGCACTGAACAAGTGTCTGCATTTCTACATAGCCTGTCAACCCAAGAGGACCCAGAAGTTTAAATAGGGCTAAAGAATAAAGAATCTCAACCGTGGAATCCAAAAATATGAATTTCAAACAGCTTCAGAAGAATCAGACTGAAGTTTGACTTTCAAGAATGCAGTTCTTTCCCTCAGTTAGCACTACAATCATTTCCTTGGCCTATGAGAATACCTCAGCTGGATGCTCAAGAGTGGCTGCATTCCCATGAAGGGGCTTTCGTAAAATAACTGCCTGCAAATACACCACAGCTTCTCCCCAGCAGAGCGGTCCTGCATTCCCCAGCCACTGCCCTACAGTTATCCAATTCAAAATTTCAGTAGTTTAAAAGCAGCGCAGCTAATCAGGTGGAGACCATCACAGAATCACAGAATCGCTGAGGTTGGAAGGGACCTCTGGAGATCATCTAGTCCAATCCCCCTGCTCAAGCAGGGGCACCTAGAGCACATTGCACAGGATTGCATCCAGGCGGCTTTTGAATATCTCCAGAGAAGGAGACTCCACCACCTCTCKGGGCAACCTCTTCCAGTGCTCTGTCACCCTCACAGTGAAAAAGTTTTTCCTCATGTTCAGATGGAATTGTCTGTGTTTCAGTTTGTGCCCGTTGCCTCACGTCCTGTCGCTCGGCACCACTGAAAAGAGTCTGGTCCCATCCTCTCGACACCCTCCCTTCAGATACTTGTACACACTGATAAGATCCCCCCTCAGTCTTCTCATCTCCAGGCTGAACAGTCCCAGTGCTCTCAGTCTTTCCTCATAAGAGAGATACTCCAGTCCCTTAATCATCTTTGTAGTCCTTCGCTGGACTTG
>NW_020450826.1:467635-504397 GCF_003343035.1 Apteryx rowi | reverse complement strand
CCTCCTTTGCTTGACTTCCTCCGCATAGGGATGCACCGCTCTTGAGCCTGGAGGAGGTGATGTTTGAATATTAACCAGCTCTCTTGAACGCCCCTTCCTTCTAGGGCCCTAACCCATGGGATTCCTCCATGCAGGTCCCTGAAGAGGCCAAAGTTTGCTCTCCTGAACTCCAGGGTTGCGATCCTACTTCTTGCCCTGCTTCCTCCTCACAGGATCCTGAACTCCACCATCTCRKGGTCACTGCAGCCAAGGCTGCCCCCGACCTTCACATCTTCCACCAGTCCTTCTTTGTTTGTTAGTACGAGGTCCAGCAGCACACCTCTCCTTGTTGGCTCCTCCACCACCCGTGTCAAGAAGTTGTCACCAATGCTCTGCAGGAACCTCCGGGACTCTTTGTGCCTAGCTGTGCTGTCTTTCCAGCAGATATCAGGGTGGTTGAAGTCCCCCATGAGAACCAGGGCCTGGGATCGTGAGGCTACTTCCAGCTGTCTGGAGAAGGTCTCATCGACTTCCTCTTCCTGATCAGGTCGCCTGTAGTAAACACCCACAACAGTGTCACCCATGCTAGCCTGCCCTTTAATCCTTACCCAGAAGCTCTCGACTCGCTCTTCATCCACCCCTAGGCACAGCTCAATACATTCCAGTTGCTCTCTCACATAAAGAGCAACTCCACCACCTCGCTTTCCTGGTCTGTCTTTCCTAAAAAGCACATAGCCATCCATGACAGCACTCCACTGGGAGTCACTGGGATTAACACACAGCTGCAATGTTTATGACAATTAACCAGCTTCTGCAACCCTTCGGTAAAATTCTATTGTGCACATTTTAGTACACTAATATCACATTAGCCTGTCTGAACACTTCTTTTCACATAATTCTAGAGGTGAGCCTGACACACATAGCAACTAGAGGGGTTTGGCATGAACCTCTTCCCCCAAAAAATGGGTTTCAAACACCTGGTCAAAGAAAACAAGCCTCCATGCCCTCTCATCCACTGTACAACTAGCCAGAATATCTCAGTCCCAAGGTATCTGGAAGGTAAAAATACAGGGTGAAAATTGTCTCCCTTTATATTAATACTATCAATTGAATAAGATCCAAGAGATGGACATATAGCACAAATATCAGCTTTTATCAAGAGATACCTGAGGCACTGCAGTATTTTTGTATACTAGGAGCAAAATAATTATGATATATAAGACTCTGCAGTGTACACTCTGCTGACATGGTAAACATCGCTTTTTCAAACAGTATGAGGTTATTCTGACCATTTTACTACTAGTGCTGGATTGTTCTAGACAGTATTTTTTTCCAGTATTTTATCCAATTTAGTTTTAGATGCCCCTAGATGGAATGCGATTATTTTGCTTGGGAGATAATCCCCAAAGTGAAGGGTTCTCAGTGTCCAAGAAGAAATTAAGCTCCATGAGCCCTAAGAGAAATTCAACCTCCTTTCTGCTTTTTTTAATTTCACCTAATCTGTCTTAGTCAGAGCTCCTCGTAAGTATAAACTGATTGCAACCAATGCTTTTGTGATAAAGGTTGTAATTATTAGAAAGTCATCTGTGACCACCAAACTCAATTTACGTCTGCCCTTTTAAGCCATCCGACCAAAATTATTCTGAGTCATTTTGCTTAATGTCAGGTCTGACCTGAAGCCTAAGAAAGCTCATTAAGTGACATACTTAGCTGTACATGTTGATGTTTCTCCCAGTGAGTATATGCTCCGACGTTCCTCTTCCATTCCCACATGAATCATGCGTGATGGCATACATTTCATCTGCAGCTGTCATCTGCTCTAGGATCACGGCATCAGAAGTGACCATCAAGGATGCAACCATGGCTGTATTAAAACATTCCCCCGAGCCAATTTGTGGGAAAATCTAACTCTTCTGTGATAACTAGTACTTTGAGGCTTACTGAGAGGAGTGAGAAAATAATGCAAGGACAGGGTATTGCAAACCCAGCACAGCATTCAAAGCACAGAAAGAATTCACTGGACCCAGTTTATTGCCATCACTGTAAAAATCACACTATCATACCTCCTATCTTTATTTACAAAACTTTACATTTACATTAAACAGAGATGGATCAATTACCTAATAGTGTTTTTAAATTAATGTTCCTGAAAGATTTAACTGATTTTCTAATGATCTAAGAGCTGTGGCTCACAACACACTTCCTTGCGCTTTTTTTCCTCAGAGAAGAGCTCAAAGCAAGCTGCCTGTGTTTAGCCAGTTATGTAACTGGGCTGAAATGTCATCAGCAAGTTAGGTGATTATAGGGACCACAGGATTCATAATGCAAAAAGGATGTGCTCTGAGAGTTGGTCACCATATAGCCTGGAAAGAAAGGGGAGTTCTTGTCCTTCTGCTTCATTTGTTAGGAACTGCTCTTCTGCTTGGCGAAGGCCTACACGGACTCAATTTAACTGTCCGGGCAGTACCTTATCTCATCCAGTTACATCCAAGGGACTTCATGATTTCCCAAAGCAAAGGAAGGGCAGCCAATTAGCAGTTGTGGGGGTCACTGGAATATCTTGCCAATCAAAGCAGGCATTAAGAGATCCCAGAGGGAAGGTTTCACATCTGAAGAAACCCTACAGCTGGGCTTGGAGCATTGAAAGGAGCTGATACTGCCCCGATCCAGACTGGTTTCTATATGCACAATGCCAAGATGAAAGTAAAAAATGAAAACCTCCCCCAGGAAGCCCTCAACTTGCTGCAAGGAGACAAGAACCTGTGGATCTAATCCAAATAGACAGATAGGTAGATAAGAGAAATACTGCATGTTGTTTTAATTTCTGTTTATCCCTGTCTTTGTAATAATGTAACCTTTAAACTTCATAAATAAGTAACTGTATTCCCTTCTAGCTGCTTTTGGGTATGGGCAATTTCTACTTAACATCAAAGCCTTCTAAGCAAAGGAGCCATTAAAATTTGTACTGAAAGAGCCTTACAGTGCCCTGAATCACCATGCTTTTCTCTAAGGCACTGCATGCACCCCCACTAAGCTGCCCACGCCAGCATGGGACAGAGTAACACCTGCTCTATATTCAAAACATCTCAGGTGAGCCATGGTAGCTGGGCAAGCTCTTTGGCAACAGCACAGAAGCAAGGAGAGTGCTTGTACCCAGGGAACCCAGGCAGTTTGTAACACACAAACTGTAATAGGAAAGCTGTCATGTAGATGAGGACTTCCCAACCGGTAAAGCAAGAGCACACAAGAGGAAAAGCCTAGACTAAATACTACACAAAAACGCATGTTAGGAGAACTTGCCACAGCTTGAATGAAATACCACAATCACAGAGCTTCTAATAAAGTCCATTTGACAGCTAAGAACATTGCAAAGTAATAGCAAAATACAAAGCCAACAGGCTGGCATGGCATTTGCACACTGCGGTTAAACATAAATGAATTTGCATCGTATTCACAGTTTTCAAAGAACTGTGAATGTTAATACAAAAAAGAGCACTTACTTTTAGCTTGCTGTTAAACAAAAGCATCTTAAATGCAGACTATTCACATGTCAGAGATAGGAATAGAGCAGGGGGAAAAGCCTGTCCCAGCAGGGACAGTTAGGTGTCAGCTCAGGTAAAAGCAGAAGAGGATGTTTGTGAGGCTCCCCTCATGTCTGTGGCCCTCCCTGCCAGTAGCCCTGCCACAGCAGGCTTCCTGCTGTTTACAACTACCTCTGCCTACTTTCAGGCCACCAGGCTGGTCAAAGCACTGGCTTAAAACACATCACCCTGCTGTTCCCTTTCGCAGGTCCATTTGTCCTCAGCCTCCACGTCCAAGGATGACTGGCCCGTGCCTGCACAGGGGAGGCTGAGGATGCGAAGAGGAGACATCCAGGCCCACTGTCTTTGCTGGGTGCACTACACCCTCAGCGTTGGGCAGCTTGGCCTTCACAGCAGCTTTTCCGCTCCATTTCTCCATCCCACATCGCTCCATGCAGCAATCCCCACCTCCTCTGGCCACTCTGGAAGATGACTGCACAGCCCTGCCTCTAAAGCCAGAGCCAATCCCCGGGCCTCCCACTGACCCACCCCGAAACACGACTATCGGCAGCCCAAGCCGCAATGAAGGGCCCTTGCTCCCCTGCGTTCCCAGGCAGATGAGGCCGTGTGCTGGGAAATGAAAGCCAGAACGAAACTGGTATTTCCAAGGGAGTACCACTACACTGGGTGCAGATTAGCAATGCCTCACAAACACCTAATAGACCCATATGAAGTGAAAATGGGAAGAGAGGAGTACGAGGGACATGTGAAAGACAGAATGAGAAACTAGAAGGGCAGCGGATAAGGGGTTCGCCTCCTTAACTGGGGAAACAGGCAGAAAAGCAGGGCTATGGGAAGTTTATCATCAGCCTTCCGAAATGGGAATGATCTCTTCCCAGCATGTCCGGGAAGCACCTCCTGTCACTACTGCACTCAAAGTACTTGTGTCTTCCAGCTAATACAACAGCAGGTCCCTGCTGCTGGCCACACTCCCACGCAAACGAGCAAAAGTGGCAGCCAGCTCCGGCGGGAGCCAGGGCAGAGGAGCCCGGCCGAACGGATCCCGCTCCACCGCTGGAAAACCCTCAAAGCACCTAATGCTGAGGGAGACACAGAGCTGCCTTGGGAGCGGGGAAGGAAGCACACCCAGGAGATCAAAGTAACAGGAGCTCCCAAAGAAAGCCATGAAGGATGAAGTGCAGCAGCTACAGCTCCATCGGGGACTAAATCCCAGCTTTCCCTGCTCTGTTGGGAGGGAGCTGCTGAAGGAGAGGAAAAGCAATTGCTGCCTTTGTGCCTGCCAGCTGCAGGCAGGGTGACTTGCAGGGTAAATCTGTGCACAACAGTCTGGAGTTGTCTTTTCTGGTATACCAAAAAGGAGCTGTATCCTATTTCTGGATGTAAACATGGGACATGGTGATCCAATTAGAGGCGTGTCTAGCCCATAGAATAYCTCCTATGTGACATTTCTGGTTTATCAGTTTTAACATGGTCAGTTTAAGAAAGCTTGGCAAGGCATGGGATGCTCTGTGAATTACCCATCTCAGATACCGCAGAAAAAAGGAAAGACAGTCAGATCCACTCAGTAAAAAAAAAATAATAATAAAGTTTTTTAAAGCTCTTTGCAAAGAGAACTAGAAAAATGTAAAAATGTAAACCTCTTTCAAACAATACAGCAAGAACTCCATTATTTTGTTTAAAATGTACATTAGCAAATGTATTAATGTCACCTACCTCACAGGGAAAGCAGAGCCCTCTAACAAATAAATGACTAGGAAAAGCTATTACGGACCCTGCCAAAAAGGCACAGATGGTAAATTCATTTCCAACAAGTCCAATAAAATGCTACAAAGAGTCAATAGATGGAATTATTCCTTTTCCACTTCATGTCATTTAGACCTTCAACCCCAGATGAAGGATGTAAAACATTTGCCTCAAAAGACAATCTCTTGTAACACATGCTAGTAGGAGAACACAGACAGAGGTTTTAGGATTAAAGAGAAGTATGGGATTTTCTCCTCTTTCTTTTTATTAGGCCTACAAACCATTATAACCTGAGGCTTTTCCTCCATATTTTGAAAAGCTCCTACAGGCCTTGCCTTAGCAGGAGTTTAATTTGAGTCATTCAATTACCTTGGTAGGATTATTCCCATGCTTACTACAGCAAGTGGCCTATAGAAAAGAGCAATTACTCTACCTGTATTTCTTTTTCTTCATTTTTTGACATCAACATACATGATGAGAAAATTATCCATTTAATTTAGTGTTCACCTTTAATATTAACCTGAGAAATCAGTACTTCCACAGAAGGGCTGTTAATGCCCGTCTCATTATTATAAATATTTTTCAGGTAGCACTTTCTAAATCTATCATCATTAATTTCTTTGCACAAGGCCCTTGCAGTACTAAGCATGAGCACAAGTATCAATCTAAAATGCTTTACCTGTATTGATCCTCCTCTTCTAGTCATATAAACCCAGTGGCACTAGGGCCCACTGACTGCACCAAGGTGAAGGCCCTTTTAGCACCCAGACACCAGAGATCTTCATTACATGTGTATAAAATAGGAGGAGCTGCAGGGCTCTAACAATACAGAAGTGCAGCCTGCAAGAACTATAGGGGCCAAACACACAAGTTCCAAAGGAGAGCACTGGATGTTGAGTACTGCGATTTTCAAACACCCTTTTCTATAATAAAGTTCTGGACAGTTAGCAAATACACTGCAGAAGCACACGCACTGTGCTTACGCTCCTGTCCCACAAACATGCGTATCCATAACTTCACTATTGTGAGTAAAGTAGCACCATATTCCCAGCATCAGCACACTGGCCAGCAAAACAACCCTTCATCAACAGTTTAAGGAAACTTCTGTCTTCTCAGCAATAAATACAAAGCAAAAACAGTTGAAAAGCCTCCCTCAGAGCACAGCAACTCCCAAGCCTGCTGCATCACAGAGCTGGTGGTTTACTTTTTTTTTTTTTTTTTTTTTTTTTTTAACTTAGATGGCAGGTCATGTGGGCATACTGATATTATTATACTTTCCCTTCCTGTCTCCTCAAGTCACATATATCCAAAAGACTTCCATTTATTGCCATTTCTAAAAATCTAGCTTGAAGATGTTTTACACCTTGATTTGAATGCTTGCATAATACTCCTCTAAAAATGCTCTCAAACTGCATGCATGCTCATAAAAGCTGTTAGGACATGAAGAAACTGTCCTAAGTGACAATCCAAAAAATTCATGGAGATCATCCCACTCGAGTTGAATCACTTTACTTCCAAAAACAGACCACTGGCAGGAGACCAATTTCTTCCTGTGAGAAAGCAACAGAAAAAAGGCAAACAAAGGTGCGGCTTATCTACCTTTCTCTATACCCTATATAATATACTATATATATATATATATATATATATATATACACACTATATATACACTCTATATAATGAGTATGCTTGACACGAGATGTCTCTGCACATGATATTTACCTGATGTGCACTTGGAGGACCTCCGCGCTGCCACCACAAAGAACGGCAGGCACTACTGGGCATACGTACTTGGCTTTGGGTGGCTGAACAGGAGCCCTCATAAATAGTAACTTCAAACTTGAAGCAATCAAACAAGTCCATTGGTGAGGAAATGCTTTATACTGTGAATTCCCCCAAACACTATCAAAATTATGAATGAAGTACAGATGTTTGCTGTTTTCATATGATAGGCGTGACCAGATTCACAAACTTAACCAGGATTTGGAGGACTGCTGTAGCAGAACACTTTTTTTTCGGCCCAGTGGAACTTGGAGAAGGTCTGCACCACCCTCTTCACCCTGCTACACGTGCCTGATCCACGAAAAATGTGTACGGTTTGCTTTACTCTAGGTAGTAAAATTACTCCATAGGTAGGTGTTCGTAAGAGGGCTGGGGTCACTACAAAAACCCTTTCCTGAACGGTGAGTGGTTCTCAACTGCAACAGTTGTGACTGCTGAATGTAAGCTGCATTGCAATTACAGCTGGACTGCAGCCATGCCCTTCGGATATATTCTTCTCTGTGAAGGACAAATCTGCTAATTAGAATTGCTACAGCTCTAAAGTAACAAAAGTCTTTCAAGCAGAAACTTCTGATATTTTYAACTACTTCATGCTTTTATTTTAATACCCATTTCACAGTAACCACATCATATGTAATTTGGATGCAAACACACTAATATTTGCTTTGTTTGTTATATTTAATGCAGCTGAGGACCTTCCCCCATGGACAGACATACACTCTAGATCAGACATTTCTCCAAAACAAACAAGATCTATTATAAAAATAAGAAGTGCTAAACTTAGAAAGTATTCTTTTCTATTTAATTTGCACATGGATCAGYATCAGGACGTGAACTTTAAAGACCTTACCCATGAAAGACCTTACCCTCAGACATGCCGACTTACTTACGCATTTTAAGGTTTTGACTTGCATACACCAACCACAGTGCCAAAGGGTTGCCTTAAGACCTGTATATTTTCAGCTACCTCACTAGCCTAGCTTTAGCGCAAGAGCTGACACTTCTATTCCTGAAGTTCTGATTCTGCAACCTAGAAAGTGTCACTTTTTTTCCTTACAGTTCTTCTAACAGAGCTGTTTGAAAGTTTTCTAACAGCACACTTATTCATCAAAAAAGATGATGAAAAGATTTCCCTCTCTGGAAAATGCAAAGTCACATGAGAATTTGCTCTTTTCTGGAGTTTATCACTTCTTAATTTAAAAAATGAATGACATGTCAAGAACCATCTCAAAAATATCTGTAACTTAAAACAGCACGAAGCAAAGGAATGGCTTTCCTTTCCAAACCTGTCAAGTTTTTTTGTTTGTTTGTTTGGGGTTTTTTTTGCTAACTAACCGTTATCTTATCCCTAGTATTGTCTTTAGCATTTAAATGCAATGTATTTAAGCACAAGGGGAATATATATCAACCAAAGCCAATGTTTTAAGTCAGGTGTGTCGTTACATATATTGCTGCAGCAAAGCCTAGAACATTTTCCCTGGCATTTATCTGAAGTTTTCCCTGCTTTAGTTCCACATTATTGCTGGTAATTAGGCTACTTCCCTGCTGTGGTTAGCTTTTGGTGCCATCCCCCCAGCTACCCCACATCCCTTAGCCTGCAGCCCCTCAGCGGGCGCCAGGGTGGGCAGCCCTTCACAGCTGCCCTACGCCCGGGGCGCAGCCGCCACCAGGACAAAACCTCGGCATTGGCCCTATGGATTCAGGCAGTCATTTCATTTACTACCTACCTTCAGGTCCTCAACCTTTTCTGGAGTAGTCCTAGAAGGCTCCTCTCGTACTGCACACGCACACAGGAAGGGCAGGTATTGCTGGGTAGTCAGCCTAATTTTAAGATCATCCTTCCTTGCTAATCTGGGCAAAAGTAGCTGGCTCACAGCAGGTTTGCCCAGAGTCCTGTAGTGTTTGGCCAGCTCTGCTGGCTCGTCTTTCCTATCACACACCAAACTTGCATTAATTTCCTATCTATGACCAACTTGAGGTCCTTTCCAGCACTACTGCTTTCCAAGGATCTTCCCCTCTCATGGAATATCTGTTTTGAATCATTTCCCACCAGATGTGCCAGCTTGTGCTTTTCCACTTTGAATCTCATTTTATTTCCTGAGGATGTTTCTAAGCTCTCTAGAAACTCTCTCCCATTTATATTATTTCTCTGACTTCAAGTAGTATCATCAAATTAGTTCCACTGCTGAATTTAACCAACTCGGCAGTTCACCTCTATTTTATGAAATAGCTGTAAGTCCAGGTGAGGACTTTGCACGCAACACAGGCTATTCAGTCTGGGAAGGACCCTGAGGCCAAGGGTCCTATAGCCTCAGGAAAGAAACAGCTTTTATTTTCCTCAGCTGAGCCCTTGTGCCAGACCTGATGCCTCTGGCACTTCACAGGATCCTTCTCCCAGGTGTACACATTGCTCTTCTCTGCTTCAGTCGTTCAGCCCTGTCCATCCCACAGCTCAGGGATTACACATAACCTAGCCAACCTGAAGGCTACGGCAAGGGAATTCTGCAGGAAATCCCGTTACTACAATGCAGCTTCATTCTTTGCTAGTGCAGGTGCTTCAGCCCCTACCTCTGTAATTTCATCTAAATGTGATCAGATCTGCCTGGCACAATTTGTTCTTTATAAACTGACGCTGTTTATTGCTCCTTGATCTTCTCCAGACTTCCTCTCTCCCAGCTCCGTGCCAAGAAAATGCCTCACCACTGCAAAGGTGTAAGCATTGCATGGCTCTCTCTGAGGCCCGTTGATTTTTTTCCATGCTCCTCCTTTCTGAGCACCTCTTCCTTCTCTTCTTGGTGTATTAATTATACATGGTTTAACGCATATTTCTGCGAAGCAGCTGCACTGCAGGTTTTTGGATGGAGGGGTTCTCCAGTCTGTCAGTATTACTGGTTTATAGACTATTCACAGGCCTTTTGAGTACAACTTATGGAGCACTTACATTTTGAAGGACAAAGCTGCCCCTCGGCCAGGGTGAGGGAATGAGCACACACAGGTCACCCCCGAGGCTTCTCATCGGCGCTACCTCGGGCCCCTGCAGAGCAGCACCGTTCCCAGGGCCCTGAAGCCCTGTGCACAGCAGTAGAAGACAGGCACCCATGCCCTGTGCCTCTATTCCCCTATTCCCCTGCATTCAACTATTTTTCTGGGTATTTTTCTATGGGTAGGACAAATCCTAGTACAGCTGCCACTGAAGTTGCCCCAAGTCTTCCTCCCAAAGAGTTTGCTTTGTTTAACAAGAAGTCTACATAATATTTGCAGAAGCCATTTTTCACCAGGGGATTTTCTGGTACAGCTCAAGTTTTTCCAGGAGATCACTTCATGGTATAACTACATTTGGAGACAGTAATGATAGCTTTTACTAATTTTCATTGCACCTTTTTTAAAGTTGGATAAAAGGTACATTGGGGGGGGGGGACACACTCTAAAATGTAAACTTTTAAGTCATACAAAGTCTGTTCTCACTGTGCTCATAAATCCTCTTGATGATAATGAGTGTTATTGCTCATGTATTTAAAGGGAAAATGGCCTTACTTAGAGAGTTAAAAGTGCTCTTAAAAAAAAAGTAAACTAAGCTATTAGAAAAATTACAACCACTGCAAAGGACAATTGCAGCAGTGATGTCAGCATGTACACAGGCAGACTTCAGTACTAATTAAGTGTGTTTCTGTCCGAGTCTCAGGTTAGTATATTTATGTCAGGTTTTTTTTTTTCCTGATTAATGGGGTCACGAAAGACTGTTCAATGCCAGTAATGGCTCATGTTAACCACAGGGAGCCCCACTCAATTCTTCTCTTCACGGTCATGGCTCTGCTAGAAAACAAGAACCAGAATGTGTCTTCTTGCCAAGATTCATTTATCAGTTTAAGTAAACGATAATGTAATTTCAAACAAAATACTTTTTCAAACTAGTAGCTGGACTATTTCAATTAATAGCCAGACTGTTTTCCATGGTTATCTGGCAGCACCTTTCRAGAACAAAACCAGTACAGAATAAGTTTTTTCTTCACAAAACAGTCGTGCTCAGGCAGCTATAACTATTATGTTTCTAATAGGATTACTGGCCAAATGCTCGAGTGCAGGAAATTGGCATATCTCCAGCAAAAACCAATGGAGCTATGCAGATTTACCCCAGCTAAAATTCCCTCACATATAACTGTGCTATATATTTTAATGTTTAGTGTGTACTTTCTGCATTAATCACACCAAAACAGGATGAAGAAATGCATTATCACTGTTGAAAAGACTCACATGTTCTATACATACTTCGCAGCCCTCTTGCTTTCACATGGCTCTATTTATTATATAGCTTTCTCAATGTTAACTCACATCATCTGTTATGGTCATTTTCTTCCAAGAGCAAATGAAAACTACTACATTTGTTGGCATGTGYTATACAGTAGAGCACATGAAGTGTTGTAATTTCCATAGAAATAGTCATTTCATCCTTCCCTGGAAGTAATATTAACTTCTCATCCAGCCTTATCTGAATCACAAGATCCAATCCACTAATTTATGCCTGCTCATAGCTGTTATTTGGAAGGAAATTTTTTCAGCAAAGCCAGCATAATTACTAATGATCTTATGACTAGTTATTCTCTTCAGACACTCAGTAAACCAGCCATAAATTCATTCCACCTACTATCAGTTTATCTTGTCAGGTAAACTTACTCAGAGGAAGTAAGAACAGCTTGGAAAGGAAAAGACCAAACCAAGCCCATACACCTTTGCCCCTGAGCTATGGAAGCAAGCCGCAAAAACTCTTTGAATTCAATAGTCTAAATGCCAACACTATGTATTATATATACCAATGTTAAACACCAGTCCAAATAAATGTGAAGGCTACATGCAATGTCCAGGTGCAAACTAGCATGATCAGAAGTCAGTTGCTTTCCCCCCMCACACACACACAATTTTTTTGCAAGCGTGACTCCCTTTCCCCACTCTTCTGCCTCTGAGCATCCCCCTGCCCTCGCCCCTTGCCATCCCCTTGGGACTGGCTTTCTCTGTCCTACTCTCCACTGAGCCAGCAGCAGCACAGTTCCTACAGCACAGGGAACCAGAAGCCAACTGCAATTTTGGGCTGCAAGCAGGGTCATCCCCAACTCTAACTGGACAGAGCAGATGAAGTTGATTAACAACAATCTGCTCTTCCCTGACCCATTTAAATAGTTTGTGAACTCCTTTAAACTTTCCCACAGCTTTGCRTTGCAGGGATTCAACCCACTGTGGCAAATACAGGCCTGAGGCAGCACCAGCAGATGCAGCCTCAGAAAGCAAGCCAAAACACAGAGCGCTCTAAGGCAGTGGGGCAAGACCCACTCTTCTCCAGCTCTTACTTTGTCTTTCCTTAAAACTTCTCTCCTTTGCTGCTACACAAGCACTGAGTGCCAGTGCTTTTCCAAACACAGACTGACTTATGATCTAAATCCATATTCATGGAAGGACCAGGGCTCTGGTAGGAAACAGAAGCTCTAACAAATTAAGTGCTCTGTTTTCAATCAGGTTCACTGAAGATGAGGAAGATGCAATCTCTTTGGCACCTCAAAGCCTATCCCACAGCAATCAYGTTTGTTTATAAGAACAGTGGAGCTACAACAACCACTTTTTCAGTTAGTCTATATTCCTGCAGGTTGCTTGAGCTTCACAATTATCAAAGTCCCCTTAATTTTGTAATTGTTTGGATTCCAGATTTTTTTGTTTATTTTTTAATGATCCAAAGGCAAAGGTTTTTTTTATTTATTTAAGAAGAATAACTAGTGCCTCTTGCTCCAGGAGTTAGTCACAATGGAGTGCTCATCTCTGGCATGGTTTCCGTGTGTCTTACAGCACATTCTCAATGGCATTATGCAATGCTTTCATTAGTCTCAACTGTTTCACTTGGCAGTAAGATGTGTTATGAAGTGATGTCAGCTCTTGGAAAAAAAACCACAAAAGTAGGACAAGGTGAAAATTTCAAGGGTACACAAACCCTAAAGTCACAGCCATTTGGAATTCAGAAATCGCCATTTGGATACCTGTTACCTCTGTTTCTCACCAACGTGCCACATCATAACACCACAGTTACCAAACATGTACATAGCTGCTCATCACTCCCAAAAAAAATAGAGAAATAGAGGTTCTCTAAAGAATCTCCTGAACTTGCAAAGGCAAGTTCACATCCAGCGTAGCTGTGGACAACACAAGATGAAGCAACGACAGAGCATGCCCTCAGGGCTTTTCACCATTGCGGTGTGATGTGGTATCACACGAGTCGCCACAAGGTAACAAAGGATAATTTGTCATTACCTTGCCACCTGACAACTCTTCTAAATAGGTTTTATACCAGAAATAAAGAACTTAGATTTTCTAGATGCCTGAATACAGGCAGCCCTTTGCAAAGGGCACATAGGGTGCTCTTGCCTTAAGTCCCCCAGTGGCTCCTGGAAAGCCAAATGTTTCGGTACCAGACACAAGAAGCAGCATAGATGTTTTGCTGGCAGGAAGAGAGCCGTTATTTGAGGAAGGGGTCTCCTTCTCCTCTATCTCCCACCACACTGTATGCCAGCTGGGATCCTTTCTTCAAGGGCTAGGAAGTGGCAAACCTTTTCAATTACAACATTTGGAGTTCTCATATCCCAGATTGCCTGTGTCATCCTGGCAAGCCTCCTTTCTAAGAGGTCACATAGCCAAAACAGCCAGGGCACCAAGCTGCAGCTTCTGAGGAAACTCAGCTTCTGATTCTGCCTCCAATTTCAGTATGGCCTCAAAAAATGTCAGGGATTTGTACTCAGCTTAACTTCCCTTCTCTGTAAAACACACAGGAGTGGCCACAACTGTAAAGTGCTTTAAAGAAAGTCACCAAGATAGTATTTCCTAATAAAGGCAACAGGATACAGACTGAACCATGCAGCCAAATGATAAATAGCCACTCAATATATTGACAATACAAAAATCAAACCAAATTCTGCCAATAAGTAGTAACAGTAGAAGACGGTTATGTGTAACCTTCCCCTGTTTCTTAACCAAGAGAAACACTTACCTGTCAGCCTGTGAAAAGAAAATTCACAAACTAGGAATCCAACCTGTATGACTCTAGGAAAATTTAGATCATGCAAAAAATCTCAGTGAACACAGTCCCCCAGTTCTCAGCTAATTCTTGGGTAGCTTTCGATTAAGTTATTAACCCTTACTACAGTCATCTTCCACATGTAAGCACTGCATGTCAGCATGCAAGTCCAATGTCCTCTCATTTTGGATGCTGCTGTTTCCTACCTTCAGGTACCAGCTCCATGTGCAGGATTAGAGAGAAAGCTGATTCCTGCAGAAGGCTGCATTTTGAGCACACAAACTGCAGTGCTGGGGTGCCCAGAATCATAATCTCAAATGGGGAAATTATTAATTTTACCCATGTCCAGTGATTCTAAAACCACCTGCCACATTTGAGCAACTGCTGCCAGGGAAGGGAGATAATGAGAACGGAAGCGTTGGGCCTCTTATCTTTGGACATCTAAAACAAAACCATTAACAAAGCAGAACCTCCATCACATGCAGACGTCTGAAACGATCCAGTACTACTGCTGCTGTTGCAAAACAGGCTGCTCTGAGCAATTGGATCTTTTCCCACTCCAAAGCAGCTGTACTGACGGCTTGGGATCACGTTTCCTCTGTCCGCACCAGGGCTTGTCATCAGCTGCTAACCCCCCAGAGGGGCTCGCGTAATCCTCACGGGAGGCCAGGAGAAAAGAAAGGGCCACGTGGCTGGGGGACAAGCTCTCGCCACTCAGCTCAGCCTCTCGACACAGTCTGACAGATTACGGCAAAAAGCGGATGAGGAAAAATACTATTGTCAGAAAAACAGCCACAAGCCAACAGACCCCAGAAACGCATCATGCTTCCTGATACAGCAGAGTATGCAATTTTCTGTGCAGGGAGCAATTAGAAATAGAACAACCCATAATACCCACTGGATCAGAGAATTGCTGACAAAAGCTATTTCACCTATATATGACAATATTTTCCTCTACTGACAAGTATCTAGAGAAGTCTCCTTAAATCCCTTTGTCAAAATGAAATACGCCATAAACAAGAATTCCCTTTTTTAAACAATGTCACTGAAATGAAATACCATGCATCAAGTGGATAAAAAATTATTCAGGGAGACTGCAAATAAAATTTGCAGGGTAAAAGCAAAGCAACCAAAATCAATGCCTCATTTTTTTTGGATAGAAGAAACTATTGCTCTTTTCTCAATGGCTGCATTCCATTTTAAACATGTTAGATTTGAAATAGAAACGATCCTAAAAAGCTTTGAAAATAAAGTTGAGCTCATATTTGTACCCCTAGAAACTAAGCTCTTTAAGCACTAATGTGAGTATTTAATTGCAGTTTATGCATAAATCAAAATTACTGGGAATATACATGGAAGAGTTCAACAGGTAGGTATCTGCAGGACTGGAAATCAGAAAGCAACAAAATTGAAACAGGCTTAGTTTCAAATCTGCCTTTAAATATTGTCAATATGAATATAAAATTTTAAAATAAAACATACATGTAAAGCCAAGAGAAAATGCTATTCATGGTACTACAAAAGGTTTGTTTCGTTTTGAATACAGAAAAATATTGGATGACAGGTCTAAGCTTATAGTGTCTTTTGTACCATACAAGTCGCTGCCAAAACTGCTACAGCAATGCATTCGGTGTACATATGCTGGCCTGGATTTTCCTCTCCATTTTTTTCTTTACCATTTTGTCTTCAGGATATCTCAACTCAAACATTGTTCAGAAAAGCAATGCTCATGTAAGCATCTTCTCCCTGTGTTTTATATAATAAATGCTTAAAAGAAAGCAAAGTAAGATCTTGACAAGGAATAGCCAAATACTTTTAAGAGCTTGGGGAACCTCAGCAAGAATCATGCCTTCTTGCTGATGGGAAGAATTTCCCTGACCACTATCGCATTAACCCCGGCTCGGCTAGTCCAGAGGTACACACGGACTGTCTGCAGGGGACACAGCTGCCTCCCCCAAACAGAGAGATTCAAGCAAGAAAGTCCACATGGTGCAGTGCTAAATTCATGCTACCACTTTAGGCCGGTTATCCTGGTATGCAGGTCTCTGCTGCGCATCCCAGAAAGGCCTGGGGGTGCTGGCAGAGCCCCGTCTCTGGAGGAGGAGGAAGAGGAGGCAGCGGCAAGTGTTAGAAATAGGAGAGGGGGAGATGATATGGCATAAGGCAGGAATGGGGGAAGGAGAAGACCCTAAAATACTTCTCAGTTGTTCTCCAGGGCTTCCTGCTCTAGGATTGATCCAGATGGAGCCGGCAGACACTTCCCTGCACTCCCAGTTTAGATACACTCTCACTGTCTGGTGGTTTCAATAGGGCAGAGAAACAAGAGCAAGCTTTGCCTTTATTACAGCAGTATGCCATAAATAACGACTTCAGAAAACTAATTATATAAACGCTTCAAACTACATTTGTCAAATAAACTGGGTAGAGTGTGTTTTGTGGTCCCATCAGCCTTGCTGTTGTATTTATTAATTTGCTTTTTAACCCAGCAAGTAATGACCCTGACCACAGGTCTCAGTCATTAACAAAGTCTGATTGCTCTTTTTATTCCTCATCCTCCCAGAGAGCCAAAAGGAAAGAACAGAGCATTTAAGGGAGAAAGGCTTGCTAGCCCTACACCAAAACCAGAGAAACGCAGGCCAGCCAGCAGGACGCTGGGTGCCGCGGGACCAGGTGCTGGTCTCAGGAGACCAGGAGAAGGTCTCCTGAGCACTGAGCAGCTCCTCCTTGCGCCGGCACTGCAAGGCAACGCTGGCAGGCCAAGGGGGACATGCCACACAGGCCTCTACCGCCGCAGGGACGGTGACCACCAGGGAGGGCTCAAATCCATTCAGAGCTGAAGCTCTGGGCAGGATTCAGCATTTAATAAGAGCAGCTGCTTAGCTTTTATGAATTTCCAGTAACATAACTGTTTGGATATAGTTTGCTCAGCTGTTCTGTTTTCAGATTCTCTGAAAACACAGAAAAACACTTTTCAATATTTAGAAAGTGCATGTAGCTTGGAGCTTAGAGGGAAAAGTCCCAAGAATAAGACAGTGTTTATGTATTTACATATTTAATTGTAAATGCATCTAAAGTTTTCTTAAGCTGAATGAGCTGTTTGCACTACAGGCAGAATCACACTACCTCTGCACTTCTGCATGAAGTTTACCCCATGGTTTTAAATATTCTTTAACTTTTTGAAAACTACATTTATGAATTACGTTCTTCTAGAACAAGCTCAGGTAATCAAAAATTAAGCATAACGACCATTTAGCAGTCTTTGTGTATCTACTATACTACCTCCGCAGAGCTGCCCTGTTGTTTGGAATAAGGTAACTTCCTAAACTCTGATCCAGGAACCTCCCTTTTGAAGTGCTCGCTGAAGCAACAAACCCTGGAAAAAATGCAAAGGACAATTATTAATAAGCCAATTAATAAGCTCAAATGGCCTGGCAACTTTCTCCTTTCAAAAGAAAAAAAAACATTAACCCAATTCACGCATTACCTGTATTTCTGAGATACTGTCTTTGACAGGTGTAAGCACCTGCCCCTTCCTTTGGTGAAAGTAACCTCGCAGGTTGCTTGCTGCTGACTTGTGACATTATTTCTCATAAACACCTCCTATTGTGCACAACTCGCTCAGAAAGCTTAAGAATTAGCTCCCCTCTCTCATTGCTTTCCATTAAGTAATAGCGCCCAGGTGTTTTAGACTGCTAAACATAAAAGGATTCAAAAGCAATTAGACAAGTTCATGGAAGAAGCGCCTAATCAAGCACAATGGGGCAGACAACGCTTAGCTTAAAGCTGAACAAAAAGCCGCACAGAAAACAGGAGCTTGTTCCAGCTTATGGTTTTTAACTGACAGCAGCTGCTCAGGAGCCACCGGAGACAGGACACAGGTGGAGGTGGGCCACGGTCCAGCCCCATACAGCTGTTCTTAAGTAACAGCTCAAGCTGTGAGTTGTTGCTCTTCCCCACTCACTTTTCTCATAACCCCAGAAGTCCTCTGGATAGTGCAAGCCTTTGTTTTCGCATTGGCTGAACCGTCACGTAGGAGAACTGTGCTTCAGCAAAATAGCCATCTTCTAGTAGCATCTTTAAGCTGTGAGACAACTGTGCTGTGTCTGTCTAGGATTTCCCACAATAGAGTCAAAGACAGTATCTCAGAAATATAGGCTAACAGGTGAATTGAGTCAATACAGGAAGATGAAAGGAGGCCTCTTTTTTTTTTGACACCACTGTTTATGTTAAAATAAACAGATTTGAGCGAATGTTTTAAATGTGGAAGTTGCAACCTGATTTAAAGCCTCAGTGTTGTCAGTGATTTTTATTGGCATACCCTAACACTTTGAAATGTGCCAGAGCAAATTGCAATGGAAGCTGTCAAATGCTTTCTCAAACCTGTMCAGTTAGGAAAAATGGTTTCCTTGTCATGCTTTACTCGCTGTGGTGCTAATTTTAGGAGTGGAAAAAAATGGCTAACACATTATCTCTAGGCTGAAACCAAATCAGACCCTCCCTTGGCTTTGCCTCAACTGCTTTTTCTCTGCCTAAGATGGTACTGCAAAACACCTCTTCTCACACACAGAAAGGCAACACTGTATTAGTTTCTGTAAGTCCTTGTCATCTCTGTTTAATATTTTAACAATAATGCTACCTTTCTTGGTCTCACCACCCTTCTTTGCTCTCTATCCTCCCCAAAAATAGTTTGCATTCTTCAAGCATCAGTTTCAGCATTTTGCATTCAGCTTTCCCAAGTTTTTCCTGCTTTGTTTCACTGACCATGGTTTTTGCTCTATGCACTGCTGATAAGCTGATCCACAGACACATCCTTAACACAGTAAAGGGCCTCTCTGTAAGGAAGATGATCTTAAAGGTCCCCTCTAGTTATTTTCCATCATACTATATTTCACATACATGGAGCTTAGATCCCCTCACACAACACAGCCAACATTTCCAAAAGCTGCTGTTTCAGGGTGCCCAATTTAAAGTTTTTTTTATAAAGATGAGAGATGCAAGTTACTATTTCTGTTCTTCTTTCATTTCTTTTCTCCCTCCATTTTTTTTTTTTTTAAAGCCTATTTGTTGTAATAGGAGGAACACAGATTCCTGTACTATCACATGGGACTGGATTCTACTTCCCAACTCCAGCGATCCTTCCCGCGGCCGGTGGGGTGGGATAGGGCACTGGAGACGGTGCTCTGAGCAGCGGTGCCAGCCTGCCTGGTGCTCCTCGGGCGCAGCGCCACAGCTCCTCTGTACTGCACGGCTTCACCATGAAACAGCAGCTCTCACACAGGTTCAGCAGCACCTTTGCACTTTGCAGCACTTACCCCACGGCCGTGTGATCTCGATGAGCTTGGAGTTGCATGCTAGGCCACCAAATCTGTCACTAGAAAAATTATGCCTCTTGCTACAAAGGTGATGATTTCTCCAAGACAGAGGGATTAATTTTAGCAATGGAACAGGATAACATCTACTCACAGCACTGCCTCAGATGAGAGGGGACTTTGTTTGCCGAGTGCTGTTCAGCCCAGGGTTGTTGCTGTACTCCTGAGCAAAGACGCCTGTCGCATACAACAGAACTGGTGCTATTTTCAGCAAGCACCATGCGTGCTCTGGTAGGGAGACACCGGCTGTAGGAGGCACGTGCGCCCAGCACAGCATGCCAGCGCTGCAGCCAGCCAGCCAGGTTAGGCGACTAATGATAAATAGTTACTCCTTTCCTCTCAGCACCAATCCTTTACATAGGTGAAGTCACTCACATTTCATTTTGAAACAATTCTGTATTTCACAGTCATCACACGGAAGGAGCTGCCTTATTGCACTCTACACCTTGACACCTGGAGCGGCTCCACTCCCTGCTTTGTGCACAGCCTTTCCAAAGGCTCAACCAGAGCAGCGCCGCACTGCAAACCATCCCAGAGACACGCATTTCAGTCACTCAGACCTTTTTAAAGGCTCATCAACAGTAATGAACAACTTTATYACATTTACCAACAGTAAGTGAATGAAACAATGACTTGCAGTTAACCAATTAGATGTTCACCTAGAAAGTAACACTTAGTTTCTTTTCATAATGCATCAGTGTACATTTCCCAGCAGACTGATAATGAGAACTTGAATATTACGCTAGAAATAACATACACCTGTAAGGAGAAGACTGCCGCTATAATACACTATGGCAAGTTCTCTCTTTTAAAACTATTCAAAGCAAGTCATATGTACTCCAGTAAATTCTTACAAAAAACTAGAAAATTTTATTCCGGGGAGGAGATATCACTCAAAGTTACACAGCTATAAATTCTGCTTGACAGTTTTCAGACAACAACAAATGAATAAGGTAACTGTTCCTGCCTTCAAGGCCCCTGTGCTTTGACCTGATACTGCTAACTAAAACAAATCTACATCATAAGAAACATCTCAACAAGCAACTGTAGTGTAATTATTACAATTCAAAATGTGAATAAATTTCCTTTAATAAGTAATAATAACAACGGCTAACAAATTATCTTTTCCAGTCTTGCACTGCAAGCAAGAGATTTGTTGTGGTTTTTAATGCTGACAGCCTTAGCTAAAGGATGGGAGGGACTCGAGCAAGCCCTGGAGTTGTCCTGGTTGCCTCCAAGAGCTCCAGTGTTTAACAGCTGCTGCTCTAGCCACTGGGAACAGCCCTGACAGTGTGCAATGTGCTTTACCTGCACTGCCACGTTGGCTTGGATCCAGCAAATGCCAGGGCAAACTTGCTCCTATCAGAGACTCTTGTTCTTCAGGCTTTCAGGGGGTTGTACCCTTATATGAAAGGATTTGTATTGTGGCTCCCCCCATACAAGTGCAGAGCATGGTCTGGGCTAAACTCCATGTGGCCTCGTGCAAAACTCCATGTCTTTGCAAAAGTCCTCAAACTAGCAGATTCCTTCAGCATATCCAATTTTAAAACACACCACAACTGTTTTCAAACTATGTAAATGCTTAATTTGTTGGATCAGGGCACAAAAGTGCTATGCCTATGCCTTTACGCAGATGAAATACTTCTGGCAGGACTTGCTTTGGGCAAAATTCCTAAGCTCTTACATTGAGGCTTTATAATAATAATAATAATAGTAAACATGATTGTAAAAGACAGCACATAAACCATTCCTTCCTCTTTCCCCTCAGTCACCTTGTACATCCATTAAAGGATCGAACATAGCCTGTTCCAAAAGGCACAAGCTTTTCTCATAGCACATTCAGGCAGCCAATCCAGATTCAGTACCGTTCTGATGTGATACAGTCCTGTTCASTTCTGGTCTCTACCAACACTATCTTCCTTTGATATTTTGTTTCCACAGAAGAAAGTATTTAAATAGAAAAGCACACTAATCTTCTCAGGCTCTGAAATACACAAATCTGTCACAAATTCCTAACCTTTCTAGAATACGCACTCTCCAAATTCGCATTCCACACTCCCCAACTTCCTCAGATTTCTCCTTGGCAATACATACCAAAGCAAATTAAACAAGCTGATCCAAACATGGGAAGTTATAGTAAACAAATAAAGATGTTCAAGATCTTGAATTTATTTTCAGTGGTTTCATCAGTTTGAACTTTTTACACCCACTAAACAAGTTGGAGCTTGCCAAACAGCAACATACATTTGGAAGTCTCAGAGTCTCTCATGGTGGAATACAACATCCTGAGGTCACATAACAGCTCTGCTTGTTCATATATTTTCTTCACATGCCTCAAAAACCAGCAGGAGTACCTCTTATATAGCATGTATGTGCTACTTCTCTTAAAAAGAAAAAAAAGAGTGAAAGAAAAAAATATAGGAAAACCCAGTGGTAACTAGCAACTTAAGACTCTTAGCCTCAACTGTTAATCATATCTCATTTATCCACATAAGCGGCGTGCGGTTCTGCAAGTTCCCTGTTGTTGAATCCCTACGTACATAACCATTACCGTGATTGTTGCTTCAAAATARATGAGGAAAGCTTCAGAAATGTTAGCTCTGGAGATGAGAAAAACTAAAAGCTTTCAGAAAAGGCCAACTGCATATTCCCTATTATATACAGGAAAACAATACTCCAGTAAAGTTTGTGGATTGATGGATCCTCATCTTATGTTATAGCCAAGAGTTATGTTGGCTTATATCCCATGAGGACCTGATCTGATCTAACTTAGAACTATTGCCTTGTGAATCACTAGATGGTGATGGCAAATACCACATTCCTAAGATTTTGCAAATCTTTCCACAAAYACCCTGAGGGACTTGAGATTTACTGCAGCCACTTCCCAACATCCTCAAGTTGTCCTTCTCCTCACTCTTCCCTGTTGCTTACTGTACTCATCATAGAGCAAACAGACAAGGAAGAAATTCATGGGCTACCTAGAGGTGGTTTTCCACCAAACACCCACTGGATCCTCAACACACTTCACTGTCCCCAGTGGCTGATGGCATTTTAATCAATGCAGTAGTCTCAGGGCAGCCCTGTTTTTACACTTTGAAGAGGAGGCATTTAGGGTTTTTATGTTCACGGGGAAGCCTTTCAAGAAGAGTGGTTGGTAAGGGACCATCAGTTTTAAAGAACTCGTTCATACTATGCCCAGGGACATATTTTCAGTGGTAATACTACTTGCCTAATAGTGGTAATAGTACCTGTATATACACTGTCTATACAGTGGTAAGAGTACTTGATTGTTTAGGTCCGGTTCCCACAAGACTAGAATGACCAGTACCTCTCTCCTGGCCTCAGCAAACAACAGATGATGATCAGGGTCAGTAACTTGGCTCCTTCCTCCTTCCACTCCGAAGTACCCAGGGAAGACCAGGTAATGGTGGATTGCATTACTTCTATTTGAATTGGTAAATATATTAGTCTTACTTCTAGATATATCTGACAGCAGACAGGTACAGAATCTCAGGCTCTGCAGAGTGTACTAAATGTGGGTCTTTAGATTTGTACAGTGCTTCTGTTTTTCCAAAATGCTTGTTTGTCTTCAGTTTCTCTTTATTCTCTATTGACACCAACAGCGCAGGGGCTGCGGCAGACAGACGGGTGTTGCAACTTGCTCTAAAAATGGACAGGCTTTGACTCAATCTTATCTCTTACGGTAGCTCACTCCAGGGTCAGTGCCTTTGGCAGGAAAAAACACTTCAAGTCCTGTTTTCACCAGCTCAGCTCTAGCCTTGGAGAGCAGCTATCCTAAAAGACGTTTTTCATCACACAAGCTGCTCAATGTTTTGGCCTTGACTGAAGGCGACATGCTAATTCTCTAAGGTTAACACACCCTTTTGGGGAGCTGCATAGGGATCATAGGAGCCTATGGGTGAAGCAGCATTGCTCAAGCCTAGTACAGTATTACTGGACCAGATTATTGCACTGGTTTTGTTTCTCTTTTCAATCAGATAATAAATAAAGGCAGGGTGGCATTAACTGTGCCTACAGTAAAACAACACAGGTTATGTGACGACTGTGAAAAGAGCTTGCTCTCTTTCTCCCAGTGAAGCCGTGGGCGCCTTTGCCACCGAGGCACAGCGTTCAGGACTAGGGCACCACCATGCTTTCCACAAAGGAGGCATCAAGAAGCACTGCTCAGGGGGCTGACAGGCCGGCACCTGCGGCCTGGCTGCAACTCTTGGGAGGTCGCACGCAGCACCCTGCCCCACTTCCCACGTGAGCAACAGGGAGCCATTGACACATATCAGGGATAAAGCCAATGCAAGCTGTACACAGTGCTGGAGCTGGTAGAAGAGCTTGTTTGCGCTGGTGTTGGGTTTTTTTTTTGTTAGGAAAGAAGCAAAAACATTGCTAGAGGCAAACTTTATGCAAGATGGAGCAAACCTTTTGGACTGCCTCAAGTCTTCCAGTTTCCACAGCAGAATGTGGAGTTTTAACATCAAGATGACTTACACTGCTGATTTCAATCAAGATTCACTGCAAAATAATAGTTTTAAAAAGCGGATTTAAATCACCAGGCTATTTTATCAAACCAGCTTCTTTCCTTAATTACTATACTCAGGAAAAGCCCTTTCACTCTGTGGGAGCACAGTTCACTTCAGTAATGAAATTGCAGTGCCATACATTCAATCTAGTCTTCTCCATTTTCCAACTTGGGGAGAAGAAGAAGAGGAGGAGAAAAAAAAGGAAAAAAAAAGGAAAGTAATGCTTCCTATACTACCGGGGCCATGTTTGCAAGTACCTCCATGCAGAAGAGTAAAAAGGGTGGAGTGTATCTGCATCTTCCCTATTTCCCAGTTTCTAATGGGTCTTTTACCCTGCTCACCCCTTCCATACGATTCTTCTCAGTATTTGGTATTTTATCATGCCTCCTCTAACCTAATTCTAAGCTAATTCATTTTTAAACAATGGGATTACTGCCATTTCACTCTCAAGCAGCTGTTCTTCCCCTGAGCTTTGCATCTTGTTAGCATTTATGGTGGTCTGTGCTCCCGCAGCCTGGCCTGTTCAGGCAGACCTCTGTAGACCCAGGCCCCCACTGCTTCCTCACCCTAAACAGCCAGAATCAGCTCGCACGTACCCAATTGCAGCGCTGCACTCCCTCCTTTACCTCACTATTACTCTCCAACAGGATGCAGATTTATATCTTTCCATAGTCCACACTTAGCCAAACTTAATCTGTACTTGCTTCTTTCTTCAGCATTCCCCTCCGGCATTTTAATTATTTATTGCTCTCTTATCTAAACTCCTTCCAGTTAGTCTACATCTTTCTGACACTGAAAGAGCAGAGAAATAAAACAGCATTTTTAAATGCAGGCACCACAGCTTTACAAAGCAGGGCTATAACCTACAGACAGACTCCTGTTTAATTTTCCCCTGTCTCCTTTGCCATTATTGCTTGCCAAATGTCTTCCCCAATTAAGTGTCTGCTTTGGTTTACTACTCCCCGATATGTTTGCTTGCCTATGATGAGGCTGAATTTCATTTGTTTCTTATTCACGTTTCTCATGTTTCAAGCTGTCATATTTTGCTATTTCTCCATCTTTAAATATATTTACAATTCCCGTCAGTATGCTAGTCTGCAAGTCTGCTTCCTTCTGATGCACTAGCCTGGAAGACAGGTCTCCACACTTGCTGGAGACTTTCTGGAGAACCAGTCCTCACCCTCAGTCAGCCAGACCAAGGACCTGGCAAAAGCACATAGCAGCATCCTCCCAGTTCAGGTGTCCTAATTTCCTTCCAACAGAGACCAACTATCAAGGGAGGAGGCTGGGAGTCACTCTCAACCTAAAACACCGCCCTGGCTGTCCCCACCAGCAGGTCAACTCCATTCCAGAGTGGAAGGCTTCTGCAGAAGTGCTGTACAGCAATTACTCCTACTATGTTGATGTCTGTATGATGCAACCCAATAAATCATAGTATTCAAGCATTTATATTTCCCTCCCTCCTCCCAGGGCACTATATACTACTCCAGTGAGCTCTGCCTACGTGCAAACAGACAACTTCTTCACACCGCAGTCATTTTTCCTTGCTTGCCCAGGCTTCCTCATTTACCAGGGTTCCCAGCCTCAGCTCAGGCCAGCAGTGCCCATTGCTCAGTGCAGCCATGCCAGCACAAGCGACACGAGGGAGGACATGATGCCTGGCTTTTCACTGCCCCCACGGGCAGAGCTGCTGTCCTCTCTGCGCTGCTAGGAGCGAGACCATCTCTGCTCCCTGCCTTTACAGGATGGCATCCACAGCCACCCTCAGCACCTCCCGCTGAACACGAGCATCTAAGCGCTGCCACCATCACTACGCCTCACTTCTGGCACGGACAGAAGTTCCAGCCAGACTCTTGCACACCCTAAATAACCACAACCCCAGTACGCTGAAGGGCCGATCATCGGCCGTGCTGAGAGTTTGATAAGAGACTTGTCCCATCCATTTCAGCCCAGCAGTACAGGCACCCGAGACCCTGGCTGAGGCAGAGTGCTGTCAGCAGCTGTTCCTCTTGTATTATACCCATAAACATAAACGTAATGTTTATGTTTATAAACGTAAGTCCCTACGTCACACAATAAAGCCTGCATTACCTTTCTTCCTCCCTCTTTCATACAGTCACTCCTTACTGCACTAGCTTAGCATCTTCATGTAAAATCATTAAAAATAGGAAAGTCCCTGATGCATTTGTTGAAGCCCCTAGCAGTTCTCTTTTGGGAAYAGGGCAATTACTAACCAATACAGGATGCAAAGCATAGATGCTTTAATAATGGCAGTTTCTTATATTTTGGCTATGTTTTATGTATTCATTTTTTGCTTATCTCCATAACTTACTTTCTTAATAACATTAATAGAAATATCATTATTTTAATTTCATTTGGAATATATCCAAATCACTAAATCTACTCTGGAGACCTACTGATTTATAGTTGTCTTTTAATAAGTTATAACTACTAGTTTTATTAAAGCACCTCTTGGTGCTACTATAGTGGAGCAATGTGCAATTGCAAAGAAGCAATAAGGTAGATTATTTCCCAAGGAAAAAAAAAAAAAAAAAAAAAAAAAAAAAAAAAATTCAGCAGGCCATGGAAAACACACAAAAGAAACAGCTTCAGCTACATGACTGAATGCAACTCAGTGAAACGCTAAATTGCTACATACTGTGTTTAAACTAGACTATAACAGCTCTTAAAGAGAAATGTGTTTTTTTGATTGCTTCCATAGACAAATCTGGGCAACCCTGTGTCAAAGATGCATTACTCAGAAGACATTACAATATAGGAATATTTTAAGCCCTTAAGATATTTTTAAACAAAGTTTTTAATACAGCCTTTGAAATTAAATTAGCAATGCCAAGAAAAGAGGCAGGCCTCCAAAAAGCAAGGGTTAGTATACTAACAAAGAGATGGTTTCTACTGAGCTTGTGTAAAGCATACAGCAATGGCACGACAGCCACATTGTATTTACAACTTCCTTGGCAACAACTCAGATGAGGCMATTAAACAGCCCTCTGTCAAAATTACTTCCTTCCCATCCTACCCTCTTCTGTCAAACCACAAAGAGAAAATAATAAAGGAAAGAGAAAATAAACCTAGAAAAATAAGGGAATAAAAACCACACTATGGATTGATTAGGCCTATTGTGTACTTCAGGGCTTTTGCTCTTGCCTCCTTTGTCATGATTAATTCCTCTGCAGACACTCAGTTGCATATTATGGTACAACAGGGGTTTTAGAATGAAAAAACAAATTGTTGTTATAACCAAGTAAAAATGAAATGGGATCATTCTAGTTTATTGTATTTTGAAACTGCAAGCTAAGGCAATGAAAGATTAAGCAGGCATGAAGATGAGGAAGTTGGACAATACGCAGTGAGTAAAAGCTGCAAGCTGTATTATAGACTAACCACAGAAATGAGTTTTGATCTTTCCTTGTGCGAAAAAAGGAGAAAACAGCTGATCTCTTACAGATGCCTTTGATTCTTCTGATACAATGCAGAAAAGGCACTGAAGGAAATACGACACCAGCCCAGGATTCAGCAAGATTACTTAAGTCAAAAGGAGAGTATTTCAAAAATCTAAGGTAGGATCCCAGACAAACAACCTGTTTCTCTGGAATACTGCACACCTAAAAGCTCCCCAGTGATTTCCACCTGCCGACTCAAGGAGCCGGGTACCACCTCTGGCGTGAGGAGCTGAGCCAGAATCTGACTCCAGAAGATCATGGCAGAGCTCAACCCAGCCATGTTTTGACTTTGCTCTACATGCTGCTTCCCGATGTGAATAAAGATAGTCTGCAAATAATTATGACTTCTGGGAAAACTGGAATCTCAAAAGACACAGAATGTGAGAGGGGGGAAATCTATCAGGAATTAGAGTTTAGGACTCTTAACATTTAGTCAAGCATTTGAATGACACGTATTTTTCAGGGAAGCAAACCCAGCGTGTGTCAGCAACTACAGCCACACGTACAATCCCAAAATTCTTAGTCTGTGGAGCAAGTTAATTTAGTGTTTTGACCTAGGTGTTCAAAAATATTTTAAATGCTAAATTAAGCAGCACAGAAATGAATTCTAAATATTAGCTATCACATTCCTGAGAGCATAAACCAAATGCCTTGGGGGGAGGGGGGGTGAGAAAGCAAGCACACCATTAAAAAACAAAATGCTGAGTCAGATCGATCTTTCATTCCAGTGAAGCAAAAACTGATTGCATCTTGGCATCTGCCACACTCAGCCCCTTGGCAAGAGGAACAGATTTATTCAGACAAGTAGCAGGGATCATGTAAAAATGGAATATCCACTCCTCTCCTCCACAGACGCATGTGTTACTGAAGCGCACAAAGGAAACTTTCTGCATACAGATAGCAAAAAGCACCAGGCTTTGCATAAATAGTAGTGGTTTGCAAACTTATTTCAACTTCTACACATTTGCCTGTGGCAGCGTAAATAGCTCTGCAGTAAATTTAAGTCTTCTGATTTGCTTTACCTTTCACAGATCCCTTAGACTGCAGCCTGCGGTCCACAGGCTACCCTGGTTGCAATCTGGTCTTCAGACACATAGTTTAAAAAGATCAGAAATGACCACAACTGTCTCAGTCCCAAGCTCTAAAACACAGGTTTTAAGAGCTGTGCCAAGATATGGACCTTCTCTCAACAAATTCCTCTTGGAGCCACTAAAGTATCTTCTGAAACACAGACAAGTGCTCTTCAGCTTGGGGTAGTGCAGATCTGAAGCAGCAGAAGCACCAAAATAGCTGCAAATTACAACTCCGATTCTGCTGGCCTGTCCTATTTGGCAGTGCCTTCACCCAAGCCGTAGCAGGGCAGAGACACTCACACACCTCTGAAGGGCACAGCAAAGGAAAGCACATTTGCCCCCAGTGCGARCAACCACTGGAAACAGGAGAGAGGAGCAGAGGAGCTCCACACACCAAGTTTAGCCCTTGCTGTAGCAATAGCCTGAACGAGCCTCATGCCTTCAAGTGCTGTGGAGGTTTTCCCAAGGGGTGAAGGGGCAGGCAGGAGCTGACCAAGGCAGCGGGATGGCCCAGGTGACAACTGCTGGGTGCAGGCTCGGATGCACTGAAATAGCTTCTCTCCTTCCCCCAAGGCCACGGTGCAGCACCACCAACACATGAGAGCTGAGCCTCTGGGCAGCAGAGACAGCCTCTGCAAGGATCATCTCGCCCTGTGAGAAAGGAGGGGAAGGAGGCCGATTACTCTCCATCTGAGCAACGGCAGCACAGTAAGATGCTCCCAGTGTTTCTTTATTCAAATAAGCTTGAGGTTTTTAAATAGTAACAAGCTGAACAAGCACTCTCATTCACCCCAGTAGTTTTGGCTCCTTTCCTCCTGATGGCCACCAGCACCAGCTCTAACCCTTCCTGCCACAACCGGCTCCCCACTGCCAGCCTGCGCTGCGCTGCCTGCCACAGTGTGCAACACCCACCGGTGTAAGCACTCCAGCTGCTGGCCTTAATGGGGTGTTAGTGCTGTAGTTTATTTACACCCACTTACAGTATTGAGGGAGGTGCCAAAATTGCTTGCCCTATGCAGCTAGGTATAGCTGGGAAATTCAGTGGTCCTTCCTCTGAATGGAAAGACTGAAGCCAAAGTTCCCCAAAATAAAAACCTGGGACCATTTTCCATTTTATACTGACAACCTTTGCTTAGAGGAAAATAAAACACCAGAGCTCAGTGATAGAAAGCAAAGTTTGAAAGGCCCATTTCCATCTCCATGTAATTAATAGGTACTCCACTCACACTGGGATGACATTTAGAGGCTTGTACTATGCAGTCTAGCTTTTGTGAGTTATATAGTACTGGGAGCACTGCATCACAGACTTCACCCATTTGGGCTCCTCTCCAGATTCACAGCATCTCACCATGCAAGACAAACACTGACAGTAATACCCCATTTTCTTATTTAAGGAAATAAATCACAGAGCATTACATAAGAGACTGATTGTTTCAGTCTTACTATGGCTCTCATAAAAAGGCTTTATATGACTGTTACCTGCTAGTCTCTCTAATCTTTAATTTTCCTTTCATACAAGACTGACTATTTCACGGTTACTGGCAGGGGTGGAAGGAGGAGGGAGAGGAACAAGGAGTAACTCACAAAAATCACACTGGAAAAGGGATGCATATCCCAATTCCACAGCTTTTTCACAAGTTCTCTTTCCCAGTAGCATCATAATAGAACTTAAACAGCAGCAGAGCTTCCTTTACAGAGAGGGCAAAGAATTTGATAAGCTTACGTGAAAATAAAGTCAGAGAAGCTAGTAAGATCATTAACTTCAGAAACCCTTTAAGGAAGAAACCACTTGTGTTCCCCTCTCAAGTTCATTGCTCTGAACTAAAGCCTGAGGAAGCCAAGGGCAGCCTTCCTTGAATGCAGATCTGATCAAACACTCTTCCCTTCTTGCAGATTGAAAGATATTCACACTATCTACTCATTTAGTGCTAGACATGGTCTTCATCACGCGCAGGAAGATGGGTGTGTGAAGAGCTCCACAGAAGTACGATTTATACATAGGATTCCTTTTCTATCTTAACATAGGCAATATTACTTAGAAGTCAAACTGCTGGCTGATCATTGTCACAAAAACCATCCAGCATCTCATCAGGATGCTCGTTAGGCCTCAGGTCCATTTCTGTTGCAGATTGTGTACATACAAGATGTGGTTTAGTATTAACACCTATTTCATGTTGCAGTATAAGCTAAAAAATATTTAAGTGATCATAAAATAATTTTGCTGTCCATAAAATACTTGTATTACCTCCAAATGTTTAGAAGATCACATAATCCAAGCAGAAGTCATCATGTGTTCAGTGATAAAAGTTAAAATACATAATGTTCATCTGACATGACTAAAGTCTGTGCAGCATCACATAATCCTACCTACCATTTCCTATCTGGAAAAAAATGTTTTACAGTACAACACTAAAAAACTCATTAATTCTTCAGCTTGTGGTGTTGGGGTACATAAAACCCTAGAGAGAGGAAAGTACAACAAGAGAATAGGAGGAGGAAGTATCTTCTTTAGCATAAAAATCACTTTAAAACACACTTGGAAAACACCTGCTTTTGGGGCTTTTTTCCTGCTCTCAGATAGTCTAGGTTCTGATTACAATAAGAAGCTATATTTAGGGGCCAAATTCTTCTCCCTAGTAAGAGTAATTCACTTCCAGGTGCATGAGTTTGGGTGTGCACTTTTTCTTTTTCTTTTTTTTAATAGGATGATTGATTCATCCCTAACTAGAAAGGTACAGTGTAATCTTGATATACAAGATGTTCCCAAGATGTAAAGCCAGAGCAAGATATGTAAACTCCTCCTCCTTCTTTCAGATTAGATGGATCTAGGTTAAGGTTCAACATTTATAAGCAAGTCCTTCACACACACACCCCACAATCTGACAAATACTTAAGACACATAGGACTCCAAAGCCTGAGCCTGATGATGATTACAAAGGAGGAAACTAAATCTTTACACCCTGCTTTATGACCAACAAGATTTAAGTCTCCCTTACTTTACCTAATTTTACACAGGGTCTAAGTAGCAATTTTTTTAATTAACATTTGT
The DNA here is from genome assembly GCF_003343035.1 of Apteryx rowi. Lineage (NCBI taxonomy): Eukaryota > Metazoa > Chordata > Aves > Apterygiformes > Apterygidae > Apteryx > Apteryx rowi. The sequence continues at coordinate 472,816 of NW_020450826.1, read as the reverse complement.
TTAATGAAATACAAAAGCTATGTTCACTTCAAAGTATTCCACTGCATGCCTATTTGTTTTCATAACATTATCTTAACTTTATGAGCTAACTGACATTTCTAAAATACAGGTATAGAGGCAATGCTCCAGCAGGGTATTCCCACAACAGACATCATCTCTGTTGCTCATAAGAACGGAGCCCAAACAGGCCCTGGTACCCAGTGGGAATCCTGGTCTGACAAGCAGGGATAAGTATAAAAATCACGCAGTGCCTGAGGTTACAAACACAGTGTGCAACTGCTGCACACCCAGCTTCAGATACGCAGGACACTGACCATTATCACTGCACTTTCTGTTCTCCCCATACGCCATCTGCGAAGCAAGATAAAACAGTACCAGGCAAAAGGAGGTGCAGTGCCTTCAAGGACAGGTTAAATCAAACAGTGCCATGAAAACACTGTTCTCACAAATGTCTTTTTAGTATAATCCCAAGGATGTAGTTTTATCTTGCTCCCACACAGTGCCTTCTTATCAAGTCCTGCAGTCTGTGCTATAATTCAGGGTGAACAGCCCCAACTGCTACATTCTGCTGTCTCAAAGAAAAGCCAGTGCTAGTTACTGGTTTTTAAGCACTGCACACAAAGTGAATTGCATTGCTCATAAAAAAAAGTGTTACTGAAAATATTCTTAGACTATTTTACTTTTATTCCAAATAGAAGAGACATCACTTCAAAGAATTAGAAATTGAGTGCAGGAGGACCAAATCTAAGCATGGCTTGTAAAGCAATGCAATGGACTTTTATAACTAAAATCTGAGTTCTTGCTCTCTCTCTCTTTAAAAAAAATAGTGATGTAACCCTCAAACTGGCAAATTCAAAAATGTGACCAAAGGGTAATCCCTACAGCAATGTTTGCTGGAGTCTGCAGACAGGCCAAACCAACTCCAAGCAGAGCAAAGCACGCTATGGATTTGTAAGTGTCATTAATTCTCAGATGCAGCAGTCTGGGCAATGGCAGGGGAGTCTTGCAAACACTAAGCCTCTTGGGAATTTTACCAAGTCAGATGGCAACTTCGTTTCCTTCTCTCAGAGGACACACTGTGTTTGGACTGAAACAATAATTAGATTCACTTTGGTGGTCTGGTTTCTAAAAGTGTTTATAAAATTGGGTCTTGGCGCTAAACTGTTTGTGTATATCCTTTCACACTGCAAATATTTAAGAATTATGCTCTAAGTGTGGCGTGTGGCAGATCCATGAAGCAAAGCACTTTAACAGGGAGCACGTGTAACTTTTTTTTTTTTTTTTTTTTAAACCCATAGATAGGGATCTGATATTTCCATAGCCCTCCCCACTTACTACCGTACAATAAGAAACAGGCTGTGGAAAGCCCCCATCATGGTCAACATAAATTGAAACATTTTGAAATTAGGTACTATAATACATGATCACAGTGTTGAAATCTTGGAGAAGTAACAGGATGTTAGCAGAAAACTCATTGCTGCAAATGGTAGCACAGTTCTCTAGGAAAACTCTAACACTCATTATCCTACACCTGAGTAAGTTCTATTGTTCCGGAGTGAACTGATGGTATCACAGCACTTTTATTGATGATTACAGTTAAAACAGTATCCCCCTACTTAAAGCATTAAATGTAAAAGCAATTAATTGTTGCATGCATGGGAATAAAAAATAACTGGTACACATCTGGAGATCAAAGAAAAAAGCACCAGCAATGTAACTTCAAAGTGTTTTCTAACTGCTGAAGTTTTCAAGGACATTTCCTTTCTCTTCCAATTCCCAATTAAATATGTGCCAAATGGTTTGGCAGAAACTCCATGACCAAACATGGGGAGAAAAAAAAAAAAAATTGATGTAGGTCTCTGTGTACACAAGTGAGTGTACACAGATTTTTGATAAATTTCTCAGTTTTATCTTATCCCAGAGCCTCTGGGGCCAGTCCCACACAAGACACATTTACAGATATTGCACAGTAGTAAGATTCTTTGCAACACTTCTAATGTCTAAAGCATTCTAGACTTTTTTTTTTTAAACCAGCTTTAAAGGGCTGAGTCAGGGTCAGAATGCCAGGCACCTTCACCAAGAGGGGTAGCAGGTGCGCCTAGACTGCTGTAGCTGCAGAAATAAGTCTGTCACGCTGCAAAGTAGGCTTAACTGTCCCAGTCTCCACTTATTTCCTTTCAAATGGATAAAGAGAATCTTAGAAACAATACCTTCCTAAAATTAATTTTGCTAAAAAAGGCTTTCTAAAGGATGTTGATGATTTATTATCTTCCTACACTAAAAACATATTAGTAAAGTAATCTAAGGGTATTGAGAAATGCAAAAATATTAAAAGCAGAAGTCTCCAACAGCTTGCTAAAGTAGGAACGGTTCTCTCTTTCTTCACAAGACAGCTGGCTCCAACCTTCAGTGCTCAAGGCTTCAGTAAGGCCAAGGAAGTGCCCTCATCTTCTCCAGCACATAAGTTGTACAACTCTGCAAAGCTGTTTTCCACAGCCCATGCACTCAGTCAGGACAAGACACCAGTGCCTTTGCTGAGTCTGGAGTTTCACCAACAGCCCGGGTCCTGCCTCAGCATTAATCACCCTTCCTGGAGCTCTCCACATGCTTCTACAACCCAGACTTGCTGACATTTTTTGAATCATCAGAATTTGTATCAGTCTGTGTGGGGCTGCTGACTGAGCCTATGACTTCTAGGCACTGGACAACTCCAGCGGGCCATGCCCTTAGAGATGCCCCTTCAGCTCATTAGTGTAACAGGCAATTAAAAAGCAGGCAAACACTCATGTGGTATCTGTGAAAATTCAATAAACCCTCTACTGCTAAACCAGAGTGTTTTTTTCCCCCACCCTCAACACCACCATTTTTTCTTCAGCTCTGCARTAAGAAACACCATAGAGCTTTCCTACTTAGCAGGCCTTTTGATCTGTGTAAACCCATACCTTCGTGTTTCTCAGTTATTTTAACAGGTACCTACAACTTCAAATTAGTCAAGCCTACAAACCACATGGCTCAAGCTACTTTTTCCCACTAATCTGATTTTCAAAACACAAAACAATGTCAAGACTAACATTTTCATTCCACGTTCAAGATGCGGATCCTCTTATATGTGTTTCCAACTGCCTTCCTCTACTGTGGTCTCTCCCCACAAACAGCAAAAGTCTCCAGAAAGTCCTGAAAATGTGGGATTTCTGTTTGTGAATATTCTAGTCTTTCTCACTTACTTCCAACATAAAATTACAATACGTTTGCTTTGTTTTTTAAAATACATTCCTGATTTTTGGTCTTAGTTTTCAAGGGAGTATCCCTCTAACATTACAAACTCCTCAAGCATACTTGATTTTTACAAGATGGAGAATGATGCGAACCCATTAATACATTTGGCATCATATGCATAAAGAACTCATGAATGAAAACCAGTGTGTGCTGTACTGACTATAAAACCCAAAGAATTGAATTAATCCATCATATTTCAGACTGATTAGTGAAATGGCACAAGGTATTATTTGACCAACGCCCCACTATTATTTTAACTAAAGGCTTTGTTTTGAAGGAGCTGAATTCATAACCAAAAGGAGGAGAAGGAAAGTGGAAGGGGGGGAGGACACACAAACTACMTAATCCTATAATCACAAACATATTAGCAAATTTTTGACAGCTCTCTTAGATGAACACCTAGAGATTAAAACCTAACAGATGGTGAATCAGTCTGCATAATAACAAAGCCCTTCCCTGATGAGTGGTTAACGTCTGAATGCTGTAGTCTTCTATATTGTTTGATACTACTGAAAGTTTTGTCTAGCCATAACTGGAAGAGAAATAATTTTATTTCAGCTGAGTTTAAAAAGCTCTCCCTGTTATTTTTTCACCAGAAGGTGAAAGTTAAACATCAGCCTTCTCCCACCCCTCTATATACTCTTTCCCTCCACAAAGATAAACCTAAAACTGGTTGAAATAAAGTGTGACTACCACACACAAAACAACGAAAAAAGAAAAAAGGCCTTTTCTAGGAAAAAAAACAGAAGTATCACCCTTGACTCTGTACTTAGCTGATGTTTCTGAAGGGGGAGGTCCTTAAAGTTTAACAATCAGACTTCCCCTTACAAATACTTTTAAAACTTAATCTGCAGGCAGTAAAGTGAAGCTGTACAACTAGGAAGGCAAAAACACCTTCAGTAATAGTTAAGATACCATTTTGCCACATGGCCAAAGCAAAGATTGGGTGAATGTGATTATAGTGTTGCTCTCCTCCAGATGCTAGATTCTGACCGGCCTGCTATCAGGACACACTGCTACAACAGTGGGAGTTGTTCAAAATACTGCCCCGCTCTCATTTCCAAGGAAATACATCTAAGAAAAAGCACGCGAGAGCAGCCAAGTGTTCAGAGCCCAAACTATCTTTAACTCTCTCGTGGATTGCCTGGGAACCCTGTCTGAAGCTTAAGCATTAACTATCCAGTTTACCATATGTTAAAACAGCCTTCCAAATTGGGTTGAATTTGAACTTTCAACCTAGAGATAAAAGGCCCACCACTGAGCCACAGTGTCCATGGCGCTTCCCTCTTGTAAATAATTCAGTCATGCTCATCCTAAGTGGATCATGAAAAGGACAATAAATATGTGTCATTTAACAGTAAATTTAAAATCAGAAGAACAAATAGTTGTGGATATTTTTATACCTTGCTAAGTAATCTCAAAAAAGGAATTGCCCACCTGTTGCCACTTCCTGTGGATGAGCAGGCAGAATGAAATAAAGCTATCAATTACATTTATTGCTTCCAGAAAACCTGAGAGGGATATGAATATTCTTTCTCTCACTCTCAAATTCACAATAGCCCATTAACATTTGAACAGTGATGTTATGAACAGAATAACTAGTTGACAATTTACTTTCAAGGGCATATGATCAAACTTACCACTATGTTTTATCCAGTTACCTCTAAATAGCCTCTATAGCTTCTACTTTTATTTTCATGCTCAGATGACGTTCCCAGAGGAAGCAGTTATCTAAAGTCTAATATGTCTGAACCAAGACTTTAGAGAAGGTAAGGGGGGGGGGGCACAAAAACAGGAAAACCCCAATACGCTGGAACAAAATATACCTGTGTGAAGCATTCAAATTATGTTGGTAGAAACCCAGGGGTCAGTACTAGGTCCAAATTTGTTCAACTTCTTCATCAA
>NW_020450826.1:449593-467370 GCF_003343035.1 Apteryx rowi | reverse complement strand
CACCAAGTTAAGCATGAGGCAGCAATGTGCCCTTGTGGCCAAGAAGGCCAATGGTATCGTGGGGTGCATCAGGAAGAGTGTTGCCAGCAGGTGGAGAGAGGTGATCCTTCCCCTCTACTCAGCCCTGGTGAGGCCACATCTGAAGTGCTGGGTCCAGTTCTGGGCTCCCTAGTACAAGAGGGATGTGGCACTGCTGGAGCAAGTCCAGCGAAGGGCTACAAAGATGATTAGGGGACTGGAGCATCTCTCTTATGAGGAAAGGCTGAGAGCACTGGGACTGTTCAGCCTGGAGATGAGAAGACTGAGGGGGGATCTYATCAATGTGTACAAGTATCTAAAGGGAGGGTGCAGAGAGGATGGGGCCAGACTCTCTTCAGTGGTGCCCAGCAATAGGACGCGAGGTAATGGGCACAAACTGAAACACAGGAAACTGTCTGAACATGATGAAAAACTTCTTTACTGTGAGGGTGACAGAGCACTGGCACAGGTTGCCCAGAGAGGCTGCGGAGTCTCCTTCCTTGGAAATATTCAAAAGCCATCTGGACACAGCTCTGGGCAACATGCTCTAGGTGACCTGTGATTCTGAAATTCGGCAAACGGACATTCTCAAGTCCAGCCTGCTTACATTCCTACAAAGTTTTCTTTTTATAAAAATTAGTTAAAGATCAAACTGTGCCTTTTTTTTTTTTAAAGGAACTGTGGTATCACTATGTGCCTTAAAATGAGGGCATGGCTTTAGAACAGACCACTTTGAACAACAGTTCTAAACAGTCTTAATCTTGACTAATCTAAAACTTGATTAAAGACTCCACATGAAGATAAGAGTCTGTTTTTGTTAGGAGACCTTTCGTCTGTACAAGCTTCCTGCCAAGAAGATCTGCATATGATATTGCATATCAACAACTTGATCTACTTTCTCTCTTTTCCTGCTGTCAAAAATTTAAATCATTTTATTACTTTAGAAAGATTAGAATCATCGCTATGACAACAAGCCTATGACCTACAGAATACAATAAGATAATGTGTCAAGAAAAAGCAACACAAAGAAACAAACAAAGAGCAATTCTAGAAGCATTCTTATTCCTTGGAACATTCCTTTTTCAGGACTCACTTCAGAAAGCCAGTACATAGCAAGGAACCAGAGATGAAATGCCGACTTTATTAAAATTTATAGGGAGACTCCAAACAGGGAGCAAGATTTCACCCCAGACCATGTTTGCACTTCTCAACAGTACAAGCAAATCTCTCAAAGGGAACCTCCGATTCTGCTGGAACAGAGAAATTTTTCAGGGTTGGAAGCTATAAATGCAGATAAACCTCCAAACGAAGCTCCTAACAGCAACAGATGGCTTCAGTAAGTAGTACTATACTTAAAGAATTAGCCCAATATAGCTTGTCTTGCAAAAAGACAGAAAAAAAAAAAATACAATTCATGAAGAGTGGTGGCACATTATAGGACTAGTAATGAGACAGCGTTCTTCAGGCAATAATAGCTCCCAACAGCAGAGCAACACCAGCAGCAAGAGGAGAAAAAGGAAGAAACCAAGGTTTGCTGTCACTTCAGCCACTGCTGAACTGCCACATGCTCTCAGGGCACAGCCACATGGAGAAAGGGATCCGCCACCTCCTCTGCTGCTCTCCAGGGCTGGGAAGCGTGAGGCTGATACAGGCCAAGGTCATGATGGAGCAGGAAAGCTCATATTCAGCTGGACCTTCCAGGCACTGACATCAGGCATCAGTGGGTCCCCAGGGAAATGTCATCCCATGCTCAACTGAAGGCATGATGCTATCAACACAAGGCTTTTAGTGGTGCTGAACATTGACCAACATGTGACAAAAATCTTTTTTTGAAGAAAGAATCCATTCCAACTGAACAGATATTTCCAATAGCAACTAGAGAGAGACAGAGAGAGAGAGATTATATGGATGGAGACACTCCACACAGCAACAACAGTTACTGCCACTGCACAACCAAAACTCCGCTAATCAGTCAGAGACAGGAGGCTTGATGAAGGCTATCAGGAACATCACCAGTCCTCAGTAATGTGCTCAAACTGCTCTGTGGTGGGAACTTTAGTCTGAGAGAATTGTCAAAAAAAAAAAAAAAAAAAAGGAAAGCAACAGTGCAGTTCTGCTACAATCAAGAGCAGAAAGATAACTGCAGCACAATGTGACTAGGAAAATTATATTTAAAACCAGACTTTAGAGGCTGACAACAGCAGATGACCCTCCAGTGAAGGTACACAGAAGGTGACACCAGTTTCAGAAGGGAAAGTTTAGCAAGCCAACAGCTGAACATAGCATCTCCCACTGCCATCTACCCTTTCAAGCAGGAAAGTCAGCACAAGCTGTACATGCTACTCTATTCTTTAGAAAGTTACTTGTTTGTGTAGTTCATTTCCCACAAGAATATTCATTAGCTAATATGGAAAAGTTTCCCTCCCCCCCACTCCACCCCCCTTTTTTTTTTCCCCTCTTTTTTTTTTTTTTCTTTCCCCTAAACAGAGGTTCTCTCCAAGTATACGAGCTTGGAGAGGACTCCAGACAAAGGCAGCTGCTTATTACTGCTTTTGCTGCTCAGACCCAGGGAACAACGAGGTAGGATAGAACAGCAGTCAGCAACTCCTGAAATCTCTGGAGAAATCAGTCCATGCCTCAGCCAAAACATTCCCCTTCCTCTAAAATGGAGAGAGCAATATTTTCCTATCTCTCTGCATCTGATGAAGATTAATGTTCCTGGAATGCTCTGAATATAGAAAACACAATAAGAACATTAACACTACTATTCTGCCTTTAATGTTCTTTCTTGTTTTGATCCTTTCTTAGGGTCTCCTAGGCATTCATATTTACACAATTCAGATGCAGGGATTGTTTTGCACAGCAGAACAATTAAGTCACAAAAGTATTTCAGATGAACATTGCTTAAATACTCAGGACCTCTTTCAGCAGCCCATTACTGCTAGCAGACATCTGATGGTCACCTCTCAGTCATGCTGGTCCTTCAGTGAAGATATTTTAATACAATGTGTGCTACAGTAAAACAAAGCCTGTACTTCACATGCCAGCATTTTCAAACTTGGGAGAACACTGCCTTGAAGACATTTGACAAAACGGTACACACTTTTAGAAAGAATTCAAGTTGCATTTCTGTTTCATCTAGAATGGGCTTCAACCCCATTTATGTAAATGTAGAGAAGAATTTGGCCCTACTTTACATACCGTAACCCACAGTTAATTTCATGTTCAACCATTTTTTACTTTCCACATTTTTAAAAAACTTTTACCTTTTCTTTCATACTTTTTTATAAAGCAGCTGACAGAAGTATATCGTAAAGCTATTCATGTGTAATAAGGCCAATACGACAAGGAGGGGAACTACTTCACGTGTGAAACACATGTACGGTAACTTAGTTACCTCCCTTCAAAATACTTATTTCCAATCCAAATAAAGCTCTGATCTGCAAGCAAATGTAAACAAGCACCACGCACCTTTGAAAGAAGGTAACTAAAACCTGCCATTGAGCTATATATTTTGAAATCTTTTACAACACCAATACCAAAAAAAAAAAAAAAAAAAACACACACCTGAGGCCACCAAATACCATTAAATCATTAAACAATCAGAAGGAGCTCATCTGTCTAATACCTACTGTGCAAATACACCCTAGATAAAGCACATCTCAAAATGTTTTCCTCCAGCTTCCTTTCGAATCTGAGTTTTCACACACACGACTCATACATCCTGTCACTAAACTCAAGAAGCCGGCCCAGCATTACTTCTGATCCAGCAGCCACTGAAACCAGTGGGAATGTTATAAGTAGCATTTATTAACCTGTACTGCTCTGGTGACTAACCATCCAACACATCAGCCAGGAACTCATCGTGTTAAGCGGATTACAAACACCCAAAGAAACGACTGTCCCTGCCCTGACAAGCTTGCAAGAAAAGCACAAGATGACAAATCAACTGGGATGCAGGAAGGGCACAAAATTGACTTGGGACAGTCACTCTGTTGCTGTCAGACCAGTCTCCCAACGGGTTTACGGTAGCCCTGGTACAAGGAAGAGTTGCACTCAGGAGTTTGGAGGAGAAACTTCATGAATGTATCAGACAGGAGAGAAGCTTGGGAAAACAAAAAACCTGGTGGCATTTGTTTGGACATCTAGTATGTAGGAGATGGAGTCTGGGAACATGAGACAGGGAGGTGGCACTTGACTTCTCGTATTTTTTTAAACCTATCAAACTCAGGAAGATGACTCAAAATGAAACTAAGTTTTTAATCAAGTCACGAAACTTCATTTTAAAGCAAAACATTCATAAACCATTAGCACTGAGATTCACAGTTATAATCTTTCCTTCAGCCAACCGATTTAAAATCAAATTGACTAGATATTAGTTATAATAACCATCTTGATCAATTCCACTTATTTAATACTAAGTCAATGCCAAATTAATATCTATGAAAGAAGTGGAACTCCATGAGTATTTCACAGCCAATACCATAAACGTCATTCCCACCTCATATTTCTAACTCTTCAGTCTTGAATACTTTGTGAATGTTAATCAATTCTACTGTTCAATGACTACTGTAACCACATTTACTACAATCAAGGAGATGAAATGAAGATGAAAAGTATTTTATTCTATCAAAGCTGTACATTAGCAGGTGGTCTTATTTTTAGTCTATGTATCCACTGAATTAATTTATATCTGGCAGTTGAAAAGACTGCTAAGCATTTATCTATGAGACAAGAACTAGACTTGAGATTTTTCAGGTTTTGTTTTTGCCAATTCATTTTATTTGTCAGGATTGGTACTTCAGGGTGACCAAAACAGGTGTATTCTGAATTTTGCCAAACACTTTGGCTGCAACAAAAGAGAACTTTTTCAGACTGTCAGACTCATTTGTTTCAGGTTCAGCAAAACAATAAAAAAAAAAGTTTTAACAGTTGATTCCAACATTTCTAGAAAGAGTTTTTTTGACATTCCTACATTACATTTTTAAACTCTTGCAATAACCTCCCCTCCCCACCCCTAAATTAATGCTAGATTTACAAACCACTGTCCCCCTTTTACTCAACGGCCCAAAGCCCCCCGCCTTGCTGTGGAGGCCTTCACGATCCCAATTTAAAACCTTACTGTGAACCAGACAAAAAAAAAAAAAATGGAGCAGATTTTGGTTTCCTGTTTCTCAAGCACATGCCCTAAATATTAAAACTAAAAGGCTGCCCCTGCCTAAAGAATGAGTAAAGCCACCAACACCTCCAGGGCATCAGTGGGACATAACCCCTCCAGTCTCGTGCTGGTGGGACATGCTTTCGGGTGCCAAGGGGAGCAAGGCAGTCTAAACAAGCACGTGATTTGCATCATGCCAGAAATGGTCTGTGAGGACCAAGTCCAGCTGAAGTGTGCCTGCCCGGTGGCCTGCCCTCTGCACGCAGGGAGCCACATTCACAGCCCCTGCAACAGGGACTTGCCTTAGCTCCCTCATGTCAGGTAACTTGGCCCTCGAGCAAAGGGGAACTTGGCTTCTGGCCCTGTTTTGCGAACCTCACTTTTCCTTTCCARGTCTTCAGAGACAAAACATTTAGCAAGTGTCAACACAATCAGCTTTGGAAATATCAGAACAAACTGTTTTGACATTTCAGAAACATTGTACTTGTCCCAAAAATGAAAAATTCAGTCTTCCTTCATTTCAGTGAGAAAATGTTTTTAAATACTATTCAGGCCAGTCCAACATGATTTTTTTTTCCCTCCCCAGTTTGATTAACAACTGGAAGAATCAGGTATGCGCACAAAGTGGATGCCTTCTTATCCAAAAGAAACAGAAAAGCCTAAAGAGAAGGGCTAGATGTTAAAAAAAGTGACAAGGAAAATGAGAAAAAAATGCTAGACCATTTCATAGCTGATGTTCTATAACAAGAGAGGAGAAAACCTTTATCATTTGTGTTAAGATAATACTTTGGTGAGCAATCTAAGATGATCTTTCCACTGTGCTCAGTGAGAGATACCATCCCAACTAAACAAACAATACAGAAAAAGAGCAGCAGAGGAAACAAAGGCATGAAAACATTAAGCAACTTACTCAAGGTCATGTATGAGCTCATCAGAAGAGCCTGAGATAAAGCTTATGTGTCCCGACTCCCATCCACCAGCCCATACTAAACCTAACTGCCTTCCCCGAGCAGCAGTTCAGTAGGAAATAAGCCAAAGCAGAAGACTACACCTGAGAAATTAAGAAGTCGGCTGTCGCTTTCCACTGGCATGCTCCGACGCAACATGCAGCCTCGTGCCACAGGGAGCCATGCAGAGAAGTGGTGGCTGGCCGCCCTACAAAGCGCGTAGCAATAATTACAGTCAATTTAGGGCAGCCGCTGTACCAAAACCAGCTTTCTATACAGTCTCAAACCCAATGCAACATTCAAGCCTTAGAGATTGTTAAATTTTGCTTAAGCCCTTGAAAATAACAAAAAGGTGATCTATCTTTCTAATTTTCAGAGTGCCTGTAATATAAACCCTGTCCTTCCCAAGCTAAGCTAGGCAGACATGTCTGGAGACACTACTTTTGTCTGGGATAAGAGTATATATTGAATAGCCAAAGAAATATGCAAACACAGTATTATCTTCACCATGGCGCCTCCTTCTCTTGCATGGCACTTTGCTTCTTAGGTACTTTAATTTAAACAAAACTGTGGGTCCCTTGGATAGCCATCCAGTTTTGACTACTGAAAAGACTGCTTGGGAAATTTGGTTCAAAACATGTATAATTTCATTCAGTGCTGCACAATCAAAATCTTGTCCTGTATAAAATAAGAGGCATTTTTGTCACGTAGATAAAAATAAAGAATCTGAAAATTGTAGCTATGCTACTTTTAAGTTTCATGAAAGAAACCAAAATTTTTGCAGCATTTTGAATGATCAGTGTGTAGGAAATATGACGTGTGATCAGGTGGGCAGAGAAAGCACAGATCTGAGTGTTGTCTTTCCTCATTACAGATTAGCAAAACACTTGGGAGTGTTTGTTAAGCAGCAACATTTCCTCTTACTAAACTTCTCTATGAATATGAGCCTTAAAGTGTTATAGGGATGAAAAAAAAACATTAATACAAAACTGAAAATTCACTTGTGGGTTTTGGGAGAAACAATAATTTCAGGTTCTCTTTCAGCTCTGTTTATCCAGTTTTAGTTTTGCTGAATGCATTTATGGCAATTTCTCAAAGTTATGTTGATTTTACAAGTAAACAACGCTGCCTACTTACAAATAAAGCTCTGACTAAAGCAGCATTAACTTGATATTTCCCAGGAAGGAACCAATTTTCTCCACAGCCAATAAGTTGTTCTACAGCCATTAACTTCTTTTATAAATATACATTGATGTTGCTATTAATCATTAAATACAGCTTCTAACACAATCAAACATTAATCACTAGTGACATTAATTGCCAGTTTGTTACAGCCTTAGTAGTCTCTTAAATGAGCAAAAGCCACTTGGTGTAGTCTGTAGGCACCGATTCCCTGGATGACGAATACATGATTTTCTTGTTATATCGTGCAGACATTATCAAGCTCTTCACTGATAACTGTCTTCTCTGCAGATTATATACCAAACACATCCCATTTTTCGGCCTCAAAAGAAAATTGTTTAGTGAGCGTGGGGTGCATTCATTCATCCTCTTTCTCCTAAGAGGTCAATTTGTCTCTGGATTTCCATTTTGCAAGGTTTGTAGAACTTAAAATGGGCAGTACAACTTGAAGCAAAGATTTGTGAATCAGTAAAATCAACTTTTCTGTAGTGTCTTCTTTCTCCCCTTATATATCAAATCTCCAAGAGCCCTTACTCCTGCAGCTCTGTCTCCCTTGTTAGCTCCATCTCCCCTGTCGTCCTTCTTTCCTCACATCTTTCTGCACACCCCTTTCCTGTTAGTGTCTCTTCTTTGCTTGGGTCAGCAACAGGGAACATTGCTTTTCCAGGATATTTACTTTTTCCTCTTACTAGTCCGATCTCTCTGCAAGGCTGTTCTGTCATATTGGCTCCATACCAAGAACAGCTTTCCCTCTTCTAGCACCCAGCTGAGCTCCTCCTTAACAGGACGCCTGGAGTAAGACACTGCGCTCTCCACCCACGCTTACCAAAGCCTGCGCGTACCACCTTCCCTGGGCATCCCCTGACGCCGGGGGCCAACAAAACGCACAGCTTGCTCGTCTGTCTCTGTTCCCTCRCTTCTCCAACACCCTCCTGCCTCTTCCCCTCCTCGCACTACCACCCCGCATCCCTCCGAGGCACTGGCATTCTCGCCCCTGCTCCTGGGAAGCAAGGGTGACGCATAAGAGGTGCTTAAAATCCGCTAGGACGGTTTCCCTCGGCCCACACAGCACGCCTGYGTGAGTGACAGATGCAGAACAAAATGCACTGTCTATCCTCATCGCTCTCCCACACCAGAAATGTGAAACACTGCGCAGGAGTCTCAGGAACCCTGTGCTTCTGCACCACTGTGTATATCTTGCTTGACACAGGCATTCGATTCTAAAATAATAGGGAAGCAGTGTAGAAACAGGCAGTAAAATCATTCTAGTAAGATACATATATTAAATAAAAATTTGAGCGACTGCCCTACAATTACTTAACTACATGGAATAACTTCAAACCCTCACAATAATGAATGATAATGAATGGTGTAGCTACATGTTCTTGGTTCATTTAATTGGGCACACAGTACACTAAAACTTTGAGCTGTGGGTTTGGGGTTTTTTTGTTTTGTTTTGAATACTAAACAGAATAGTCTGTAGTTCTACTGCACAAGTAGTAACTTTGGAAGGGAGGAAAGAATACCCAAACACTTCTAGCTTCCATAAAACAAGAAAAAAACAAAAACCAAAAAGCTACCCACACACAAGACCAACCTTCCTATGCTTCCCAAATCCCTCCCATTTACTACTGGAGCACATTAAATAATAAAAATAATAAAGCTTAGTGTCTCCATGTAATTCACAGGGGACTTAAATCATAACACCAGCCAGAATAGCTGACAGTGACTTGAATCCTAGTAGTACAGAGAGGCCTTAGGGAAGCAGGAGAGGCAGTGATGTTGGCCCAGGCAGGCCCCACGAAGGGCTCGCAGCCCAACGCGGGAGGCCGGCGAGGATGGCAGCGAGGGGCAGCAGCGGGGGCCCAGCTTCTGCAGCCCCCTGCCCCTGCGCGTGGGCCAGGGCTGCCTATTTCACAAGGCAAAGCTCAAGATGAGGTCAAAGCATGTTCACTTGTGTATGCTTTTTTAATGCTGTAGCCTCTGCTTGTCCTGCAAAGGTCTACAGGTATTACTATCAATGTCAGCTTCATAAGCAATAAAAAGTTAAAAATGGAAAATAGGAGAAAGTTACTTGCTAAAAGTTGGCTTTTCACATTAAAACCATTTTGTTCTCTTGAAAAATTTCAGCAACAGTCTAAAGAAACATTTTCACACAGTTACCCAATCATGGTCAATTAAAAAAGCATCCATATTCAGAAAAATAGAAAATAACATGCTCAGGTTTAAACAGGGGATTAAGTCTTATTCTCATGGGTTTAATGCTAGGTAAATGTTAAAGGCCTGTCTTGAATAACAACATCCTTAAGACCAGTATTGAAATACTTAACTGAGCCTCCGATGGAATTGCAAACCCTGGAGCTGTGCAGAAGAAGGAGGGTTAAAAAAAAAAAAAGTTATTGGAAATTAAGATCAGTTGCTGCAGGAATGCATTTTGTTCCATTTTGGTACCTATATTTGTGATTTATGTATTTTCATGATGACCAAGAGAAGAGACACGCATGTGGCTGAGTGGTTTTACTGAGTGGAGAGGTCCCTTCCTGCTTGCTCCAGGACACTGTGCAGTGAAACAACAACGAGCAGTATTTTGAAAGGCACAGAACTGGCTCGCCCAAATACTTCACAGCAGGACACCTACAACTTCAGAAAAATCACTCTTACCAAAGAGTTCAGCATGCTAAAAAATTTAATGACGCAGTGAAAAGTCTCCCAAGCGCAAAGGAGAGAAGTGCTTCGGCTTCTCAGGCGCTTCCCAAACGGCTCCTCAGCCAGCGGCAGCGGGGGGGGGGGCTCTCACAGCATCCTCAAAGGCCAGGGAAACACAGCTCCAGCTCCCGCATCACCATGTGCCACAGCCAGACTCAGGACAGAGGCAACTAAACAGGCCTAGTTCTTTCCATTTTCTCAGATTCGGTTTTCCAGTCCTCTCAAGAATATTTTCTTAAACAACCTCAAATCAGTCTCCTTCCTTTTTAAACTGTGGTGCACAAAACTGGAAGACAGTTCTCTGGTGAGGTTTCATTGGTGCTAAACACACAGTAATGCCTAAGCTTTACGCACATGACTCCTGTAAATACCCAGAACAAATTTTCTTTTTAGACCCTACTGGCACTGCACTGTTGACTCATACGTGACTTCAAAATCCTGGATTCTGTTTATTCAACATACCTGCCAGGCCAGAGAGTCTCCACTTTGCATTCACACACTTTGTTTTTCCTTCCTTGGTTTTCCTTGTCAAAGTCAGCATGGCTTTTACAACACAGAATAGGAATGACAGAGCACAAAATGCTTAGAGGAGACACAAGGCAAAGTCATACTTTACACACCCATACCTCACCCTATCCCAGCACAAACACTCCTGTGTTTGCAGCAAATATGATGTTTTGCYGACTTAGAAATATTTAGGTAGGCAATTCACAGCTTCCCTGCTTTCTGTCATGTCAAATATTTATTTATTGACAGCATCCCAATAACACCAATCTTTAGTATTCTCTATTCTAAGGTGCTGCAGAGGTACCTATGTAGAAAAGGGGCAGAATGACAGAACAACAGATCTAAATTCATGGTGTCAGAAGAGTATCTAATTAATTAAAATACATTTTCTGACAGGTTAAATAGCAAATTGAATATTTGATTAACCTGCTGAAAGATCATTTAAATAGTTTTGGGAAAAAAATTAAAAAGCACCTGACAGAAACTTTAATCTAATCTTAAATGAGATTGACTGCAAAGTCATGAGTTAGCCTGTTCAGCTGCTAGAATGGCAAAGCCAGTTCTCAGCAACAGCAGCGCTGGCTACTTCACACCCACTTCTCATGCTATGGGCCCAGACAGGACTGACCAATGCAGACATGCCCCCTCCACAGGAACGCTACCTGTCACTATCCATTCAGTGCTTCTTTTTTGTCCTGGGATCTATAGCACAACGGCTTTGTAGTCCAAACCAGGACACCTGCTCAGATGTCCACCAGGTCCAGTCTTGCCACTGACAACCAGTCACAACTTCCCTAGCTCACACAAATCCATCTATTCTCCCACAGTGAATGGTCCATGACAGAGCCTAGTGTAGTGAAACACCACCACTCCCTGCCCCGCTCCTTCGGCTCTGACCCGATGGACATTTTTTCTTCAAATTCTTGTCCAAATTCTGCACTTTTTCTTGAAATTTGGGGTCTTTTCACCTTCTTTTTTTCCCCCTTTAGTGTATTTGTTGCTTAAAAAGGAACAGAAAGAACAAATGCTGAAGAGACACCAAAACCAGCCCCAAATAAACAGGTGTAAAGTATGCATCCAACATAGTTGTGTAGGTACAGGTATTGTGAAATCTTGACAAGGTACAAATCAACCAAAGTTTAAGCAAGGAAATGGATGGAACAAAACACGTACGCTGAATTTGTTTATTTTGTTTAATCCTGCAAGCAGCCTTCTTCACCCTCCCCAATCTACCCAAAAGAATAACAAGTTATACAAAAGTTATCCTTTAAACCAGTGTGATACATACACACAGTACTCTTAGACTTCATCAGTAAAGACCAAGTAAGCACATGTAAACCAAGATTCTAGCATCAGTTTCCACAACGGACCTGATCCCTTAATTTACTCACAAGGACACAAATTATTATAGTCATGCCATGTCCATTGCTCTTCACAACCCGGCTCACTGGGGAGAGCCATGATTCATGTTTCTGCTTTGCATGGACACTTTACATCCACATGCAAATATCCATTTTTATAGTGTCAGAGCCACACAACTGGACTGAGACCCTTTCCCCCCTGACACACACAGCTCCAAGTCCTTAAGCCCTTCAAAAGGGGGGAAAAAAAGGGGGGTGTTTTTTTTTGTTTTTTTTGTTTGTTTGGGGGTTTTTTTGAGTAAAACAGTCAAGTGTAATTATAACCATTTTACTCCAGGTCCCACAAAAACAATGCAAAAATAAATAAGGCTGGTTGACCAAACTGAAGGACTAGGATGAGACCATGTGGAACCAAGTCGTATTGCCTTTTTTGCCGGCGTGGCTCAGAGGAACACGGGGCCGCTCTGCATCAGACTCTGCGACTCCCAGGCTGACGAAGGGGTGTGCAGACACCCACTCCCATACCATGGGCTAGTCAGCCTGGCTAGGTGCCATGCATCCAAAAAGGCCAGGAGCCCCAGCAAGCTACTGACAGAGGAGGGAGAGGTGGGAGGGCATCCTGCTGCCACCTTTCAGACTTCATTGCTGCAAACACTGAAATTCTGGCCTGGTTGGTACGGCGGGGGTAGCAACCACCTCCCTACAAATAAATTCACAGAACATCACTAGCTCAGAGGAGGGACAAACAGCAGAGAAAGGACAAGCATTTTCCTAACAAAACAAAGTCAGACTCATCCATAATCAGGTCTATTTCTAAGGTTACTTAACACTCCCCACTATGAGACCTTGTTTAAATTAAGTATTGCCTTTCTCCAGCTGAATTTCAAATCAAATATATCTGCTATTTACAAGAATAACATTAAAAGGAGAAAAAAAAATACAGCCCTTCTTCCTTGTTCTCACTTGTTAGAAAACTAATGACCCCTTCTTTGATCCATTTCTAAGATATGTAATACTAAGGACTCTTCAAAATAAAAGCTTTCTTAAATCAGGCTTTTCAAATAACATGTTTCTCTGTGTCTCAGTTATCCCAAGCATAAAATTAAAAATATGCCCTCACTTCACAGGTGGTGAAGGCAAAGTGACTACTGTCTGTGCAACGCTAAGCTAGTATAGAACGAGAACCAAAGGAAACCCATGAGATAGCTGATAATCCTACCTTGAGAGCGTTGCTTCAACGGTGTGCAGTAAATAAATCCTGGGTCACATGTGGAACAATGACAAGAAAACAAAATGCTGAAGAGCTGATTATCAGATAAACAGAGTCCCCTCCTGTGGGCTGCATAAATCAGGAGTCCTATAGAATACACTGTATGTGATCATGAAACAGAAGAGTACTAAGATAGACACATACACAGTAAGTCATAATATGGCTGCTTGGGCAATCCTAAATCTGTCATTTTGTCACTTCTGAGAGCGAACTTCACCACTTTAATGTTACTGTAATGTAGGGAGAGCTGTATGTGTATGCGACTGCAATAAAAGATACCTTCCTTAATTCCTTAGGAGAGTTTTAAAGTAAAGCAAACTTTACTTTACAAACACAGCAAAACGTCCCAAATCCGAGTCCAGCACAGGGCTGAGAACTGCCTCCCCAAACGAATGGGAACGACGCCCCGCAGCCACAGGCCACCCCAGCGCACCCTGCCCGCTTCTCTCCTGGCTCAAGAGAGAAAGAGGAGGCAGAGAACGTGCACAGAGTGGAGAGGGGTAAAGACGGATACAAAACAGCTCCAGCACAGGCCTCCCGCACTGCATGACAGCACTCCCAGCACAGCTCAAGGTAAATACAAAAAAGCCTTGGTTCCGTGATGTGATATGATATTGGGGCACAGCATCAACCAGTTCCACTGCATACCTCAAGAACTACTTTTCTATAATCAGTGCAGCAGGAATGATGGAACATAATCGACAACCCAAACCTGTTTTGTAAGATTTAATGGTGTACAACACAGAACAGAGCAATTTTTTAGTGGATTATCCCTCACCTCTAGAGACAGGTCAGACAGAGCTTAGGCAATAAACGAAATTAATCTGAGCAACCGGTAACCCTGACCAGGCAAAAGCAAGCCCTAAGCAGCAATATTAATTTTACTTATAGCTTTCCCAAAATATTACTTTTAATCCTTCCTTTTAAAAGCTTCAAAGAAAGTGATTTCAAATGAATCTAAACACCAAGAAGAGAATCTATATTTACCTGTTCCTTCCTGAGGGTCAAATTTACTTAATTATAACTTCCCATAGTTTATATTAATCAGTGGTTAAGATACCTATCCGAGTCCGACTTGCCTCAGCCATATAAAACCACTATACCAACATGTTTGTGAAATACCTGAGGAAAGCTGATCCATGCCTTATAATAGAAGTTTAAGCAAAAGTACCCTGGAAAAAGGAGTTCAAAGTCTGACCCAAATTAATCACAACAGGATTCTACCAGTTGACTTAAGTGGACTTTGGATCCAGTTTTTACTAGCTCTGCTCTGAGAAACCAGCAGAGAACATCAAATAACAAATGTGTTTTAATTTACAGTGCTCTCATTTTCAGTGTACTGTTCAGCTCCACTGCACTGTTCCCCCACTGGTACTTACAACCTATTTTACACTTGAACTTGCCAACAACCAGTGCTTTCCTGCCTAGAGAATTTCAAACCAAAGTCTTTTGGCAAGTTAAATATTTTAAATTGCAGCAAAAAAATTAAAAAAGCAGAAGTGATTAGGGAGCATGCAGTATTCCAACCGCCTCTCCAGTCTCAAGAAGCAGATAAAGCAAGCATGGAAAGATCTCAGTTTCGCATTCTTCTTCCTCACCACCAGGAACTGTCCAGGTCAGCTCCTGCTGACTGCCTCCACAGTAATTTATAAAGCAATACAGGTTTGAACGTTGCCCTTTGCCTGTGCAGGAGGAAGCCGCAAGGACTGCAGAAGCGACAGTGCCGTGCTATTTCTTTCTTATCAGTAGCTTTTAATGGAACAGAAGCATTTACAAACACTATTTCCTTTACCCAAGATGGGAAAAAAAAGAAAGAAAAAAAAAAAAAAAGCAAAAAGCCTTCTTTCTCTTTCACAATCCAAGTTAAATTGGAGAAACAAACAGCACCTGGTAAGGTATACAGTGGTTACTCTGTGCCTTAGGACTATCTGCATGTGACAGCAGCAAAGGCTTCTTTAGAAGAGAATTTATCTCAGGAGTTTCTTAAAAGATTTTTTCAGTAAACAACTTGACTGTGACTATACAGGTTTGCATAGTAGACATCTCAGTATCATGCTGTGAATCTTCATTTGGCAGTGCTTCTGCATATCTGAATGCCTTCGTGTTGTCACCAACAGCCCAGATAGATAGGCAATTTCCATTCAAAGGTTGTTTTTGTGCAAGTAAGTGGCCTCATATCTGTTGCCTGTCAGGTAAGCAGAAGCATAGAAGAAAGTGGAATCTCACAAATGTCTAGCTTCCCAGGCTGTGGTGGTTCCAGGGTACTTCCAAAAATATCAACCATTTGGTCAATGCTTGCTTGCTTGCTGCCAAATGAGCTAAAGAAGAGAAGAGAGAAGCCTCAGGGAAAGGCCACTCATCGCTCACCTTTGCTGTGGCTCTTGCCCCGAACAAAGGAAGAAAACCGGGAACTGACCAGGTGCAGAACTGACTGGATGGATGGAGAGCTGGAAGGGCTTTCTCTGGCCCTTTGACTGGGTGTGGCCATGGTCATACCTCAAATATTTTACACAGAGCCACACACACACAAAAAAAAGAAAAAAAAAAGAAAAAAGTAATGATAGTTATTTTGCTCAGGTTTGGAGCCAGTCCTAAACCACCATGTCTTAATATAAATGCTCCCTCTGGCAGGCAGCTAAACACCAACACTTCAGCCTCCGCAGCAGAGAAGAGTCCAAAATAAAACCACAGCAGGCATGCTGCTCTGCTGGGAGGCTCCTGCCCAGTCCAGAAAGCCAAAAGAGGTGGTGCCCAGCAGAGGAACACACCTGCACAGAGCTCTGGTGGCCCAGCCACAGCTCTGCACAGCTGCGAGGAGGCAGCAAAGGTCCCTCTCTTCAGCAGGATTAACAATTCTCTTGCACTCTGGAAAGAAAACACCAAAAAATGTCTTCCCTGAAGTTTGACTATGTAACACTTCAGATCCCTGGTCTGCACCCAGCCTCCTGAACACAGCTGAATCCTTAAATGACACAGGGGGACACTTCCTAGGGCAAAGACAGTAAGTCAGGTAGCAGAAAAACTCCACTGTTCACATTAGGAAATAGTCCCACTTCCCAACTAAATTCACCCAGGCCACACTGCATCCTACAAACCTCATGAATGTCCAAGGCAGGGGCTGGGGAAGGAAGAACAAGAAGCAATAGGACACCAGTACAGCACTGATAGGAGACAACGCGGTAGCAGCTCCAAACTCACGCTGCTTTTGGTGAAGCTCTCATTTCTATTATCACAAGCTTTCTTCCAAGATTACTATCAAAGGAAAATTAAGCAGGTGAGAATCTTAAACTTTCAGTTTGTTTACGTTCTGCATTTAACAACAGTTTGTTTATAGCCAGAATTAATGCTCCCCAGGGGAGTATTAATCAATTTCCTTTGCTGTATACAGATTTTTCACACAGCTTTCAGGCAAAAACAATATTTTAGAATGAGATAATGCAATTACAAAAAAAAAAACCCACACACAAGCAGAATGGCTTGGATGTTTTACTGCCTTTTTTTTGTGCCTAGTATGGGGAGAGGAAAGAAACCCTCTACAACACATTGCTATTCATCAGTTTTCATCTACCGAAGCACTTTTAAAGGATAAGAAAGTAATAAGAAAAGCTAATGAAAGTTAACAGGTTTCTTAAAGGCCGTTTTTCATCATAGATATTCAGAAAGAATTTGACCAAAACTGCTTTCTTGCCCTGTGTCTACAGTAAAAATAACTCAGTAGAATGAATGTTACCAAAAACAGGCTTTATGCCATGCTAGCACTTATTATTGTGAAATTTATTATAGTGGATTAAGTTGTGACTGTGACGCATTTCAGACCTATCGAAAATAGGTCATATATCATCCAATATCTGCTCCAAAGCAATTGGCTACCTTTCCCACACACACAAGAAAATCAGGTTTTCTTCACTGAGATTTTTTGGGATAGTTTGCTCATTTCTTCACTACACAACTCTTTGCTCCCGCTTTGGCGGATGCATTTAAGGAACATGCAGGAATTAACAGTTCCCCACTATTGAAAATTCATTCTTTATAGCCATGTGAACACCTCCCTGCAGGCTAGCTAGTCCTTATCCAAGGAGCACTCTCAAGAAGTGAGGGGCAGGGGAGTATAACTTTTTTAAAAAGAAAGAGCAGCAGAAGAGTGGAAACCTTTCTCCTCATTGGGGGGGGGGGGGGGGGGGGGGGGAGGAGAGGAGAAGGTACGTAGGTAAGGCGACAGGGTTGATACCCTACCAACTGCTCAAATCCAGACCTTGGTGACTGCCCAAGATCCAGGGAACAAGTCCCAAACCAGAGAGTATCAACATTTGGTTACCCTTTCCCTATCGGCCTTAAACAAGTACCAACGCTCTCGGTGTTCAGCTTTGCAGGTGTTGCTTCCTTTCAAAGCTCTACAGTGCAATGGCCATATCCTGCAAAGCACTGAAGTCCCCCAGGTCCCCCTCGGCTTTGTATGCGTGGCCTGGCCTAGATCTCCTAAAGCAGTCTTGTACTGCAGGATAGTTCTGCCTTCTACGTTAGCAGTCAAATAACAATCTAATTAGTTACATTAAGACAAAGAGAGCAAGTCTCTTAATAAACAGTTTTTTAAAAACAGAATTCTGCATAACTCAGGCTCCTTATCAAAA
>NW_020450826.1:439870-449557 GCF_003343035.1 Apteryx rowi | reverse complement strand
AAAAAAAAAAAAAAAAAAGAGCCATTCAGCAGCACTGGTGAGATTTCCTCAAACTCCCAGCCCACCCCACAGTGGGAACAGCCAGGAGGCTCACTTCCATAGCACCCGCGTGCTCTGAGCCAAAACGCTAAGGCAGGGGCACCCTCAGAAAGCTGTTAATTATTGTTTCCTTAAAGTGAGACAAACTAGACGCTATAATCACCTGCATTAGGAAATACTGACTGTTACCAAATCATTAGGACTTCAAGAAGGGGAAAAATGAATGCCTTTCACCTTGTTTTTTTAACCTGATTTCTTAAAAACTGAAGAAAAGGTATATTGAGGAAACACATCGTCTCCACATTCAAATTTATCTTTGCACTGAATCCTGAAAGTTTTGTAAGAATTTTCAAATTCTATCCTATGTTACCTAAGTGATACATGCTTGTGAAAATACACTAGCCCTAGAGGAGCGCACAGAGTAGGTGGTGAGGCCGTGCTGTGTAACAGAAGCCTTATTTTCACTCCCAATCCCTTAGAGGAGAAACAGCTCTAGCCCTAAGAGGAAAATGGCTCCATTTATAGAGTCAAATTCTCTGGTGTGAACAATGAACTAAGCTGTGCCTATGTATCATCTTGATTCTTTTAAGTCCTCCATATACAGCTATCAGAGCCACCCAGCTTACCTTGGCAATGTTAGCTTTGATGACCCCTGTTGATACGACCTGCTAAAACTACTGCTCAATGGTGACAGAGCTATGACCAGAGACAAGGTCTGGAAGCAAAAGACGACTCGACAGGCTCAACAGTAAATATTCTTTGCGTTCTTCAAGCTGAAGAGTTTTCTCCAGTTTGCTGCCTGCAGAATAGGGAGCAAATAGCAAACTCACATGTTCATGTGAGCAAAGTTACTGTCCTGTTCATCCCCAAATCTTCAGCAACAGACAGAATTTTTCAAAGGTAACATGATTGAGCAGAGCTACAAATACCCTCCTAATGCTGAGATGACAGAGTGGCCCTTCGCAGTTGGGTTTAGATGCCTTTTATGTCATATTCTTTTCATCATGTAAAAGCTTTATAATGTCAATGCAAATACATTACTCATGAAAGTGAGAATCCAAGGGTATCAGCCTGACCTACACAGGCTGTGAACAAACTGAAAGAAAACAAACGGATGCAGACTTCCTTGAGACTGTCATCAACATTTTTTTCCAACAGATTAGACTGCTGTTAGGTAAATGCTGACTAAATTTAGAATGTTAAGGAAATGTTTTTACCTCTTTTTGAACTATATGTTTAGAAGTCATGAACGTTAAAGGTCAAGCTGGTGAAACTATCTATTGCTAATTTTACTCATTAGCAAGATCTTGCTTTTTTTCAGTTGCTTTTACACTTGCCAACTTTCAACTCATTGAGCTGAAATTTTCCACGTCAGGTGCCTGCCTTTAAAGCAACTTGTAGTTTAGACATGAACAGTCTACACTGACCCATGAAAGTAGACAAGGGGAGCAACCACTTACAAAAAGCTTACAATTATCAGGCCCTAGAGCATTTGCCTTTTCTTTCTGGAATTTCTTTCCATTGAAAAAAAATTACACATATTGTCAAGAGATAAAGAACCCCTGCTTATTCAAGTTACACAGCTGACACCTGCCCATAGGTAGAAAACCCAAAGCAGAAGGCCCATCTCTGATGCCCTTCCATCCATGCAGACTTGCACAACCAGGGGCATGAAGCAATACTTTTGCCAAGGGTGAACAGCAACACAAGGGACAAGGCAGCAAAGAACCAGCTCCCCTAGTCTTTGTACTCTAGCAACCCCAGCAGAAGCTGAGCATGTCAAGAAACAGAATGAGTAAGCAGTAAGTGGGTGGTTCAATATGTTCATTTTCCTCCACTATTTCCATTTCAAGTGTCAGCTTCCCAAAGTGTATTTAATTTGTACTATAAATTTTGATTCAAAAACTCTTGCCATGCTGTTCAACAAAACAGTCTGCACATACAAATATAAGAGGAAATATTGCACAAAACCCTAATGAAAGCAAGGACCCTCATATGAAGTCTGTTGCATCCACATTTACTTCCAGATCCGAAATAAAATGGTGAAGTTTTGTCACTAGATCCAGTCAGACAAAATGAGAAGCAACCCCCCTACCATTTATCCTCCACTACCCAGTCTATGCCAAGCTTTCATCCAGCAATGGCAACAGAACCCTGACAGTGTTATCAAAAAGGTTTCTGTGGGCTCTTAATCACTGTTGCAGTCTTTATTATAAAAATAATCCTCCRACTCCTCATTAAAACCCAGTATTACATTGGAATAACCCCATTCTGCCGCTCCTTTCATTTAATCTTTGGTATCTCCTGTAAATGCAACAGAATTAATGAAAATATTTTTCTGCAGTCAATCTTTGTTGTAACACACAGAACTCTAAGAGGGGCTCCTCGTTATGAAAGCCAGATAAAAAAAATATCCCTCGCGACCACAGAAAGGGACGAGACAACCTCTGAAAGCTTTCTCCCCTCTGTCGCGGCTGTGGGAACGCCTCACTGGCCCTACTGCTGACAACATGGGCAACAGGTAGGAGCTAGTCCGACCAAGGGAAGAGGGGTCGAGCGTGGGCAAGACTCTGCACCCAGGTGAGCAGCATAAAGGCAAAGAGAGGGGATGTACCGCACCCCGGAAAAAAGCACAGCAGGAGGCTTTGCCAACCAGTGCCCCGCACACATTGTGCCCAAGTCACACTTCCCACCAGGCCAGACAGCACCGCAATCAGTCCCTCCGCAGTCACAGGGGCCTGCTGCAAGCTGGTCCTACATCTGCAAACCACAAATATCTGCCTACACCCACTGCAGTAGGCTCTCAGTAACAAACCCAATATGTTAGCATTTTCTTCAACCAAAGCTTCAAAAGGTTCAGTCTGGCACGTTAGTCACCAAATTCTTCCCTTCATCTAAGTTTTAACAGGCAAATATATTGTTTCCTAACACTTCAGAATGAAGCACTGAGCAGATTCCCCATGGCTTTACACCACCTGCACTGACCCAGGAGGAGAGCAAAGCACCTGTCAAAGGCTAGCACTTTGAACCAGTCACTATGCACATGATACTGAAGAGCACCATCTCAAAAACAAAACAAAAAAAAAAACACCCCCCAAAAACACCACACCAGACAAGAAAGCCTTTCAATAGCAAATTCATAACAGTACACAACAAAAGGGCTAAGGCTGCTGGAATTAATGCAATAAACACCTGGCTCATCAATAACAACAACTAACATTAAAATAACCTTTAACAAAGGCAGGAAAACTTACTAATCCAGGGTCAGAATGTGCCCTGACTGTGATAGTAAAGGAAAATTTTAAAAATTCCTTATGATATATTAACCCCCCATCCAAAGCCATTACTCACTCTAGTTGAGTAGAAGAGCAGAGTTTTGCAAGCTTGTCACAGAGCAGGATTTACTGCAGCAGTTCTAATTCTAATTGTCACTCTGCTCTGAAAGTGTGATAAAAATGGCAAATAAATATTAAATAACAGATTGTAGGCTTAAACTTGTTATAGTTACAAGAACTGTTAAACACCTCGTATTTTTATGCTGTTAAAAACACATAGTCTCTGAGCCCACCCAAATACTGATGCAGAATTAGTTGAAAATTGTCTTTATTCAGAGAACACGCGCACAGAGCAGACAGGCAAAGCAGAGCCTGGAATTACTATTTGTTACTAATACTGCGGTCACTCCTTCAGGCCTTATTCAAGAGCAGGTATGCATCGTGCCCGAAGCTGTGCACGTCAAACCCCCACACGTCACAAGAGCTGCAGGCTCGCCGCCTGAGCGGGGAAGTCAGGCAGAAGGGGAGGGAAGAGCTTGGTCCTGCAGGCCTTGTGCGGGTCAGATTCAGACCCAGCTCTGTCTGAGCAGGTCTTCACCTCCCCTGTCTTCTCTCTTTGGGGCATTACAGACAGAGCTGGAGGACAACGGGAAGTAAAGCTACCAGTTTCCTTACAGGAGAACCACACAGTACGTTCTCCTTACTACCTGTCAGAGGATGAGGAGAGTCTGTCTCAGCTGATAATGCAGAAACATGGCTTGAGAAACAGAAACTATTAGTTTTGACTACATGTTCCATAAGTTTTCATGAGCTCCCCCCCTTTTAGCTTTGTAACATACATAAAACCTTGAGCTCTCCTGAGAGGTACCGAAGGTTTCTAGTAGGTCTTCCCTGCTAGCACTACAGTAAATTATTAGCTTTACAGTAAATTTTCTACTGAACTATACAAGTCTTGCATACAAACCACTTTCTTTCACAGTGCCCACAAATGGAGAGAAGCCTACAAATCCTGCTTGCTGGCAGCTGCTGCTAAACTTGAGTCAGCAGTTATCCCACTACTATACTTTTAATCATTAATGTTGGTGAAAATTATTTTCTCCAGGTATTTACAGTAACAGATGCATTGCTAGTAAGGATAATGTGGATTACAGTTTAGGTTTTGACATTTCTAGTAGCGAGTGACCTCAAGACTTCTGAGGATCGTGTTTCACCTAAAGCAGGCACTCGCATTCACCTTGCTCAGATGAGCCCTCTGATTTCAGATGGACAGACTGCTTTGTGAAAACATCGCCATCTGTTCAGTACGCCATTTCCTGACGGGCTCCAAAACAGCTCCTCGTGCAGCACTTTGCCCTCTTTATCCTGTTTGTATGAAAACTTGGACAAAGGTGGGTAAAGACATACATCAGTAGTTGGTAAGGGGATGAGACAAATAAAGCAAAATCTATTTGAGGACTTTGAATTAATTTTAGCATTTAACAAAGGAAGGATTATTTATTCTTTCCAACCTGCTTGATCATTCCCAATAAAGGTATGTTACTTCTTCACAAAATCAAGTTGCTGCCCACACAGCCATAAGAATAACATTCCTTAGCCAAGACTGGCCCTGAATTCTTCCAAATGCAATATTAAGTTGTGAGCTTAAAAGCTCTCTGCAAGTGCCAAAATGTGCAATGACTTTTTTTTTTTTTTTAAGGAAAAAAAGAAAAAAAGAGCAAGATAACTTTTCATAAACCTGCATTTCCTTTCCAAGCCTATTTCAAACCGAGAAGGACCAATATGCAATAAAAAATAACTAAGACTGATGTAAGCATTCCTTTTTTTAATATATTTAATATATTAATATTTAATATATACATGATACTGAAGAGCACCATCTCTAAACAAAAAAACAAAAAAACACACACCCAACCACACCCCCCCCAAAAAAACCCAACCCCCCACCCCCACCCCAAAATATATATGTAGCAAAAAATGTCTCTCATCCATTTTAAAGACTCCTGGAAAGTTTAAGGATAGCATACCACTCTACAGAGGTCCCATACCAAACATCTTCTGCTTGTCTTTCCATTCAGTGGAAGAGCAAGAGGACCAAGTACATCTTAGAAGCAGGGCCACAGTTACTTACACAGTCCACATGTCCATTTGGACATTAATTTCTGCAGTGCTGATCAAGTCTATACTCTTCATGTTTATTTGTTTACAGTCTTACACTGAACCATTTAACTTCGGATGTAGGAAGAAGCAAACAGTCTGCTAAACATGGGCTTACAGTGCAGAGGTTCCAAGCAAAGTCCAGGCCCAACTGATGTCAAAGTCACCTTTAGATTGTAAAAAATTCATATTTCTATTTTCGTTAAATTACTTGTTGTACTGATATCAGAGAAGGGCTAAACAGACGCAGCTGCCTGGTTTTAGATCTAAATACTTTGGTTTTTAAGTGAATGTTTGTATGTCAGATCTTCTTACACCCTTTCTTCATTTACTGCGCAGCTCAAAGAGTCATCTCCACACATACAGAACAGCTTCACTAGCTACATATAGCACATATTCAGCAAATTCACATACAGTGGTTTGTTGTTGTTTTTTTTTTTTTCCTGGGAGCATTAACTCATTCAAATCAAACCAGTTTGACTAGAGCATAAAACATACTTTTTACTTCCAGAAGAACAAATTTCTTGCCAAATATATGCATTCTACCTTGAACTTTTTTCTTTTTAGAAAGATCAAGATTATAAAGCTGTATGCAAGAGTGTATATCTTCATACTTTAAATGACAGAAAAATATTTTTATTTTATTCCTCCACACACTTAAGGAGAAAAAAAAAAGGAAGGAAAAAGAGTGCTTTCTGGATCAATCAAGGAAAATGCCCGCTGAGAAAGCGAGTTTCATAAAGGCAGATATAAATGATATTAGGATTACAATGTAAAGAATTTTTTTGTAATATCTACATAGATATTTTATAAAATCGTAATTCCCACTACAATAAATAGGGGAGGAGCTATCCCATCTCTGCTATTGCCCCTTTCTGAAAGAAAATGCATATAAAAAAGTGGGTCCTTTTACTTGATGCTCATATATACACAAAGACTTTAGGTCACAGGGAAACTTCTTATGAGTCACCAATACATCAGCTTCACTGACTCTATAGTGTTTGCTGCTGATGGCATACWGCAGAGCTGACTTCACTTAGCACAGAGCAATGGTAAGTGACAAAAGATTTTAAAAAGGTGACATATCTAAAGCGTGAACTTGTACACATCATCATAAAATACTGCCACAAGGCTAGGTTCTGCATTCAAACAATGCTGAATGTGCAGACTGTGCACCAAAGAAATATTCAGTTTTTCCTGTTTGCTTAACATTCACCAGGGAGCAGAGAAGACACTGTTCTAGTGACACAAACCATCACCACATTAGAGCCACGGGCTTACCAAATTACCCCAGCATTAGAACTGGGCAGATTTTGGCTCATTTAACTGTCTGAATATGAAGATTCAGGCAAGCTAAAGGTGGCATTAAGTGTCAGTGAGGACAAATTGTTTCAATGGTCTGTGTCATTCTCGTTTAAAAAATTCCCTTTGTTAACATTGACGAAGCCCCATCCACAAGTTTGCATTGAGTAAGTAAGGGCAGTATCTGGCTCAGTTGATCTAATTATGTTTTGATTTACATAAATTCAGTGGGAGGTTGTCTAGTGACACAGAGGGC
Organism: Apteryx rowi; assembly: GCF_003343035.1. Lineage (NCBI taxonomy): Eukaryota > Metazoa > Chordata > Aves > Apterygiformes > Apterygidae > Apteryx > Apteryx rowi. The sequence goes on along the minus strand of NW_020450826.1, from coordinate 442,531 downwards.
AAAGAAGAGACCCCACGCACACAGTGGTGCTTTGAAAGTCCATTCCCATGATTAGAATGCATAATCCAAGAGAAAAGCTTTTCATTTCTCAGAGTGCTGTAGTCCACGCTGTATCACTCTAACAGAATATACTAAACTTCCATTTATATTACATAAATTGTTTGGCTAGGAACAAAAAGCAGCATAAAAAAAAAATGTTCCCAAGAGTTATTTTTGTATTGCATTTATAGAAAGCACCTTTCTGTTTCAATTAAAATATTTTTTTCTTCATATATCCCTGATGCACAACCACAACAAGCTCCAAATCTATACAGTACCAACTTTTTTCAACAGAAAAGTTTCATTTGGGAGAACCATACCACTTTCTTTTTATAACAAAGTTGCCTTCCAAAAAAGCTTACATAGGCCAAATTTATCCTCTAAATTTTGTCTTTCACAGAAATTCATATAACACCACCACAATTTAATATCGCAGAGGCTTAGCTTTCTTCCCAAGGCTAGACATCACTACTAGAGTAGGGCCTATGGTCATCCGACAACACAGCAGGACCTTCGTGTTAGGAACTATTCAAATCCTGCAGTACAAAACTGTACTCTGCCAGAAGAGTAAGGCAGCCAAGAAGTGGGCCATAAAGAGTCCCGATCAGTCACACATCAAACAGATGGCAGTGGGAATCATTGTAGAAGCTGTGTCCACAGCCGTGGGTCTATTAAATGCCCACAGCAACCCCTTCACCTACCCCATCTCAACACCCACAGCCTCCAACATTCCCACCACCAYGCATCAGGTCCTCACATCTGCTCACAAACCTCCAGTACTTCCCCTGTCTTTCAAGCTCCCTCCTCTACCCCAACCTTTCTATCAAATTTGAGCAGCTTCCCCAGTTCAACCAAATGATGCTGGTGACAAAGATATGCAGAAATACAGACTGCAAGACTGAGCAGGTCTTACTGCAGTAACCAAGTTAAATCCAGCACCACTGTTTGGCACTTCCATACCAGCAAACATTTCCAGTACAAAGCTGGCTCCAGCACTTAATGCAAAGCTTTCAGCTTTGCAACCAAAAGTGAAGTTAACACTAAAAGTTAAAGATAAATAAATAAATAAATAAAAATGGAAAAAAGTGGTGAAGTTGTTATTACTATTGAGCAAGTGATGAGGAAGAGACTAAAAGTCAACCCAAAGCTCACCACAGTGAGTGGATCCAGCAGTTTCCTCTGTAGCTAGTTATCCACAGGTTGCTTTGGTACAGTAACAGTTATGCTTCACTGTTGCCAAAAAACCTAATCCTTTAAAACCAATCTCTAGTTCATCTTGATAAAAATACATAAATATGATGTTAAAGCACTCTCAGAAGGCCTAGCTAATCACTTAAACATCTTTCTTGGATTAACTGAAAAAATCTTACCCCAAAAGCAAGGTTTTGCTAAAGTTACTTTAACACAAACAACATCCACAGAAAGTCTGAAGGACTCCTGTTTACAGTCAAGCCTGCAGTTACCTCTACTTCCATGAGGAAATTGACAATGTGGAGACAAGGAGAGGAAGCAACTCTTCCATCAGCTTCAAGATCCCTCTAGCCCTCAAGAGAATCCCTGGGACAATGTTTCAGGAAAGGTCACACTCAGTGCAAGGAAAGCTGCCCTGTGCAACCCCCTAAAAACAGACCTAAAGAAATACAAGCAATCAGTTTCCATGCATGTTTACAAGATAAGCTGAGAAATAAACCAAAATATTTTGTTTCAGTTTTCCATTGGTTATATTTTTAAACATTTTGATATGAATTAATGTACTAAACCATGTTTTATCCAAAGTGTAACTGTATAAGAGAACTATTGCGTCTAGGCTGATTTTGACMCAATGGTTTCTAGCAGACAGAAAAAGGAATTATCAGTAAACCCACCCAAGGGTGAGCAGTTGTTTTAAACCATCACACACTATCAAATCAATGGCAATGCTAATCAGGAAAGCTGTACATTCGTTTATAATAAAAAGCAATATTTACACTAGAAAGTACATTTTACAACCAAAATTTGTTCCTGCCAGGAAAAAGGGGAGAAAACTTTAACCTTCTTTATTTGGAATCAGAAGACTGTCATAAGTTCTGCAGTAGCATGTTGTCTGACAAAAAAATACAATAAAAAATATTTACAGATTCAAGGATAACAAGTCTAGGATCATCAGAGAATACATATCATAAAACAAAGCATCTGGAGGGACAGCAAGCAAAAGGATACTTTAGTATATGAACTCTTCAGAGAGGCCCAATGTAGCAACTCTGTAGTGGAAGGTCACTACAAACCAGTGAAAATAAATTAGTGTGAGAAAAAAAAGAAATGACACCTAAAAAAAACATGCCCTGGAAACCGGAGGTAGAAGTCACAGAATCACAGAATCGCTGAGGTTGGAAGGGACCTCTGGAAATCATCTAGTCCAATCCCCCTGCTCAAGCAGGGGCACCTAGAGCACATTGCACAGGATTGCATCCAGGCGGCTTTTGAATATCTCCAGAGAAGGAGACTCCACCACCTCTCTGGGCAACCTCTTCCAGTGCTCTGTCACCCTCACAGTGAAAAAGTTTTTCCTCATGTTCAGATGGAAGTGTCTGTGTTTCAGTTTGTGCCCGTTGCCTCACGTCCTGTCTCTGGGCACCACTGAAA
>NW_020450826.1:418896-436955 GCF_003343035.1 Apteryx rowi | reverse complement strand
AAATCCTGCTTGATGGTCTCCAGTTTGCCCTTGGTGTCATTGGCGCCCACATGGAAGAGCAGTAGTGGGTAATAGTCCAAAGCATGGACGAGCCTTGGCAGTCTTTCCATGACGTCTCTCACACGAGCCCCTGGCAGGCAACAAACCTCTCTAGACATGAGGTCTGKTCGGCAGATAGGTGCCTCCGTCACCTGCAGCAGGGAGTCCCCCACAACAATCACCCGCTGCTTCTTCTGGGCRTTCCGGCAAGGCACAGGGTCTGTTGTCCCAGTTACTCCCCTTGCAGCCATATCCAGCTCCTCCTCATCCTGGAGGGCACTAAACCTGTTCTTCAGCTGCAAGTCTTTGGGAGGAGTAGGAGCCTTTCACACAAGTTGTTCTGGAGAACAAAAAGTTTTGTGGATTGAACACAACTGGGGGTTCCTATCTGTCTTGCCCTGTCTCCCTACTCCATACCGCTTAGAGCATTTATTAATACTAGTTATATGTGATTACCGGAATAGACTTGGGCAGGTGGTTTTTTGGGGGTTGTTTTGGCAGATATTTCTTCACATTTTAAGAAGGAAATGAGAGCTCTTACATGCAAGAACACTCAGAGGAAAGAAGTTTTATAAGGAGATTAAACCAGACTAAATTGCAGAATTTTCACTTTTCACTACTATGTTAAACTATAGCTTCCTGACTTAGGTTTTGATATATGTAACAGAAAAGAACACAGGTGTTGCAACTGCATGTGGTTTAAATGTCTCTGCCTGCTAGCATACTGTGTATGTGCAGAGAATGACTTGCTACTGAAGGCAATCCGTATGTGAAATGAACCTGCAAAGCAGTGAGGTGAATACAGGAAGTTCGCTTGTTACAGCAAACTGTTTCAGTGGTTGGTTTCACAAGCCCTGAACAACACTTCTGTCAAGCTCTGCTCGAGACAAGTCGAGATGAGAAAATAGAATGAGCGTATTACGTGCGTCTCTTCACTGCCCTTTCCGTGCGTCCCAGGGGCTTCAGAGAAGCCAGGCTAAATACTTCTTTCTGTCCTGTACTGTGGGAAGTGGTGGTAATAGGAAAAAACATTATTGCAGCTCTACTAGAAGAGCCTTCCTCTGGCCAGAAGGCTCAAGCAGAACCTGGCAGGCAGCAATGTTCAACCGCAGTCCTGCAGTTAATTACATGTACACTTAGCTTCACCATTACTGAGGGTCTTGCTGGGACATGGCAGGAAAACTATGCATTTGTAGGATTAGAGCATTAACGCATCTGAAGTCAATTTACAACTGAGAAAGATGATGATTATAGTTATTTCCCTTATCAAACAGTTCATGCAATGAAAGTGTTGCTCCAACACTTACTCATACCCCATCGGGACCTGGACTGTGCTCATTCAGGGTCCTACTCGTGCTTTTCACACACCCTCTAATTACACCTTTTAATGAGATTATTTTTCAATGAAATCTTATTTAGATGAGACAGCCCACTAAAACACAGGCTTTTGAGGAAATCAGATGCCCATGTAGATGAACGAATCTTTGAAAAATCAAAGCCAGTTACCAATTCAGACACAGACAAATCCAGCAATATCAAGCAAGCTGATGGCTGTTTGGTGGCCTATACCAGCATATACATCTTGGTGGTCTCTCCTGTGGGAGCAGGAGGAAGTTTCACCATTCTGAAAGTCTCAAAAGTTTCATGGGACTTGAAAGTAATCCACCTTTTCTATAAAAACACATATGTCAAAGCATTTTGCAAAGGCAGCAGGAAAAGCTATTTCATAGACAGCAGATTTCCATTCCCATGGCTGTAACTATATAAAGACAACATATATTTGAAAAATAAAACAGAATTACAAAGCTCTTAAGTAGAATAATAACTTGCTGAATTTTGGTAACAGTAGCCACTATGGAATACTTTTGTTTGGCTGCAGACGTGATCAGTCCGAAATCCCTTTCACTTTGTATTCAAAGTAAATCTCTTTGGAAAGTTTATTTTTGCCATAAAAATTGCAGGTTGAGAATTTTCATTACTTCTCAAACGCAGTACTCAAATAACTCATTACACTGTTCAGTCACTGCAGCTTTGCCATTGGCTATCATATTACTTGTATCTTTCAGCTAGTTTCCTCAACTAAGTAGGGGTAATTTAACTCTGAAAACATTTTTGGCTTGACTAAGAAGGTCTAATATTTTTCCTTATAGTAAGAAATCATAATTTATAGGGCCCATAAAATATAACCTGATTTGGAGACTTCTCTCCAAAATAAATGGAATATTAGCAGTGCTGGCGAATCCAAAAGACAACGGAGGAAGGCAACTAAATTCACCTTCAATACAACTGTACAGGACACAGCAGGAAAGAATGAAACTATGGGCAATTCTGATTCACCACACTGCAGCAAGAGGTCTTGATTTCAGGAACTGCCATCAAGAGTGTGCCTATGAAATCTCTTCCCTCCCGTTCCATCCTTTCCCTGCACAGTTTTCAACATCTCTGCAGAAGCCCTCTTCCCCACAGAGAGGGGGGAGGGAAAAAAAGTGTGTGGGCGGGGGGGAAGGCTTTAAAAGCAACAAGCTGAACAATCAAGATTAGAGAAACAGACTCAGAAGAGGCTCAGTTCTCTGAATGGAGTGTTCCTCAAAGGCCAAGAAATTAAATTTCTAGCAAGGCCTTTGTCAGCAGCTTTTTATGACCTGTCTGGATTGTCATGCTGCCCAACTGAGAACAGCAACCCCAGGAGGGGAGTGGAGTCCAAAGGGAACATATCCAGCCTGGGGAGAAAATACAGATTCCAGCAAAGCTGGCCGAATCCCGAGGTGAAATTGTTTCAGCCTTGCCAGAGAAAGTTATTTCCAGTAACTGACTTCAGTGAAACTGTAGAGAACAATGAAGCTGGGAAATGTTTTTCCACTGAAAAAGGAAAAAAATCTAGGGAGAAAGAGATTCCATCAGCCTGGAAAAATAAGAAACCTAAACAGCTTCAGGACACAGTCCAGTGAAATGTGGATACTGAATACTAACCAGGATCAGCATCCAAGAATCTTCAGCTTTTCATGTTAGTTAAGAATAATGTAGATATAATCTCCACCCTGACATGCAAAAAGGAAGAACCATTGAGAGAAAGATAAGACAGAAAAATACTAAGATTTAAAATCAACTGTTGCTATAAAAAACTAACTAGCAGTTTCTCACACAAGCAGTATTTGTCATAGTTATGATTAAGGTGGTAATATCACATTGATTTCCGGAAATGCAGTTTCGAAGGGAGTGATGCTTCCCCCCACAGTCATGCAGCCAGGGCAGCCAGGGCCAGCTGGGACACAGGCTATCCCGGCCGGGGCACAGCTGAGCCACCACAACAGAGATTTGGGGTGCTCTTTTACCTCACTATGAGCAGACGCAGTAAAGAAAACCTGACATCCTCAAAGCTGGACAGAGAAGAAAGTAATTTGATTTCCTTTCTAACACACTGGTTTAAAAGCCTTGTCCTTCTGGAGAGTCTGATGCTCTGTTCATCTCCAAGACTCCTTTCACATTCAGTAAAAGAAAATCTCCTTAGTGTATTTTCTGTGCCTTCTCATTTCTTTCTCCAACCTTCTATTTTTAATCAGTGTTGCAACTATACAGCCTTTTGGAAAACAGCTTGTACAAAAGACACTGAACTTTCATTGTGTTGCATAGTGTCCTTGTAAATGTTATAATTAGAGTGCTTGCCCGTCTCCCTATCTTACTGTCAAAGTTAAATGCATGCAAAGCTCTATCTTCTTTGTCCAACCCCTTGCATTTCTTTCCCCAAAAAGGGCAAGGGATCACTATCTCTGAAGTTATTGTTATACACAAACTAAAAACCTCAAAGTTACATTGTTATGGCAACAAAAATACAGTAGCTTTAAACAATAATATGGGGGTAAATCATAAATACAATAACTCCTACATGATCTAGTTAGTTTTCATGTAAAAACTATCACACCACGTTTTGATTTCTTAGGACACTGGTACTGACTAACAGGGAAATAGTCATCACTCTATACTTTTTAAAACCTGTATTATATTTGACAAACCATAATTCAAGAATTACTTTAATACTCTGAAAACAAAGCCTGCTGCCAACACTATATTCTCACTCTTACTAGTTCAGCAACAAAAAGGAAGGGAAGTTTGGAGCATACACCTTTGCACCACAGCGAAYTGCTCCCACAAACCCCGATACTGCAATCACGGCATGCAGTCTCAGGTCTTGCACCAAAGCAATCTCACAACCTTGGTAGCACTGAAATAATTGATGTGTAACATAGCTCTGGTCTACTCAGGGACAGCACAGAAATAAGATTTATCAACTAAATTTGAACTGGACTTCATGACATATTCCCTCCTTCACCATTCCCCCAGTCTAAGGGAAAGAATTTTCAGGGAAGGGTTTTGCAGGTCCACAAAAGCATTTAGAGTCTATATTAACAGATATTCCAATATCAAAGGCAGCTCCACCTGCCTCAGGACTGCCATCAAGCACCTTCCACTCCAGCACTACAGTTGTCCATCGTCAAGGTAAAACAAACTTCCCCAGAGAATTACGCTACTATCCTGTAACTGCCTGTACTTTGGCAATACTATGTTCAAAAACTTCCCACTTCTAGCTCCATGCAGATGCTACAGTAATTAAGACAAGCAGCATCTTCTCCAGCAGAATATTCACATAGTATTATGTGGGGAAGGTCCTTACAGTTAACAACTAAAGACTCTGTTTTCTCTTCTGACCAGGTAGTCCCTCACCTACAAGCAAAATGATTACATACAAGCGATTTTAAAAAGCAGGAGAGGGAATGATGCCACAGGCTCTTCTCCTCCAATTCTCTGAATACTTCTAGGTAAAGCTATTTGGCAGGTTCACTTTTTTCTTGCTTTTCACACCTCTCAGCATAAAGTACAGCAGTACCTTTGGGAAAGGGGCACCTAGACAGGTCTATAAGATCAAATATGAATCCATCATCATAACTAGTCATTTAATTAAGCACCACTGCATGGCTAGAAGTGGCCTGCTGGGAGAGACAGAGGTAAAATTCTTATATCGTAAATAGCACAAACCCTGTAAAGGAAGAAAACCTAGCGCAGAGCCATCAACAGCGACGGAAGCATTAATCTTTACCATCACTGGAAACACCATGAAGCTTATCTTTAAAGTTAAGCAACCACTTGAGAAGAGCAGCAATCCTCCCCAATGCATTGCCTGGATTATTTTACTGCTATTGATCACTAAAGCATCACAGAAAGAGAAAGGCTTGGCATTCTTCCGTTGTCACTGGCTCGTCTGACATCATTAGAACCCCATTTAAAAGCTCCGTAATGTCTCCAGCCATCGCAGGTCATTCCAGAAGGATGTTTAATACATCCCCGATGTCTGGAGTCTTAAATGCTGGTGACATTAGCTTCTGCAGCCTTTTTCTAGAAGAGAAAAATTATAATTGCAGTAGAGGCAAATTAGATAGAGAATCTGTCACACAAAGCTATATTCATAGGCGCAGTTCTCAAAATACTCTCTACATACTAAAGCCTTAGACAGCAACCAACATGCAATGGCAAAACACACTAAAAGCAAAAAATATTTTCACAAGATGGAAAAAGAAGGAAATCATTAACTTTGCCATAATCTGGAAACCAGAGTAAAACCTGATATACAGAATAATTAACAAGAGCAGCCAAGATTTTTGACTAAATGAAATGCGATTGGYGATATCACTCTGCACAAACACACAAGGCATTTACATCTTTTCTATATATTATCCTCTCATATCATTTCTCCCCATATTTGCATTCACCCATTAGTTACTTTATTGAAGCATAACAAACCCAAAGGGGTATGCAATGTTACACCTGGACATAACCCACATGTTCAGATTTTACAACCTGCAACTGGAAATAAAGTTCCTGAAGATAAAATGTACTATGAAGAGGCACTAAAAAAATACAGACAGGCACTAAAAACAACCACAAAAAAATACAGATTCATGCAATGGTGTATTAGTTCAGTAGTACAGCTGACATTTTACATGTAGCCAGGAAGACTGACAAAAACATCCACCATCCAAACTGCAGATAAGTGGTATTTTCTTTAGAGGGCATTCATCAGCCCTATCCTGAAAGATGTCACTAGTTTGCAATTGCCAGTGAAGGAACTGCAAGTATTCAGCATTGATGAAGATAAACATTTGTTTCAGATACTAAGAGTTTTGTCAAAGGCTCCTAAGCAGTCTTTTTTGCCTAAATAAAGTATGGATCAAATCTTACTCTGAGGCAACCAGCCTAAGTAAGGCTAAACAGAGACTTAGGCCTGCAGCGCCTCTGTGCAAGCAACCCTACTGGCCTCGAGAGTGCTTTGTGCTGACTGCACTTTGCCACAGGAGCACCATGTAGCCTGTGCCCTTCTTACCCCTCTGTGCATGAGCAAAGTGTACGGCAGCTTTTTGCAAAAACTGCCAACTCAGATCAATGGTAAAAATGTCTAGTTTCCAGCAAACCCACTGCCCTACTGATGTGGGCACAGGCACTCCTCCTTGAAAAACTCATGACAAGAGAAGGGCCCTACATGTCTTCAGTCTCCTTGGTCTTTGTCCATACAAAAACTTGTTTTAATTAAAATTACTAGTGCAAATCACTCTATAGACAACCTATTACCAGTTTAACTTTAGCTTGCTCCTGATGAGTATGCCAGTTAAAYGGAAAAAAAAACTAATAAACCATTGTAATTTGTATTTACAGTAAGCAGAAAAGAATAGGAGATAAGTCCCCCAAAGTACTTGCAATATAGGCAAGCTATCTGGCAGTGAAAAAACATGTTTCGCCTTTCTATACATACACTACACTACCTCTGCTGCAATGCCAAGTTAAAATGGTCTTTTTCCTTTTTTTTTTTGGAAGGAAGTTGTACTTTGCAATAATTATTGTCTTGGGTACAGTAAAGGAAACAATATTACCATTCCACAGTGTTAGAACTGTGTAATACTGCAACATTTGGCCTAAAAAGTCAACTGTACATGTTATTTGAGTTTCCATAGGCATGCAAAGTATATGTGAGATACAGATATGTAGATGGATGGGAAGATAATCATCTGAGCAAATGAAATCATGTTCTTTCAAACATATAGATAGCCAGATACATAAACACTTCTCCATTTTCCTTGAATGATATTTGGAGAACTGTACAATATGTGCTCCTGGCTGCAACATGCCACAAGACAAGTTAGAGACATTCTATAATCCCTGAGTAGGTGTACAGATAAGTAAACAAAGTAAATGGCATTTCAAATGAACTAAGGTTCTGGACTGTACCACATCTAAACCACATAAACAGTATACAGTATCTCAGTTGTGTCATGTCTTTTGCCTCACAACTACTCAAGCAACAGAGGAAATGCTGCAAACGTTTGACATTAGAAAACGGATCTTTCCTCTCCCATTCCAGTGAATGGAACACTGTGCCCACACTGTTCCTTTCCAAATTCTCAAATTTCTAAAAATGATGCCAAATGCATTTGTAGTAGGAGTATCTTCAGAGAAGTTAAAAGCCGGTCTGAAGGAATAGGCAGTTCCCTCTTTAGAGACACATGTGGAAGCCAGACATCAACTACATGCAAATTTTCTTATGAAAGCTGAGAAAACGTATGGTATTTCACAGTCATTTCCTATCTGGAAGGGGAGCTACTGCTACAGGGTCAGAGGGTACCCAGCCCTCTTAAGGCTGGTTTCTTTTTCACTCCACAGATCATACATAAGTCTTGTTTCCTTGAAAAGCTGCAGCCAAGTTGCTCCTTTCTCTGGATGCCTTAGGCATTGCCCACAGCACTGCCACCAAGCTGCAGCTCTCCAGCACCTCATTTCCTTTGCCTTGTTCTGCAGCCTCACTGTTTATTGCGCTCACCTTGCTTCCTCCTTCAGGCTCTTCTTGCTAAACGGGGCTGATCATCCAGCATCAGATCAGGTCCAAATGCGAGTCTGGGCACTAGCCCTCAGAAAGGCAAACTCTTCAGGGGAAGGGATGGTCCTTTCAATCAGCCTCTGACTGTGGTAAGATTTCATCACAAGTGCTTGTATGTCAGCATTTCACAGCATATAGGACATTGTTATGGTGAAAGACAGTAAATGAGGGTATTAACCCCATTTCATTAATCTTTTCTCCTAMCACTTAAGCTTTACCCACCCACCCCCATCCTCCCAGCAAGGCTACTGACCCCAGGCAAAACATCATACTTGCACAGGTGTGTTTCTTCTCTTTCCCAAGCCAGACAACTTGGAGTTATCCTCATCCTCTATTTGCATCCACTGCTGCAAATTAGCTCCTCTTACAAGAAAGGCAACACAGTCCATGGACTGGTCTATACAATCTATGCTCAGGGCCAGAATCTAATATACTTTTTACCATTATAAATTATTTAAATTAAGCCTTCAAAGTAAGCACAAATTCCTGCAGTGAACACTCCTCCTTGGCAGTCACGGATACTGGGATTACCTTCTGAAGTCAATGAACAGCCTCCAATTTGATTTCAATGAGATTTGGATCAGTCCCTTGAAAGGAATTACTTCTAGGCATAAACAAGTCCAATAGACAAGACTGGGTGTGAAAGTGCCTCTCCCATCCATAAAAAAAAGTTAGTAAAAAGAAATTGTATTGAGTGTTAATGAAATTGTTAATAAGCATTCTGCACACACTCAACAGCAGCACTGCCAAGCAAATAACACACAGCAAGTGCATTTATTAAAAGTTGCTGTTTATTGTCTCTTTTTTCCTCAGCTCTAAAAACAACCTATTCTTTTTGCACTTCTAATAGAAGCAACTGTTATCTGAAAACAATTCCCCCAAATTAATTCTTTATCAGTAATGTTTAGGTTAAAACCAATACGATTTTGCCAAACAGACCTCATCTAGCGCAAAGTAGGATCAGCAAAGCAAAATTAGTTACACTTCAAGTTTCTAGGAGCCTGAAGAAGAAAACTTCAAAGTAAAATATTTGAGTTTAGTGATTGGATATTTGTGTTGTGAAATATCAATCCAATCCTTCACCCAGTGATGACTGGGAAAATTGCCACTGTTTTCAGAGAGTGCAGAAACTGGGCTTGTACTCAGTCTGCATTGCTTTAGGGAACAACTGCCACTGCAAATCATAACACTCAAAAATTTCACGTGCTATATAGACACACTAAGACTTGCATTTTCAAATCACACATTTTCAAAGTACAAACAATTTTATATGACATTAGAGGGCTATAGATATATATATAAAATATTTTTTATATATTTTTATATATAAGACCAGGTTTATATAGATATATAATAATTTTATATAACATTAGAGACTTTCTTCAGGAAGTATCCATAGAAATTTCTCAAAACAAATCTATATTTACCTATATTTACAGAAGTTACTATCCCATATTTTAGAAGTGTGTTAAGAGAAAACCTGATGTTAGGTATTGCAAAACATTATGCATCTTACATGCAAACAGTGACAGTGGGCTAAAACTGCCAGAATCCAGCAAGAATACTCTTTTCTCAAGAAAAATTATACTGACACAGAAAACACAGCTAAGCTATCCTGTCCTACCTGTGCACTCCCGGCTGCCTCCTGCCTCCTCCGCCCAGCTCCTAGCCAGGCTCTCCAATTTTTCCTCAGCTGCATCTGCTCCATGTGACAGCTTCCCCCTCCAGCAGAGTTTGCATTACAAATACTCCAATTTTCTGGCCCTCACTTCAGTTTCTAAACATGGTCTCAGCCTGCTGTGCCCCATGGCTTTCCCATTACCTGACCACTACCATCCAACTCTTGTTTGAGCAGTTCTCCTACCTATCGCAGYCCTACCTTTTTCTGGCACAACCAAACATGCTGTAGCCAAGACCTTCAGGCAGTCACCACAGCACACAGGCACAACAAAAAGTATCGACTTTACAGTAGGATCCAGTGTTACAGAATTTCTTGAATTCATGGGGTCCTCTTCACCAAGACTCCTGGCAGAAGTGTGTGGGTTTTTTTGTTTTTTTTTTGTTTTTTTTTTTTTTTTAACACACACACACACACACACACACACAGAGAAGCATCAATACAAATACAAAGAAAGGTGCAGAGCGCACAAAAATAAAATGGGAACAACCATGTTTACACAAGCAGCAGGCCTCTCAAACCATAAATGCACCCCACATGCCATGTAAGCAACTCTGTTTTTTCTCTCCCCCCCAAACCCTATCTGAAAGAGCTATACAAGATAAAGACTTATTGTAACTTTCAAGCAAAACAGCTTAGTAATCTATAAGAACTGCTCAAGGAATTGAGAATATGCTGTGCCTATCTAAAACATACTAGACAGATAATTCGATCCAAATTATGCTGGAAGGGTCACTGCTCAGCATGGCTTCACAAACTTCAGGTCCATAAATCATGATTACTTTATCCGATTCATGAGTTCACTGAAAGGTACGTAATCAAGTAGAGAGCTTTGCACTGAACGGATGTCAGACAACTATTCTTATTTCCCATTCAGAAGTTACACGCGAGTTACTAAAAAAAACTTCCAGAAGATTTTGAAGTCCTAATAATCCACTGCCCTACATCTTCCGCGCAGTCATTTACACCCATGCAAATCAGTACGTGACAACTTCGCACTACTCTAGAACAAGTTTCCATTCTGWATGAATCCCTTAACAAGCTCCCGAGCAGCAGACTTGCTCTCACTGCCCCCAGAAGCAGTACCAAAGCAGCATGACAGCGGCCAGTTAGGAGAGACAAGACACCAGCAGGATGGAGAGTCTCCTGGGAATAAGCACTATGAATATAATGAATTTTTTCCAAGTGATGAGTTCAGGATCCTCTGTCTTTTCTCTGTCTCCCTGTAGCTGTTTTGCCAGGATTACCACAGAGATGGAGTATTAGTAGTACTCCCCTAAGTACGCAACTTGGAGGAGAATCAAACCTTCACAGTGTACATTTACAGCTAGAATATTTTTTAAAAAATTCTCAGTACACTTTACTACTTGGTGTCACTTGCCTTTTAGACTTTGATGCACCCTTAAACAGATACCTCACAATAACATTACCCGACACATATTGCCCAAAATAATCCAAAGACCAACTTTGCTGGTCTACACAGCTCTATAACAGGAATATTCTAGTTCAGTTTACCTCCAATTAATTATTTAAATTACAGCCTGTACACGGCCTTAAGGATCAGACACTTTCACCTTAATTAATACACAGGATAACAATGGACAAAGACTAAGGGAAGTCATTACTGTAATCTCAGTAATTTAAACACATTTCAGGAAGAGGATCAGTAACCAGCAAAACTGCAAATTTCTGACTTTTAGATGATTACCCAGAAGATACTGTTCTATATAAGTAGACTTCAATAACAAGAAAGTGTTTGCTATACAGAAAAATTTAAGAACAAGGCTTTGACTATATATTCACTCTTACATAAGTACATACAAAGCAATCAGGTACTCTTCAGAGCTTTTTAGTATTTAGTAGAAGTATTCAGCCTTTTGCAGAACTTATCTCAACTTTTTAATCAAGCCTGAGTAGTTCCTAAACTGTAATTCAGGTCAAAACTCCTAGGTCATATTGGCTAAAAGTAAAAATAAGCTAGAATGTGTGTAATAAATATTTATATTTATCATCATTCTCCACTTCATAGTAAAACCCGTCAAGGTATTACCAAAAATTACACCTACCAGGTGCACCCTGAAAAGAAAAGTTATGCTAATTAATTTTGCAAACATGATCAGCTGAATGTTTCACCACAAAGAATGCATTATTGGTTCTACAGTAATTGCCTGCATCATTTTCACATTTGCACCAAAGGACAAATATATATAGATACATATGTATGTGCACATGCACATACACACACACACAGCCCATTAACTCAAATAAAACATTTTTGCTGCAGATGGAGCTGATCTCAGAGGAACTACAAAATTAATAAAATATTATTATAGGAAATCATCTTAATAGGAGTCTGCAATCTCTGCACAGATATGAAAACTTACAGTTTTATTAACTGCTGCTTAACATATTTGGTAAAGAGGAGAAAGCATTCCTCTGCTGTGTCCTACCCAACAGTGCCAATGCTCCAACAGAACACGTTTTCTGTGGTTAATTATGCACTTTTGCACAACAGCCTTTGTACACACAACATACTTTAAAAACAAGTCAGCCAGTATCACCAATTGCATCTCCTACTCCTAGCAATAACAGCTGCTCTCTCTTATCTGGAGATCTATCAAATGATTTGTTGAAAAGACCTACCAGAACTTGTGCATGCAGATAAATCAACAGACTGGCTGAGTTACAGTTGTTGGTATCCTACAGAAGGGATACTGTCCCACCAGTTTGCAGGTCACCTCTTTAGGGAATTTCATTGGAAGACATACAAATAATATTCAATATTATGATACGATATGGAAAAATACCACAAAGAACAGTGCTATTCTTCATTTCTATCCACACATTTAATGAGACCACCAGTCAAGGATTACATTATGTGCTATACGGAACCAATTAAAAGGAAAACTACTCCATAGTTAGCAATCAACATAATATAAAAAAAATCCGCTATAAACTTTCATACAAATAGTTTGCCCTAGAGGTTTTTCTTGAGGGTCCTAAAGTCCACTCAAGTCAGCAGAAAAGATCCCTTGATTTTCAAAGATTTAACAAGGCCTCAAGTCCTTCTAGATGAAGGAGGGATTTAGGGTACGGTCAAGTGAACAGGATTTAGTTCAGAGGATATATTACTTCAGTGCAGAGATGGCTGGAAATTGAATTATTATATTTTATGAAAAATCCAGGTATCAGAAACAAAACATCTAAATGAAACATGAAAAAAATCCCAAGAAATGGAAAGAGAYCCCTCACACCACTCATGCCGAAAGACCTTCACCAGTAGGAGACAATCACAGATTGACTCAGGCATGAGGCACATATCAATGTGCTCAGCAACAAGCTGCAAGCAACTCTGGGCCTGGACAACAGAAAGAAAAATCTCTAGGGTTGTAAGAAATTTTTCTGTCAAAACTTAGATCCCTGAAAGACCAGAGGTGCATAAGGAGCTAGGTGAGCTTTCAGGATAGCTCCGTGGGATTCCCATGCCTAAGTCTTGTCTGAAGACCTTTTTACACACTAGAGTTTTGTGGATTGGGGCTTGCATTCCTACAGAAAATTATTATTGATATATAGTTTGACATAAAAATTCCACAGGACCTAAATCCTTCTTACTACAATGTTGTTATCTTAGACATAGCAATGCTATGTCTACCAATACTGCTTAGTTGGGGGTGGAGGTTAGCCCTGGTCTTAAACACCTACTGCCCTAAACAACAAAGTATCATCAYGCTAAGTGCAACAGCAACAGTTCCACAGAAAAACTGCCTATCTTCAGAGATTCTAATTATTGGATATAGTTCAACAAATCATTTGACAAAAGCAGGTCTCCAGCTAATATGGGTCCTATTCAGATCTGCCATAAGCAGATGGTTATGAAGAAAAACAGTGGTGTATGGAATACAGGTGCAATATGAACAGCTACCCCCGAGCAATCCAAATATCTCCAAAATGCTTTTCTTTCATAAAGCTGATAAAAATATAATTAATTCTGAACTAGCAACTAATAGAGAAGATGCTTTTCATTCTAAGAAATTATTACATTAGCAACATCAGAAAACCGTCTCTCATGTCTCTTAACAGTGTATTTAAGTTTCTGTTCTCAAATCGATACTGGGTTAGACAAAGGTCAATCTGGGCCGATATCCCAGCTCCAAGAGCATGTGAATGGGGAGACATACAAGAAACAGCAAAGTACAAAGCGACCAATCTTTTGATGTAGCTTCCCAGTATTCAACAGCTTGTAGGTTAGGGACTTTCTCTGCCAGATGCTTTTGGTGCACCTTGAAGGTCTTCTCCATCAATTTGTCATTTTGGACCTGTTTGAACCCATTTACATTTCTGACTGCCACAGCTTTCCATGGCAGTTAAGTGTATGATTTAATTACATGTTGTGTCAGAAAGTACTTTGTTTTAAACATGCTGCTACATGTGCTGCTTACCCTATCACAGGGTTTCCCCTACTTGGTGTTCTGTGAAAAAGAGTGAATAACTGTTCTCTGTTTTTCTCTCCACAATGTTTGGGAATTCACATACATCTAACGCATCAGTCACCAGTTGCGTTTCTCCAGACTGATCTGATCGATTTCTCATTTTGTGGGAGCCTTTCCATGGCTAGGCATACAATTCTTGCCCTTCCTAAGTTTTGCTGTATTCTTTATGAAATGGGGTAGCCAGACTGAAGGTGGAGGGTTTTTGTAAGAATTTTATGAAGTTCTATTCTCAATTCTTCACCTAAGACTTCCTAACAAACTATTTTCCTTTCAGCCACTTCTAAATACCAYGCTAATATTTTCACAGAAATATCTGCAACGACTGCAAGCTCTCCTTCTTCAGTAGGAAGAACTAAGGTAGAGCCAAACATGCATAATAAAATTAGATTTATTTGTCACAGCACGCATTACTTTGCTCTTTCTCACTCTGTATCATGAGATCCTGCTGCAGCTCATCAGGGGCAGACTGAAACTTCACTGATCTTAATTTTTAAATATTTGCAAGTTGTGTCACCTCACTATTTTCCTCTTTTACCAGGACATTTATGAATATACTGAAGAACACACCTGTGGTAAAAATCACCACTTGGCTATCAAATAATTAATCAACTTCTAATTAATCTTGCATAATCATAGTTTTACATTTAGATGCTGTCTGCTTAATAGTTAAGCTTACAGAGCAAAAAGCAAAATACAAGTTACTACCGAATTGTTACTGTCCTGAAGAACTCCGCTGTCTTTTGAAAAGGATTCCTACTTAATCATGTTGCACAGGCAGATGTATCATGTATTTGAAACATGTAAACTGTGTCATCATGCTTCAGAACACAAGCTGAAAGAAACTAAGCCTCACATCCTTTATCTTTTTTTTTTTTTTAAGCTAAAAATGTCACTAGGATAAATACAACTTCTAGAATCAAAACAGCTAGCTATAATCTTATTAACCAGACACTTCAGCTTGTTGGAACTTGAAAAACATGCAGTCAGAACAGATTTCCTTGATATACTTACACTGTTTAATTTAATAGCAAAATCCCAATCCTCACAGTCCTTAAACAAGTAGTATATGATGTGCAAGAACAACAAAACTGGCTTTTAAAGAAAACATAAGAAACATAAGAAAACATTTGAAAGAAATTCATTAAAGATAAGAGGTCGTMTAGTTCTACCATGAATAAAGAATTTTGATTCTGCTGTTCCTACTTCAAGTCTATTTCACAGGCATAGTCTGCTACTACTAACAGCATGCAGTGCTGCGCTACCTACTTCAGTATCTTTAGACAAAGAGCCAAGAAGAAAAAATAAATGGTCCCAAAATTACATATTGCAAAACAAATGCAAACAAAGCTAAGAGAAATCTGATAAGTACTGACCAAGGAGTATCTCAGTAAAATGTTACCAAATATTTCAGYAGGCATTACAAAACAAATTACAGTCTCTTCCTACCCATCTATTAACATGCTTGAACATCACAATGTCAGTAGGAGGATGACAGAAGGAAAACAGCAGCAAATCAACTTTGTTTAGAACCCTATCATAGGGAGACTTGTAAAGCATTACATATTAAGAAGAAATCCTGTCCTTTTGAAGGGGGGAGGGGAAGAGAGCGAGAGAGAGACAGACAGACATAGGGGAGTAAGTGAGTGTAAAAAACAATCAAAGTTAAACAAGATAACTAATGCATATGTAGTACGGAAATTTTCCAAAGCACAAGACCAGCTACAAATATTTCTCATTAATGCTACTTCAGATTTCCCTCAATCTACAAAGCTGTGAATGTTAGCAAAGCAAAATGTGGAAAAAAAAATATTCCAGCTACATTTTGTTTTCTATATATAGATGAGTTATCCTGTTTCTGCAGCCAAATAATAGAGCACTTGAACACACTGAAGATTACCTAAAAGGGTTCATATTTTACTTACAGTATATGCCAAATGTAATTTGCTGCAGGAAAGGTTTTTAAAGTAAGTCTTTATTCAGTCCTTTATACTTCAGTCATCCTGTGGAGGCCAAAACACTCCACCAATGTAAGCAACTCTCTGGCTTCCTTAGGAGTTGTGCTCTCAGATGCTAGCCTCGAAACTTGCAGAGAGTTTTAAAAGATAGCTGGTAAAAAGAATGTTGCAAAAAGTAAATTTTGATCACATAAATCTATGGAAGTTAAACTCTGCATTTACTTCAGTGAGACTGTTTACATGCTTAAGTGTATCTTCAAATGACAGAGAAACAGGAGAACAGGGCAAAATTGCTCAGCTCTTGCAAAATAGGAGCTTGCCCCTACTGCACAACTTCCTTTGCTTTCTCAGCCCCCCTTTTTACCTGATAAGATCACTTTAAGGGAAGTGATGGAATACTATTCTGTGAATTTATATGAACATATAGGCTTATTTAGATTTTAAAAAGTTTTACTTAAATAATAAAACATTCTAGCATTCATTCTGTCACATGATGTACAGTGTTTAAACAGAACTCCTGCATATTAAAGTACTTCAGCAGAAAACCCTGAAAAGGTAAAACATGAGAAGTATTCCCCAAGTCAGTCACTGGTATACCAAAGAGAAACTGTGCTTCGAAACACTTTTACATGCTACTGAGACAACCTTGCGGGAAAATAAACTTCATATTGTATATGCGTTCCCCAAAGGGCAATGCCTTGGAGATGCACAGTCTGCAAATTCTCAGGTTCTGATGCCTGCTATCACAGCCCTGTCATTTAATTTAATTCATCAGCTTACCACAGTTAGCCTTGAAAACCAATTATGACTTTTTGCTCTTACTATTTCTACCATGAGACCACTCCAGACCCTTACTCTGATTTCCAACTTGAATTTATTCATAGGTATTCTTTGTTCTAGAGCTGTCCCATAACTAGAAGTTTTCCCTCTGCAACATAATGATAAAGAGCAATCATTATCCTCTATTAGCCAACGTTTTTCCAGGCTAAACAAACCACACTCATTTACCATTCAATCCATTCACCTTATCAGCCCATCCTAGCTGTCCTTCTCTGCATCTGTTTCAGTTTGAATGCACAATTCCCAAACACAGACAACAGATTTTACTCAGTATTTCAGAGGAGACCTTACCAGTTTCTTGTATAACAGTATTAATACTTTATCAGAAATATCTCTACTGATTGATACCATCCCAGGACGTATCTCAAGAAGTGCCTTCCAGCTGCAAGACAGATCACTATCATTCTCAGCAATATTGCTAAATATCACTCAATAGTGAAAATGGCACACAATAAATTAAAACATATCTAACAAATGTTCTTTGCTTCATGCCTTGAGCTAGAGTTTTGCCCAGTGCTTTCACACATTTTTAGAGGTGAAGCCTCGTATTCAAGGGTTCCCACTGCTGTCTTCCCAAGTAGTGATTAGCACGTACAAGAGGATCAGGTGTGACCATATGCTAAATGAAGTTTGTCCAGGAGACAACTCACCCTCTCCCCAAGGAATTAGTGATTAACTTACATGCTTGCAAGGAGACACAATTTCACCTCAGACTAAATAGCTTATTCTTAAAAGCTAATCTGAAAAACCAGAGCAGAGGAGCGTACTCAGAAGACCATTCTCCTTACCAGCTTATAACAAAGACAAGGGCTTCAGGTCAGCGCTGGACCCGTTAGCTTCACGCTAGGGGTGCAAAGCACGTGGCGCTGCGCAGCAGTCTGCGCTGCGCTCACTTTCCGAAGACGCCGCCCGTTAATTCGCGGCKCCGCGTGTTGCTTCTCTCCGCTGCGGGCTCTGCCGCCAGGTGCCCCGCGAGCGCCGAGCGCGGGCGGGCAGCGGCTGCCGCACGGAAAGAAACTTCGCAGCCGCCCGGGGCGAGAGCCGCCGAGGGGGGCCGCCGCCGCCGGCCCTTACCTTGATGATGCTGCTTCTGCGCGGGGCGGCGCGGGCGGCCTCCAAGAGACCGGCCTCGGCGTCGG
>NW_020450826.1:417631-418619 GCF_003343035.1 Apteryx rowi | reverse complement strand
GCCGGAGGCACGGGCAGGTCGCGCGGGGCGGGCGCTGCGCGGGCAGCACCGTGCGGAGAGCGCGCGCAGGAAGCGCTGCCGCGGCAGCACCGCTCCCTTGTGCCCGAGCCGGGCTTGTTTTGACAGGCGGCGCTGACGGACAGGGCGCCGGGCCACTGAGCGCCGCAGTGGCTGCCCGCGGGCGCCGCGGCGGCCAATAGGCGTCGCGGGGGGCGTGTCCCCGGGCCGCCTGGAAGGCGTTGTCGGCGGCGCGGAGCAGGTAGGGCGGGCTGCGCGCACGCGGAGCGTTCGGGACGGTGGGAACCCTCGCCGCGCCCGGCCCGCGCTGGGAGCGAAACAGCGGGGGAGACGCCGTCCCCCTCGCGAGCCGGCTGCCCGCAGCATTTCTCTCCAAGGGGAGCGTGCGGTTGTGCTGGATCAGCCGCGTAAATACCGCCCGGCGTGCATTTTAGGAAACTGCGTTTGTGTCAGGGTAAAAATAGAGCGCATAAAGAAAGAGGTTTTAGGTTAACTCCCCTCAAAACTAGCAATCCATGTAATTGCAGCGTTTATGTCGGAGGCACTTGTGTTGGGACCGTGGCCGTGGAAGCGAAAATGGTTAGAGGCAGAGATACTTCGGGGATGCTTTTAAGTCAGGCGACGGGCTGTAGAAATGCGATAGCAGGGGCACTTGAGAGAGTGTTGCCTGTCAAATAGTAGCACTGCTATTTTAGCGGTGAGCACCGCATCTGAATCCCTCTTACTGTGGTCGGGCGATCGAAGGGGGTGCCCGATGTGGAAGAGCTCTCTCTCACAGGACTGAACAGGACAGCACTCCCTCCCAGACCCTCCGCCGCTGTGAAACGAGCCCCTGAGGCACAAAACGCTACGCGGCGGCAGCTCGGCCGGCCCTTCCCCTCGACTCACCTGAGAAGCACTCGCGGAGAGCCGAGGAGACCGCTCCGGTCCCCCAGGCTGCTCGCGGCGCCGCTCCCCGCGTGCCGCCGCT
>NW_020450826.1:405017-417401 GCF_003343035.1 Apteryx rowi | reverse complement strand
GGCCGTTACTGGGAGGGGGCGACCGTTAGTGGGGGGAGGGGCGGCCGTTAGCGGTGGTGCCGACGCCCCGCTCCTTCCGCTGGGTCCCTTCGGCGCGTGGCCGTGGCCGCGGCGTCCCGTCTCGGAGACCGGGATTTTTTTAGAAAGAGACCGGAGACTAGAATTAGGCAGACAAGGGGAGCAGTCCAGGAAAGGCTCGTCGGCAATTGAGCGTTATTACAAGCTGATGCGCTCTTTCCTAGTTGTTCAGATGGTATTTAGTTATAATGAGGTTATCCACCTGGCAACATCAGGAAAGGGTAGTGCAGCAAAGATAAAAGTGTAAGAAAGATGAAATCATGTGCAAGACAGCCTGRGAAAGGATCTGGTGAAGAGACTGTGTAGAAAGAATAAAATTGAGGGCTAGATTTGGACAAGCTGATAAACACTGGAGATGTAAGACTACCCAGAGTCATAGTTAGAGCCATAGCCTTACAAGCAGTAAGACCCAACAGAAAGTTTCATTCCTTTCTGATTTCCTAAAGTAATGTCATAATTAATGTGTTGGGCACCTGTTGGCAGTTCATGATGAAGCAGGAAAGGGTAAGAGGCAACCTCCTTGCACCAGCCAGTCATTAGCTACTAATAAATGCCTGTTTACAGGACATAATTGCCACTTGATGTGAATTTTTATATAGATAGATGTATATAAAATACGTAGATAGGGGTGTGTGTGTATATATAAATACACACACACACACTCCTTAAAGCACAGCTTATACCAAGCTTACCAAGGCAGTAGCCTGTCTTTCAAGGATACCAAGTCATTGCAATAAAGAGAAAAAAAAATAGAACTAACAAAAGTTTATGGTTATATATACAGATACCGTCACATAAACTCACCTAAGAAGACTAAAAGACAATAAAAGTAACTATATACCATACATTTCCAGGGTGAATTATTACTTCAAATAGAAATATGTTGGAACTTTTTTGTATGTTCTATGAAATCATATGAAGTTTAATCACCAGTGTAATTATCTGTGACCAGCAAAGTACTCTCATGGCTGGAATGCACTGCATCCAGCAGAACTGTCTAGTAGCGTGTTGCACACAAAGACAGATACTTTATCCTTTCTAGGATCTTTTTTATACATTTCAAATTAGATATTTCTTGTCAAATCCATTTGTCTTCTGGGATCAGAAGTTTAAAGTCATTCAACTTTCATTTTAAAATTTAACCTTTTACAGCTGTGGCCTTTAATTAAAAATGGTCTGCAGGGAATCTAAAGGTTTTAAGGTTCGTGTACATCAGGCCTATTGAGAACACAAAGCAAATCGTATCTGTTTTGTCCACAGGGTGCAGAGGTTTTATAATTATGTATGAAACAGCTAAGATCTACAGCTTTTATAGCGTGTTACATGAATAGGTTTTCTTCATTTGTATTATTTCAAAGAAGAATTAATTGTATTAATAGTCAATAATTTGTCAAAAGAYGTATGAAGTGTTGAGATCACAAAGTCCAGGACCCTGCTATCACAGGAGCTGTGTTACATGAGCTTCTTCATCCACTTGATGTTCTTGTGCCTGCTGGTTTCCCAATGTTATCACTGGCTGCAGTGCAGGAAAGTTCCCCTGGACTGCAGAGCCTAGGTGGTATCTGCAGTCATCTGTAATGTGCCAGACAAGTGAAAGTTTCACTCATCTTCTAACCTGAGATCATAACTAGTTAGAAACTGGAAGCCACTTTAAGTAAGTGATCTGTGATCTAGCATGTGAATACTAAAATGAGCCAAGAAAAGATAAATCTGAGATATTTGGAGACGGGTCAATGTGATAGAGTTTAGATAAATCTTTCCCCAGAATAGAATAGTGAATATTTTTAATACTGTAGCATCTCTGAGTAAACACCTCCAGACACTCTTGAATTATCAGTATCTATCTGCTTTTGTTCATAAATATGGAGAATCATGAACTATGAAGGAAAAGAGCAGCTGGTATTTATACTTGTAATATCTAGTCGAAAAGAGAGTTAACAAAAGGAAGCTTTACACTAAAAACCTATTACAGAAAGCTTAAAAAAATCAAGATTACTTAGTGAGAAATGTATTTAACAAGTATCTATATTCAGTTTTAAGATGAGCCATTGCTCCCCTCTGTACATAAACATGGCACTGTATCATCCTACAATTACTCTTTTGTGATTTGCCATTTGTATACACTTTACAAACAACAACAGTAGCTGAAATTATGCTTAATTCTTTACACAAGAGGCCAGTTAAAAACTTTAAGTTGCAACACACTGACTCCATCCACATTCTTTTGCATTAAAAGGCAGTCAGTGTGCTGTTGGCTTATACAGGCCAGGGTGCAGCGCGGGCCAGCTGCTCCCTGAGGGAGGGGAGCGGGGAGCAGCACTGCAGGGATGGGGACGGGACGGGGCCCCAGCATCRGGATCAGGCCCGGTGAGCGTAACCAGGATCAGACAAGGCCCAGCGATGGCCAGGCAGGGCTGTGGGGACGGGGACGGAATGAGGATGGCAGGTGGGGGGCGGAGTGGGGGTTGGCGGGGCCGTGGCAGGGCTGGAGCCCATCGCTGCTGCGGCATCGCAGCGCAGGGAGTGACGGCCCCAGGCTGGGCTGAAATGGGGCCTGGGCTGGGGGAGGCCTGTTAGTGCCTCAGGGCCCTGACAACATGGAGGCTCAGACTTCACCTACAGTTGCAGGAATACTTTCTGCAACTTAGAAGTGCCCGAGTTCTTGTTTAATATACTGTATTTCATCCTTTTTATATTGAGTCTTTCTGGATGTGTGACTAATTATTCAGGACAACATTTTAAAGGCTCGCTTTTTTTGCAGGGCAACAGAAATGACAAAACAGAGGCATCCTCTCTTTGCCTTTGTGTTGGACACCCTGGAACGCTTTCTTTCCTCTGTAGGTAAGTAGTTTAAGTAACAGAAGTAGAGAAGAGCTTACAGTGGATTCTTCCATAGCGTTTATGGTAGCCTGCACGGAACTAACCGCACTGCTGCAGACACTATCAAAGTAGCTCATCTAAAGCTAGCTCTCTGTATCTCTATACTGTGTGAAATCTGCAGCATAGACATATCCTAAAATAGATAGAAAGGAGGACATAGGGACACGTTTTCAAAAACAGTCAAGGAATTTACTCAAGCTAAGAAAGTCCAGATGATAGACTAAAAATCTATTTGTGTTTGTCTGAACACAACCTGAGTTAGCAAGTGCCTGCAGTGTGTCTAATACTTTTTTATACACTCAACTTATTCCATCCTTGAGATACACAATTGTTCCTTAGTGGGCGTATTTTCTGTCATAAAACAGCTGAAAATACAGTCTTTTGGGAGCTTTGCTGGAATACAGCTTACATAAGCCACTAGTTTCGACCTAGATAGTGCTTTTTGGGAAGCTCATAAAATTAAATATTCTGCTGGGAGCATGAAGGTGATGCTCCTGTACCAATTGACCGTGACTGATGAAGGGTGAAAACTGCCATCTTTTCCTGTGACAGGAACATCTAATTTATAAGACTGGGAAAGAGCAATAGGGAACATGTCGTAATTTCTTCAAGTATATATTCACAATGATAGCAAATCATACTTCACTTTAGAATTGATTAGACTTACACAAAACTATTCATGAGAAAATGTATTGCTAGATAATTCTTAACGTGGTGGTTTCTTAAGTCTCAGTAGTTACTGTGTGTGTGTTGCTATATCTTGACTATGAAATTATTAAATAAAAATGCACATTAATGATATCATGTATTTATATAAACATGTTAGCAAACTTCACTCTTTTTTTGCAAGTCATCTTCATGTCGTATTTTGTCTGTATAAATATAAATATAATTTTCTAAACTGGAAAAAAGCAAATTTGAGTCAGTATAAAGTAAATATAGACAAAAGGTCATAATGTTTAATACATTTAAAACAAATACTGTATATACTTTCAGTTTTTCTTATATTTAAAAATAAAATATTTACACTATTTGATTCAATGCCTCAAGTTATTTGGTGATTCTTGTTTTGTCTTGCCTCCTACTTTGTAGAGAAAAACACTATTATTATGCCTTTTCTTATTTTCTAGGTAGTATAAATGTGTCTTCTCTAACTTAGCAAGTTCTTTTGTGATATGCCTCTATCTTAATGATTTTCTTGTTTAGTTGCTAGTTGCTTAAGCTTGGGGGAGGGAAGGCATGTTGTAGACTTTATAACAGAAATTTTCTTGAAAATTTAGAGAAGTCTTAAAGCTCAGCTCAGATTTAAGTCTAATGATACTTAATAATAATGGCTCTTGTTTAAGGTAGGTGGTAATTCCACTTAATGAGAACATTTATCCATGACTGTCTTTTTCACAGAGCTCTTTTTAACTCCTCTGATCACTCCTTTCAGTATTTCTTTGGCTGAGACATGTGCATAGAAATCTAATTGTAGTTGCTGCTACCTTTCAGGCTGTATGTCGCCTGTTAACTAGTATGAACAATATGCTCCAATAGGTGTGTGCCATTTCCCCTTTCCTTTGGTAGATACCTACCAACAGGTGTAATTTCATGCCAGTGTACTCTGTTAGAGCCTTTCACATCCTTCCCAACTCAATGAGTATTTTCAGTGTTAGGAATGTACATGGCAGCATGATTCCCATCCACTTAGGAGCAATTTTTTGGAGCATTTGGATTATCATGAACTGTGCAGCTGCCAGAGAAGCAGTATTAGTATTAAATGATACCTGTTAACCAGGAATCCTTCTTACTGAGGAAGGAAAGTCTTCTGGTTATACCCAGTTAAAAGGCTACCATCATGGTCCTTTAGTCTGTAATCTTGCCACTTCAGAAAAAAAATGTTAGCAATGTCAGCAATATCCATATTCATATTTACTTTGCTGTTAAAGACTTTGGAGGCAATTTAGTGAGTGTACCAAGCATGTCCTTCTGCTTGTTTATTAGACATACAACCTTCTTCTTAATGAGGAAAAATTGTGCATTGCCCAGCTAGGTTTGGCCACAAGCAAGTTAATCATACACAGCCTGGACCACTATAGGAATACGCAGTAGCCCAAACCCGAGGAAGAAAGACTTATCTGGAATTCTTTCCGGGGGCTCCCAAGAATGATGTGAGGAAACGTAACAATATGAGTGGATCTGTACAGAGAAAACATTGGTGCTGAGGACCTGACATCCATCTCATATGCATTTTAGGGGGGGTTACTTGGGAAGAGCTCCAGTACAGTCCCATGGATGGAATACCTGCATACTGGAGTGCAGCAGCTGTGCTCCTGGGGCACAACCTCTGGTTTCGTTTAACTGAGAAAGGCATCCTAAAGAGAGAATAAAAGATTTGTTATGTAATTATGATCAAAATGTAATCCCTGAAATAACTTAAATTCCCCTGGTGTTAATTGAACAGGATTTTAAGAAGATTTAGGATACTTTCCATCAGGGATGAAGTATATTTAGTCTTTTATTGCAAAATCTCTTGTTACTTAATGGCAGGTTTGGAGATATTCTAAGGGTACGGAAAAGAAAGGCTAATGACTAATCTATGTAAGCTTATTTTCCTGAAATTTGCCACTGTGGGCGTATTAGCATATAAAATTCAAAAGTATTGTTAACCACTGTTTATCTTTTCTGAGTGAGGTTAAATAGGCTGGTAGTTAAAATCCTAACAGTCTGCTAACTCCCACTATAGTTTACAGCAGGATTAGCAAAAGCRAAGCATTTTGCAAATACAAGGCTAGGAGTTTTACTTTCCAATGTAGAATTTTACAGCCAAATCTACAGTTAAAGTGAAAATTATACCTGTGTTGAGGAAACTTCATTTAAGATACCTGTTTAGGTTGTAGCGTGGAAGATTCCTTTAATTACCACAATCTAATGCTACCCACTTATCCTCTCCTCTAAATTCATCTAATCTCAGATGTGCATTCAGACTCAAAGGCAAGATTTAGACAGATTAAAAAAGTAAAGATTATTGACTTTTCAGGCTATGCCACTGTCAGTTCAAAAGACAGCAAGACTTTTCCCATAAATATTCTGCAAGCTTGATGCCCAAAGACGCCAAGAAGTGTTTTTTAAGAGCAGATATTATACACGATGAGGGTCAGTGAACCGTATCTGAACAGAGCACTTTTCAAAGGTTTGTGGTTTGGGGGAGAGGAAAAAAAAGGAAAAGAAGAAATGGTGGCTCTTGTCTTGTAAATCCCAGGTCCATAACATGGGCAAAAATTTACACTGAATTATTTCCTGTGAGCCACTACAGAAAAGTCAAATTCAATTTAAATTCCAAATACTTTGAAGGCCCTGATTTGAGTGGAAGGCGAAAGGTAAAACTATTACAGAGCTCACAGAAGCCAGAGTAAGAGATTGTTTTCTACAGAATGCAGAAAGAGAGTGAAGATTGAGCTGAACTACAAATGTAGCAAAAAACATTAAAAAAAGGATGGAAAAATATTCCCTAATCACTCACACAAGCACGATAAGTGATTGTATAAAGCTTGATTCTAAATGAAACATTAATACAGAAAATTCTTTTCATGTTACAAAACACAACTCCAATTTAAGTCAAGTGGGGAAAGATAAGCAATCCTTTCTTTAGATCAATGCTTTGAGTTCTTGTCCTTCTTACTTATCTAATAACAGTTAAGAAATAATAGAAAGTTACAGAGAAAAGGACCTTCTCTGTAGAGTTACCTGAGATCAGATAAAATATTCTATGTAATTATAGAATTAGATTATGATCGAGTGTTGCCCATTAAAGTTTGCTGGGCTTATTTCTCTAAAATTGAATAATAACTACGAGAAACCAAGTATCTAAAATAGGACATCAAAGGCTTAGGTTGCAAAATGTACTATTCTCATCTCCCTAATTGGTACTTTACAGTTGCAATTCTCATTTTCACCATTAAATTCCATATTCATTTCAATCAACTAATGTGGAAAGTAATTTAAATCATAATGTACGGAAAGAGACCAAGCATATGCTTTTCTCCTTATACCCAGCTACCTTCATCTTGTTTCAGTTCTCTTTTGACTCCTATCAGCTACTTAACTCAGTTAAAGGACACCATTTCTTGGTATGTTTGATAACCATCCTGAATTGCTTCAAGTTGGGACTGCAACTACAGAAGCTCTTCATTCACAGGACAAAGGTAGAGAGTGGGATGGTGTGATGGTGTGCTCCTTCCCCCCCCATGTGCTCTTCGCCTCCCCCCCTCCACCTGACCTCTCCGTAAACAACACATAGGCAGGGGGCTAATTGAGCATGTGCCAACTAAAATCCGTCTAGTATGCAAATATGACTAGGAGTCAATCATCTCCCCCCCATAAATAGGGGGCAGCCTAGAGCCCATGGAGCTCTCCTGCATGACAGCGAGCTGCACTGCAGAACCTCCTCTTGAGCAGGGACGCCTCAAGGTCACTCCTCGAGGCTGAGAGATTCCTTACCCGCGACAGAGCCTCAGTAAGTGATTCATAGCATGCTGAAACTTTGCGAACTTCACAAAACTTTGCTGAGTTATATCTCTGATTGACTGTGCACATAATCCTTTAGACTTGAACCGTTGACCAAGTCTGGGACTAAGATTGGATCCAGCCCGCACCCAGACTCCTCTCAGAAGGAGTTTGGAAAGCAAGGGGATCCATTCTGAACCTTGTGACTCAACGGGAGGGTCTCCTTGACACTGTTATCTGACCCTGTCCTCCATGCAGTAAATAACTGAGTGAACCTTGCCATCGACCCTTGTTAAATCATTGTCTTACTTACAGTTGAACAGTTGAACAGTTAAATCAGTATCTGACCTCAATAAAACATATTGCTGCTTCTCTCTTACGAGTGGAGTGTATTACTCCCCACTCATCCGGGACAAACGGTGTATGTCCAATAATATTGAGTGTATATAATATATACTCCATATACAGTTCTATACAGTATAGAACTTCTTGTAGGAAAGACAAAAGACAAGAGGAAGTAAAGGGTGATTATTTTACTTCTGTGTTCAACTATTTAGAACAGTGTTTCCAAACAATAGCAATTATGTTATACTTTTCACTTTTTCATGCAGAGGTTTTGAATAGCAGATAGTAGAACAAAAGCAACAGAAGTATGCAGTAATTCAGGCAAGAATTCCTCCATAAATGTGATATATCTGCTAAAACAGAATCAGCTGTCTTATCTGAATGCAAGAAGAATGCATGTAAGGAATAAATTACCAATTGCACAAAAAAGGAGAAAAAAAAAAAAGATATAATGGACAACAATAAAATGGTTTGGATCTTGTAATATATTCATGTGTGGCATTTTACTTCAAGTAATTGAAGTCAGTGGAGAGAAAAGCTCCTGACCTTTTGAAAGACTGGACCCAAAATACAGTAAGGAAAATTACAACATGACTTAAAAATTTCCCTAAGTATGGGGAACATGTTAGCAACATCCTATTTACCGTGAGATTCTTCTTTACTTCATTTTTTTCATTTGGCATTGTGTAAGTACCTGGAAATATAATGACATTCAAAGAATCAAGTAGTAAAAGCTGGAATCAGAGCCATTTTGTCTGATGACCATCAGATGAATTAGGAGATGAAGTAGCTCTTTACCTTCTAAGAAGACCTCTTTACCATTGTGGCAGTGTAAGGTGGTATTAAATTGCACTTACATCCATGTACCTTTAAACTTCCAGAGCAAGCAAGGTTTGATACCTTTTTTTCTTGCAAGTAATTTTTTCCCCACTTTTGTTTCATAGTACATGTCAATTGTTTACAGTCTTTTCTACTCATTTATTTCTGTCTGCAGAATTTTATATTCAGTTCAATGAACTATGTAAAATAAATATTATGACAACTGCAAACGAATATTGAAAAAATATAATTTATCAACATCAAGTTCAGCATTAATTTTTTGTTTGAATAAAGGAAACACAGTAGGGCAAAATGAGAGGAAAAAACAATCAAGTCTGTCACACTAAGTTAATGGAAATCAAAAGTCTGATCATTTTCTCTTCACCCACCTAACTGGAGATCTATTAAAATTTCCATATGACACATATCTATGGTGTTTTGTTGAAGGACTATGCTTTTATAATACATAAAGGAATCAGATTTCTCAGCAGACCTATTTAGGTTTTCATATTAATAATCTCATTATCAGCTTAAACAAAGGGCTCCATACTCCAAGAGCAGGAGTATCTGTTGCTATTCAGGTAAGAGATGTATCAACATGTAAAAATCCTTACTAATAGTGCTTTTGTAGTATAATTCTTCCACTTGCTAGGGACATTTAGGAAGGGATTGATAATCTTTAAAATTTGACTCATAATCGGCAAATACGGATGCTACCACAATTGGAAGAACTTTTCCAGTTTTGACTCTTTTAACAATACCATGTTTTAGCTGTGACAAGAAGTTCCATCAGCAGTGGAACTTGTAAGCAGCAGTTTCCAATAGTTTTTTCTCCCCCTTGAGGACATGTAAAATAAAACACATACAAGCTCCTTTACAAGTAAAGCATATATTCTGAGCTCTGAAGTGAGGCAGAAGGATTCCAGTCTTATGTAGTGACTCCAATAACGTATGTCATGCTGATGACTACTTTTGGAAAATAAAATATTTTTAAACGAAGCTATAAAATCTAAATACGTCTTAAAATTTAAAAGAAATCTCAAATTGTCCTGATACATTTTGAGCTAGAAATCATCTATGATGGTGTTAATGTTCTGCAAGGATGGACTGAATGAGGATACTTCGGTTATGCAGTCACAGTCTACCACCTTGGGGAAACAATATGGGCAGAACAGTCCAGCGTACTGACTGCCAAGTCTTCTGTTCCTCTGGGTCATCCATCACTGAGGGTGGGGAAAATATGAGACATGACAGAAATGAGGAAATCAGTTCTCAGCAGAGTAGCTGGTCAGTTTGACAGAGCTTTAGGAAACAGGCTGAAGCAAAGCTTGACAGAGATGGCTGCAGGGACTAAAGGGGCAGAAAATACCAGTGTGGCAGTCGGATGGGGAAAGGGGGACACAGACAAGAGGACGAGCGTGAGAGTATAATCAGGGCATTCAGACACAAAGTGGGAGGCGCAGACAAAGGGCAGAGAGAATGGTAACAACTGGAGTGAGCAGAGAAGGAGTCACTGCTCATTTAGAAGGGAGATGTGCAGAACTAAAGTGAGAAYGGGAATGGTGTGGGAAAAGAGCCTGTACGACGGGAAAGTCTATCGGAGAAATACGCACACACCCATTTGAATGAATGGAAAACTTCCTGGAAATGAGTCATTTCCTTCAGCATTTTTCACATGGCACTGGCCACAATTTTTTTATTCAGTTGCACTATTTAGATGACCACCATAATACACTTCTAAAGACTATAGCTACTCTCTTAGAAAGTCTCCTCAAATTCCTTGAACACCTAGAGCTCTTGTCTTTTTGGTTGTTCTGGATAAGGCTCACAGTGTAGAGAATCTGTTCAAAAGCTTGTAAGAGAAATTGCTGCATACATCATTATAAATTACAGATTTTTTTTTAATACAATCATATTCTATGCAACAGAGACAGAAGTCAATCTTTTAGTTACATTCAGTGAGACATTTTTATGAAATTGAGAGCAGGAAGGAACTAATCTTTCATCAGATGCAACCCGGTTCCCCCTGTCTAATAAAAATATTTTAATATATTATTCCCATAAAAGATCTTAAGATGCTGGTAGGTAAGCTAGCATTATTATCTGCATTTTATGGATAAGCAATAGAAGCAAAGGAGGTGGCATGTCTTTTCCAAGGTCAAGCCATCAATCAGTGAAATAGTAGTCTGTTACCAGACCCATGTATTACTCATAAAATCATCCTTGCCTTTTTGTGCCTTTCCCCTCCCAAATCATATTTCCCCCTCTTTTTCTCTCTTGCTTTTTTTCAATTTATCTTTCCTTGCTTAACGTCTGACTTTCTCTTCCCCGATCTCTCTCTGATCCTATAAAGAGAGGACAAAAGGCGAGAGCCTACAGGAACCAGCACAGTCAGGCTCTTGTCTTTGTCCAGCACTGCCTTTTAATTTGTGGAGAGAACGGTAGGAGAGAGCGCTTCATGCTGCGGGTGCTGCTGCCACGCTCCTGCCTTCCTTTGCGATGACTTCCTAAGTCAGGAGGCGAGTGCCTCAACGAGGCAGCCCCACAGCGCCACCACTGCCCCGCAACTTCTGTTGTAATACTTGAATCCTGTTTGCATGGCATCATTTTCTGCCAGCTCTGCTTGTAATATTATTAAATTTGCAGATGTATTGGCTTTTCAGGTTTTCAGATTAAAAATCATCAGAATAAAAAATAGATCAATCTTTCTAATTTATTTGCAAAAGTCCTATTTTTGTCACAATTGCCTAATTTTCAATGTAAGATGTTCTAGATTTATTTTTTTAACCTGAGGAGGAAGTGTAAGGTAGAAGCTCCAGCAATTAAAACTATGCAAAATACACTTTCATGTCTCTGAATCTTTCTGTATTCTTTCAGCCGTTCTGACTTTGAATTCCCCAACTCATAATATGAAGCACATGAAAGACTTGGCCTATTCTGCTGTACAGATGATTAAAATGTAGTGCTGTTCTTAGGATAAGCTTTGTTGCTGTGTGATGAATATTCATAAAAGTAGGTCAATGAATACAACTCATCAGAATTCTGTATTTAAAAAATAACAATTATTTCTGAGAATCTCATCAGCTCTGCTAAAGTTGCCTTTATATAGTTTTCTCAGAGAGCTAAAAAGATCGCTACTAAGAGTTAAACATTAAACTGTTATATATTACAGACACGGAATTAATAGCGTGTCTCTTTTATTTAGTTTTTAAATTCACTGTGATAACAATAATGTTGCAGAAGGTGGTAGATGCTGAAGCAACACCAGAAAGGTAAGAAGCAGCAGCGTAGGATCGCACAAAGATGGCCAGTCTGGGAGCTGTGTGAAGTRAGTGGGAGTTTCATGATGTAGGCTATGTGGAAAGTACTCTCAGTTTTAGGTTGACTCCGTATAGTTTGTATAAAGCAAATTTAAGCAAGACACAAAGATATGAATTCAACTAAAATATATTTTGTTGTAGATATTATCCAGATAAAATTCCTTTAAGTTTTTATTTTAAAGCACCCAAAAAAGGTAAAATACGGAAAGTAACCAGTGGTACCTTGGCCCTACAGTTACCCTGAGATTGTATCTCAAGCAGCTTTTGTCTGTAGTGCCGTTCATTAAGTGACAGCAGAGCTGATCCGCCTCCAGCTCCATGAGAGAGCGGGGAACAAGGAAAACCACTGGAGGATGTTGAGGACCGCTCTGGAGGCCGGCCACGCCCCCGGCCGCCGCCGCCGCCGCCTCCCCGGGCGCGATGCCGCCCCGCCGCTCCCGCCCAGCCGCGCTCG
>NW_020450826.1:384612-404013 GCF_003343035.1 Apteryx rowi | reverse complement strand
GCGCGCTGGGGGGGGGGGAGGGGCGGCGGAGGGCGGTTGGCGCCGCCTCAGAGCCGCCGGCGAGGGCGGCCCGTTCCCGCCCGCGGGGCTGCCCCCGTCGGGGCCCTAAGCCTTTCCTAAACCTCTGCACGGGCATGGGGGTAGCGCGCTGCCGCCCCTGCAAAGCCCCTTTTCCCTGAGGGGCGGCCTCTGCGCAGTAGCTCCCGTTTATAACGGCCCGGGGCGGGCGGCCTCGTGTCCCGCAGGCAGTTCAGCCTGTCGGGCCTTGCCTTCAGCCCCGAGCTGCGGCCCCGCTGCCCCGGCCGTTTCACTAACGTGCGGCCGGTTTGGGTGCCCGAGTTCACTTGCGTGTAGCTGTGTTTTGGAGACGTATATAGCTGCAGGAGTGAAATTGTAAATACCTGGGAGACGCTCATGTTGGACATTATGAGATATAGACCATAAAAAGAGGAACAAGCTTATCGGAAGGTGGAATTAATCCCCTGGTTTGTGTAGTGTGTAGTTTTCTCACCATGGATATATTCAGCATGAAAATAAAAATTTGTCACTGCTAGCAAAGAATACTTGCCAAATGTACTAAGTTAGATGTAGTAAATTTGTTGGATTTATGTATATACAGTGTTTAAAAAGTCAGATGATGAAAACTTAAGTGAGTTAAACCATAAATTCCTAAATGATTAGGCAAGTGATATGACCTTAGCATAAAGATCTTTGTTTTTATCCTGTTTTCTTACTGCTACAATGGCATTAAAGCGAGGAAACACCGCTTAAGATAATTATCAAAATAGAAGTTTTAAAATGTTTTGTTCATTACAGTATAGGGGAGCTCATAACTGATGTGTTTAATTCCTCATTTCTTCTAATTTTTTTTGTATAAGATGCTTAAAACTCTTAAGACTTGTGTAGGAAAGTGAAATTGAAGATCTTTGAGATAAAGAATATGTTTTTGCTGTGATGTCAAGTGTTACTTTCTTTTGTAGTTAAATTCTGATATTCTATTTGTAAACACAGTTTCCAGATAATTACAGAAATAAAACGCTGTTTCTGTTTTAAGAGATGAAGAAAGTAACTTGCTTCATCATCATCAAAGTTGTTCTCTGCAGTAGACTTTCTTTCTTCAAAAGCTGTCGGGACTGTGGGTTTATGATTGCTCTTGGCATGCAAGTTGACACATCCAGTGCAGCCAAAACAAGATCCAGAAAGAGTTTAAGAGAGCTCTCCCTGTTTCTCAATACTAAAATAGTTTGTAAAGAGAGAGTTGATGGCAAGCAGAGGGTAGGACACTGTATTTTCCTCATTACTGCTATCTACTTGAGACTGCTGAACTTAATGTATTTTAATAATTTTTTTGAATTTTCTTTCCTTTTTGAACTTTGCAGGAGACTGGAAAGTCTAGGAAGAACGAAGCTCAGTACAGATAGTGTGAGGCACACAGTGCTTCCATAACAGGGGGCTGAGGATATTAATGGTGAAGTTTGTGCCTGCACACCACAGGCAATGCAGATGACTTTCTGAGGAATATTGCACTTGTGGTACAAGTAGACCACCAGAATTTGAATTCAAGAGAGGAAGTTCATGCACTTTAAAGTATTTAAAATTTTGTATTATGATGACAGTTATCTTACTGGATTTGGACCTGGTTGTATGAGAGAGTCTCTCACTTCCAAGCTGCCATTGTGACAAAAGAGATTAGGCGTAGAAAGAAATATTCTACATTAAAATGTAAAATGCTTTTTTCTTCAGGTTAGACGCTTATTACTGAAGTTAACAAGCTTTGTTCGTTACTAGTCCAAAAGATGCTAAATCATTTGACCCTCAATGAACGGTACACGTCTCTTCTAATCTTTTGTCATGTGCTAGTAATTGCGAGTTATTTACACAGGAGTGCCAGAGCCACACGCAGTTGGAAGTTGGAAGAATACTTCAGAGGGAAGTATTCTGTGTGTGCCCTGTTGTTACTTTTTTCCATACGCATCTGATTTTTCACTGGTGTCAAAATCCAGTGGACTGCATGGGTCTTTGGTTTGACCCAGTATGGTTGCTCTAATGTGGGATTTATGTTATCTAGAAGGATTATGTTACATCCCTTATTACGGGATTCAGATTTAATATAATTTTTGCACAGAGAAAGATGATCGCTCCTGAAGAGAACGTTTTATGTTGTTTAAAATTTTAAGCAGATATCAGAACATAAGCCAAATTTTATTTTAAATTACTAGAATTTTTGGATGAGGTCTTTCAATTATCCTTTCTTGAATCTGTAGATGCTGGGAATAATTTACAGTAGTAGGTCAGACTTGCCTAGTTTGTGCCAGGTTAGTTTCTGAATGGTCGTCACAACCAATGAAGATTTATAAGCTATAGTATCAGAGTCTTTGCTTTATAAGCTATAGTATCAGAGTCAGAGACAGATTCGGAGCCACTGTAGTCCGCAGTTCGTGTATCTCCCTCTTTCTAGGTGTA
Source organism: Apteryx rowi (assembly GCF_003343035.1). Classification (NCBI taxonomy): domain Eukaryota; kingdom Metazoa; phylum Chordata; class Aves; order Apterygiformes; family Apterygidae; genus Apteryx; species Apteryx rowi. The sequence goes on along the minus strand of NW_020450826.1, from coordinate 401,550 downwards.
TATATATTGCTGTTTACATTTCTTCTTACGCTCGTTGACTATTGAATATCCATCAAATTTAGCCTTTCCACAATGTATTTAATTCGCTTAGTGTTGTGACAAGATTTGTATCATCTAAAAACATAGCTAGTCACAGATGGGAGAGGAAATAGTATAAGTCATTGCTGTTGCCTAGGAATCCAAAGAGCAGTGCAATTAGGGAAATACAAGGTTTTTAAATCCTTGGATAGATGAAATAGGCCCTCAAAATAAAACAACCATCAGTTCAAAGTTCCTTACAGCATCAATTATGTTTTTCACATTGAATCTATCATTTTGTCAGCAACACCTCAGCTAGACTGGTAGAAGAGGCTTAARCTTTTGTTGTATCAGTATTTTGGTATACTTCAGCCTCTGTAYGTGTTGCAGACTCCTTTAGACTTTAAATTAGTATTAAACAAGAGGGTAGGTGAGAAGCACCCTTCTGCATCCTCTCAAAAGGCAACTTAAAGTTATCGGAGAAGTCTTCTCCATTCTTCTTGGTTATCTAGAGGGATGTAAGTTGTGGTTGTCTGTAGGTAAGACTTAAATTGAGAACCAGCCAGTTGTTATTCAAAACACAAAGCACAGCAGAAAGACTAGATTGCTACGGTCCCAGAGAACTGGGAGCTGAGATGTTATTTTGATGTCAGCTCCCTAAGAGCTTTACCAAAACAATGAAGTTTAATTTTAGAAAGAATTAGTGAGCTCACTCAAGTAAATGTTTCTTCAGCGCAAGGGCCTATCTGTTCTGTTCTTGTTGTGGTTAATAACTCATTCCTCTAGATGGAGAAGCTGAGCATTTCACTTGGTAGCAGGTACAGGACCAGCCTGCTGCTAGCTTAGAGGAGTTAGTTATTTATTAAATAATTCTCTTTTTGTATTGAAGCCCAGTGCTTCTTTTACATTGAGAAGCTTAATATTCTTGGCTTTGTGCTTTCAGTTACTCTGGGACAGTATTCCCTGCACGAGGAAGACATTCTATTGAATAGATCAGGTTAAAGATTTGGATTTTTCCTCTGCCCCGAATATATATGTTTTAGTAAATTTGGAAAGGATTTTATCTTCCCCAGAACTAAACTGGCATGGACTAAGCTAGATCTATTGTTTTTTAGGTATCCAAAACAATGATATCAAAAATTAACCATAGTTAATAAGACTAATTCTCAGGTAGCTATGGAAATATCAAATTCTAGAAGGGCAAACAAAAAGACAACTTTTTTTCCTAGCATTCCTTCTCATAGTTGATCTTTCCCTTTCTCCCTTCACTATAACTGTCTGCCTTAAGCCTTCATTTTTGTGTGTGTTCTCCCAAAGATAAGGGATTTGTTTTTATCCAGGAATGCTTAAAAGCACAGATCAGAAAATGCTGCTTACAAGGGCAAGGTGCTGTCTTGTGAATAAATGAGACAGATAAAATTGGGAAGTAAAAGGGTGTAAATGAATGGGAGATTCTGTGAGAAGACCCATTTAAGAGGACTTAAATTTCTGCTCTAGTTTTTTGTGGAAAACTTTTGCAGAGTTTCCTGTGGAAACTGGAAGACAGGATACTGCATGAAGTGGAARGAAGTTTGTATTAGATGTAGTAGCTTTCTAATTAAAAAATGTGCTTTCCTGTCTCTTGTTTTTTGCTTCACAGCTACAAATTTTAGCAGTTGTGCTGTGGTAGGAAGAAACATGGAATCCTTTCAAATGCAGTAAAGGAGCCCAAGAGCCCCAGATTCTTAATTCTAGTTTTTACTGTTCTGCTTACTATTAATCTCATATCTGTAGCTTATACCAGCTTGTTGTCTTTCACTTTGACTCCTTCCTTAGTTGTACTGCCTGGAGCGCTGCTGTCCAGAATTGKTATGGGGAGGGGAAGGAAGAGAAAGGATTGGCTGGTTTCATACACATGGTGGAAAATGTATTTTTATTTTTCATGGAAAATATTATTTCAGGTTATTAAGCAGGTATCAGAGTTGTGCTGAGTAAAATCACATTTGAGAGCAAATTTACTCTTTCTCTTCCAGTACAGAACACAAGTAAACTTTCAAGTTTACTTGTATGCAGCAAAAATGGTCTTGAAGCCTCTACTGCAATTTTTGTTACAGAAGTTAGTGCCCAGTACTGGGTGGCTGCTTTGCAGCTGTCATCTCAAAGTTAGGGTTGACTGCCTGAGCGTGGTATAAGTAGCCTGTTCTGAAAAGATTTTCCARTGAAGTATAAGTCTGTGTTGTTTCGCAGTTCATAGATGTAAGCATGGCAAAAGTTAAAACACAGGCAGACTTCACTAATGATGGTTTCGTGAAGTTCCAAATGTGCTGCATTCCTTTCCCCTGCTGGGGCGGGAGCATTTGGTTCTTCTTTTGCAGAGGGAATTTCCTTTAGGGTCACTTTGTGCTGTGCGTGTGGACCAAGTGAGTCTACTGAATTGGAGGACTAGTCCTCAGCTGCCTTTCTGGTCAGATATAAGGAGCTTCTGCCCCCTTGTTGGTTTTATGTGGTGGAATTATGGGTGCTCAGCATGCAGAAAATCAAGCCCTAGCTGTTGCAGCGAACAGAATTTTATAGATGTATGTTTGGAGATGTATTTGACTTAAAGAGCCTTTCCATATAGGCTTAAAGTAAGTGGCCTCTAATAGCTTTAAATTAATATGAAATATAAATCATAATTTTGGCTTCATACAGCAGGGTGCTGTGCAAGCATAAAAATAAAATGAAGAATTGGGGATTGGGCCCTAAACACCTATTTCAGAATGGTATTAAAATATAAGTCAAATTTCAGGCTGTGCAAACGGTGAGTATTTTTATTCAAAAAGTTACTGAAATGCTTAAAACTAAGCTTATATTTAAATGCTTTGCTGAAGTGGATCCTGAATAAAAATAAATGTGGTTAATGTTCACAGCTGTACAGCATTCGCTTGCTCCCCCAAAAATTCCATATGTGTTTTCTATTTAAGAGTTTTTTGATTTAATGGCTTATATTATGTAAGGTATTGAAAATATCGTTGAAAATATTTTCTTTCAATCAGCAGACCACAAATCAGATGCAAACAGAATCTCTATCTCCATCTCCCAACACTGTGTCACCGGTGCCTTTAAATAATCCAACCAGTGCCCCAAGGTTTGGAACAGTTATTCCTAATCGCATCTTTGTAGGAGGAATTGATTTTAAGGTATTTTTTTATTAAATTTGCTTCTAACTGAATTTTTAAACTGTAAAATTCAAAAGGAAAAATGTGAGACACAAATGATCATATGTGTGTTTGTTCAGGTGATAAGTGGCTTTCACTGTAATGTTTCAATTGATAGCAGAGAATAAAGTTTTAAATCTTGGTTTACCTAATTCTGCAGCTAAGTTAATTGTTTGTACCCCAAGCTGCTAGAAGTTACTGATATGCCGGTTCTTTAGAAATGTTTATTCTTTCCAAAGAAGTCCTTTGTAATAAGCAGGTCTAGTAGAAATATATGTAAAATTTCTTTATTACATATAGCATTTAGTGTAATTTAATAAGCCGTAAACACACTATTATAGATTGCAGACATAGAAAATGTCAGTAGCTTCAGTGCATCCAGCACTTTTCTTTCAGTTCATACAAAGAAGAAGCTAAAAAGTCTGTATTCTTCACTTTTCATAGGAATTTTTCTTAAAACTAAATGTTTGTTTTAAATATTAAAGTTTCTCTGGGCAATTTTCCAGTACTGATCTTAACTCTTAGACTGTATTTGCCTTTGCATATGCTCTAAAAACTCCAAATAGCAGCAAATAGTGGGCCATTCTTACATTCTTCAGTCATTTTGAACATTTGTAGTGAGATATGCACCAGACYTTTACACCAGCTGCTCTCGCTTTTCTTTCTTACAGCTTTAGATAATGAGTTTAAAGTCTCTGACTTTTACAAAACGTTCTTGGTCTGCTTAGCTGTTCCTTTGTGCCCACCAACAATATCTTCTCTGCCTTAATCCTCCTAGGCTGAGGACCTTTCGAGCACTGACTCAGATGAGGAGAAGAAAGGATGACAATTTACTCAGACTATCTTGCATAATAAATACAAGAACTTCCAGGATCTTCTGGCTCATTTGGCTGAGGCAATCCAAATGGAGGTTTTCATAGTTCAAAAGATGTTCTACAAGGTCTTCAGTGTATTGGGGCTTTAGTAAAGAGGCACAGTATCTCCTTGTGTTAATAGTAAGCGAGTTACTAGAGCTGTAAAAAGACCTATGTCACTCTGTTTTGTCTTCACTGCAGTTAAAAAGGTTGAAATGTTATTTTGCATAGCACATTAGTATTCTTGTTAATTGTTATATTTGCTGTGCATTCTGAGGGATCTCTTAACTTTCTGGGTCAGTTGCTAAAAGGTCAAAATCTGTTAAGAATCTTCTATGTAATTTTAGAAACACAGGTGTAAAGCACGTGTGTTCGTATCTATAAACATGAAGAAGATAGATTTCATTGGGAAAGGAAATGGAAGGGATGAAACCTCTGTAGTCATTTTAGCTACCTTTCCATTTATTATAGCTCAGATGTCTTAAATTTTTGTTCAAATGTAGGATATTTATCTGTCGGTCTTGGATTGCTTTTTACCAGAAATCTGATGGCCAAAGAGCATTGTTGTTTTTTTTCTTTATTTTTCTCCAAAGGCTCTTGTTCAAGTTAGATGAAAAAAGTTCAAAACTAGATTATAATTTTTGTGTGTGCATGTGAAAAGTGGACACTTCTTCCCAAAAAGCAGTCTGGTTTTCAGTCTTTTATCTCTTTTACCATTTTGCCAGACACTTCCATTTGGTTCAGCACCATAGCAATGATTCCTATTTGTGAGAGAAAGCATCTGGCCTCTTATTTAGAGAACCCATTCAGTGAGAGATAGGGACTGTTAAAGCTCTAGGAAAAGCTTAAATTTACAGTTGGGTAACTTTTCACATAGATCTGAAGGCATCTTTCTTTAGTGTTGGATGCTTTGCATCTTTGATCTTTGTGAAGGCTCAACATTAGCCTTTCTTAAGAATCTAGCAAGCACCTTTGTGTCCTGTCATGAGAAGGAAAGGACTCAAGTCCTGAATGTTTTCTGGCAAACCTCTAGATACCATGTTTATGTAGATGCTTGTGAACTTCCCTGTGAATCTTTGAGAACAGTGTTCTCTTCTTATTTTCCTTCATCAATAGACTGTTCTGCAGATAAACCTTTGAGTTTTGAAGTTTATGGTCTTGTGTGTATACATGCTCCACATCCTGTAGGTGCCGAATGAAACTTTCTGCGTTGATCACAGACTTCAGGGCTCTTTGGCTGTGCCTCAGAGTATTTTAGGTTTTAACAATTTTATCATAGATTCTTGTTCTCATCTTGGTGAAGCAACTGAACTGCACGTAATATTTACAACTTACAAGATTGTGGTTGAAATAATCTCCCAGAAATGGGGAATCTTGCCTATAGGGCTTTCATTTCTAAGCAGATAAGTTGCAGTGTTTAAAGGAGAAAATTTAGAGGGAAAGGTAAATCTTACTATGAGTCTTTTGTACTCTATGCATGCTTTCATTACTCAACCATGTGAGTGCTTTACCTTATATAAAACAGTTTTACAGTGTATGCTATCAGTTGTTTGGCTGAATTTGTTTTCCTGTATATACAGACCTTTATGGTTCTGTTTAGGTGTCAAGCGTGATCGTCCATTCAGGAGAATAGTTCTGGACTCCATTCAGTATTTCTTTTTAACTTTTCCGTGGTTGATAGTTGCTTGGGGACTGGTGCAGGCAGTTTCCAAGGAGAAGAGATAATTACTGAGCTTTAATGAAACGCTGAAGTGCATTTCGCCTGTTCAGATCTACTCATGTTTGTCATTATTCCCCATACTTTGTGAGCGGGCATGTATTTTCTAATGTTATAATGAAAACTTGGATCAGCAAGGGAAATTACAGTCTTCTACCATCTCTGCTTTCTTTTGGATTAAGAGCCTGCAGCATTTGAGGGGGGTTGTTTGGTTTGTGTTGTTGGTGGTGTTTTTTTTAACCCTTCTTGCTTCTCAAATTCAGATAAGGCAGATAAGCCTTCGATGTGCAAGAGAAGATTTTGCCAAATTGTATGCATACATTTAAAAACAATAAAAAATTAGCTACTTAGAAGTACAATAGTACTTCTCGTATAATTCCTTAAAATAATGAAACATGTAGGTGAATATAGAAGTTGCTTGAGGCATATAGAGATCCATGCACATCAGCACGCTTCCTTCCAGCATTAGCTATAGTATTAACAAAGGACCATGAAGAACAGAACGTTAAAATCCACAGTGTGGTGTTCAAGAATATGGTGCCCTAAACACCATGCTAAGCGTTGTTAAGGAAAACTAATTCGCAGAGGGGAGAGGAGTACTCACATAGTCCAGCTGTGCGTTTACTTTAGGTGCTTACATCGGGAACAGTTTCCTCCAAGGGTATTCAGCTCATTCTCCATTAAAAGCACCTCTTCTTGCCTGATTTGTGATGGGGAGTTCTGTATGGAGTCTCTCTCTTTCTCTCTGCGTGTGTGTGACCTGTGGAAATTCTTCGTGGAAGTCTACATACTCTGCTGTTTCAAAGCTCAAGAACATTACAACGATGTGTTTCATATTGTAAACTGTGTTCTAGTACATAATTTATAGAAACTAAAATTCAGCTATAGCTAACTTGGTCTGTAATCTTACCTGTAAAGCAATAGTTGTTATCTAAATCCACTAGCATACAAATTTTACTATTTTAGTGAGTTTCTAGCATTATTGCTGAATATGAAAATGGAGGAATTAAAAAGCAAGGTTGTTTTCTTGTTCTGTTGCTGTGACGCATGTACATGCTCATTCTTTTCTTCCACACAAATTGCATCAAGGATTATAATTAGTTTGTGGTAAACTTTATTCAAAGTGTATTCATTGATTAACTATGCCAACCAACTTTTCTTCTTCTCTTGATTTACTTTACTAGACTAATGAAAATGACCTAAGGAAGTTTTTTGCCCAGTATGGCTGTGTGAAAGAGGTGAAGATAGTAAATGACAGAGCTGGAGTATCAAAGGGGTTGGTATAGTAGAGTAAGCATGTTGTAGAAATTGAAAATATAACAGAAAATTAACTGATTGTAGTAAATTGAATAAGACTTTCATAGTTCAGAATATTATTATGTCATTGATAGTCCCAATTATTCTGTACATGCAAAAATCTGCTCTTAAACATCTACATATAAATGCCTTTTTAACTTGCCTAATTGTAAAATTGTATAGTTACATCATTATTATGTAAGATAAAGCTGTGTGTAACTAGGAAAAATTTTAATGGTCCTTCCTGGTTTGTTTTTTTTTTTTTATAGCAATAATAATTTGAACAGATAATCCTAGAAAGGTAATTTGGGTATTAAAAATATTTTTTCTTACTTCTGAGAGCCAGTGTGGAAAGATGTCTGAGAATGGAAGAAGAGGTGAGAGACATCTGACTGTGGTGGAGTACAGGGGAAGAATTGGGGTTACTCTGTGTGAAGATGCTGGGGACAAATCTGAGAATGAATCATGACTGCAGAGAAGGGACTAAGACTGGGAGTAAATGATGAGAAGAGAGAAAGGCCAAAGAGTAAATCTGAAGAAAGATTAAGGCTGATTGGGGAATAAGGTCACTGTTAGAACCCAGAAAATGGTGAAGGAAAGTGAGCAGTATAGGGAACAGTACTGCAACAGAAATCTAATGGAAAGAGAATTGAAACAGAAGGGAGTGTGCATGAGAATTTTTACCTTTAAAGTATGTTCTCTTAGTTCAGAAGAGCTCTTCAGAGCAGAAAGCCCATGCATGATGTCTGTATCTCATAATTTTAGTGCTGGCAGCAGTTAATGTATATCAGTAAATTGCACCCTGAGCTGCAGGTCTTATCTTCATAGGGTATACCTGTATGGCATGTTCCCATGACCATTGATCCTGGTCCCAGTTGGGTGCCCAAGCCTCCTATCCTTTTGCTAAATTCAGAACAGTATTTGAGACTTAGAATATACACATCCATATAATAAAATAATCCAAGAATATCCAGTTATTACACGCTTGTGATTGTCAACAGGCACTTTGCAATAAAGATGTCAGAAAAGAATTGCCTTCAGTGATTTTTTTTTTTTTTAACTGAAATCCAAGCACAATCTTGATAGGTTATGTTTGACAAGTGATTTACAAAATTTATTCCTAAGTTTCTGTGTAATTATGTCTATTGGTTTATTGTCCAGATAGCATATAGAATGGAAAGTCTTTGTAGATAAGATCCCAAGTTAGGAAACTAACTTCTGTGGTCTTTGGATGGAAAGGTTTCCAAACTTGGTTAGAGAAGACAATATAGCAAAGGCCCAGAAGTTTAATAGTATAGCTGGTCAGAGTGTTACTGAATCTGTATACTAAAATGGACATGAAAATGCTCACGAGGAATGATAGTATGTATTGCGAAACCTGATCTGCAGGCTGGAATGACAGAGGCCTTTTTGGTAGCTCCTGTAGTCTGACCCTAAGAAATGAGCACACAAACCTAAGAAATCATGCACATAAACTCATTAAAAGGTTTTGTGAAAGGTTTGTTGAAATTTAGGAAGTTAAAGATCATTTTGAAGAACTTTCATATTTTTTGTATGTATGTGTTAATCTCACACACTCTCAGTGAAATAATGTTACCTATTTTTATTATAAACTTTTATTTTTCAATTTACTACCACATTCATTGGCATAGATTTCCCCAGGAATGATTTGAGGGGGTTTGATACAGCAGGAGTTCAATGGAGAAACAGCTTGTATGATTTGTTGCAGCAGTTAGAAGTGGTATCGTGAGAGATGTACTGTGTCATAAAGCATAAGACTACTTTGTCCTTGAGTGCACCACAGTATTCTTGTTTAATGCTAATCATGTCATATGCAAGAATACTTCACAGATGAACACTATCTCTGCACTGCTGCTTTCTCTGAGAACCCAATTTAATGTGCTGGGTAGTACTTGTGGAACTGAAGAGCGTTCACAGATGTCACTGAAGTTGATGGGAGCTATGCTGTGAAGATATGAAGTACTGTATAATAAAAAAAATTATATTCTGAGTGTCTCATCTTGGACATGCATAACTAATGAGAGCCTCGGATCAAAATCTCTCTTTGTCTAATAGAAATGAATGAATTAAAGACATACAGACATACACTGAATAATGAAGGTAGTACAGAACGTTTTGAGTAGCTGTTTAACTGAGCTACTCATTCACTGCATGGAGACATCAGGTCCTTAACTCCATCCAGGTACTCGGGTACTTAAACATATCAGAAGGCAGATTATAACAAGGATGTTAAGTTAGGATTGCAGTTGCTTTTACAATCTTTATTTCTAAATAACTGTTTTTTTTTCCATCAGTTTACTTTTTTAATGTCGTTTGTACTATATATAAATATTAATAGGCAATATAAATACAAACTCCAGAGACTTAGCTCCTCTAATTTTTATTTAGGTATGGCTTCATCACTTTCGAAACCCAAGAAGATGCACAAAAGATTTTACAAGAGGTAAGTAATATTTTCCATTATGATTATCTCTTAAATGAAATAATTCATTTCATGTTAGTCACTCAGTAGCTTGGTCCTGTGTTTGCCAGATTGGATTTGAGGATCAGTTAAGGTTGGTCATTATGCCTTCTTCATCCCACGTAGTTAAGACAATGGCTCAGATAAATCTAAGAGAGGATTTATGCTGAGATCTTCTGGAACTAGGGAAGGGACTTGCCACTTCATAGTTGAGCTCTAGGCTTTGACAAACATTCTTTACTTTCTCATCCTTTACACACCATAAAGTAGTTGTTCTAGTGCATGCTAATTACTCTTTATCCTTCACAATTGCTTTAATTTGCTTCAGCAGAAAATTCATCACTGCAAAGATTTTGTGGGGAGTTGGGAAAGATGACTGCTGTCTTTTATTCTGATTCGTTTGATTGTGAGAGCTGACATCACTCTCCTCAGGAATAACTAGATTCACTTGAGAAATCTTAAACAGTGAAGCTCATTTTATGTCACGCAATGGTTGCATCTACACTTAGCTAGATTACTGCCTTAATGTTCTTTCTAGAACCTTTCTTGAGATGGGGGCATAGTTTAGCTCTTCAGTTCTTCATTTTTGAAAATCTGTGTTCTGTGGTCTGATTGGAATTGATTGGRTAGATATCAGTCAGGACTGATTTATATACATGAAGGTATCTGGAAGAACAAAAGACCAGAAAATAGTACCCAAGACTTGTAAATTGTCCTTTCCCAAGAGTAAAGCTGTTTAAAATGCTGAAAAACTGAACCGATGTTGAAAATTCACATATTAACATTAAAAAATTAAAAAGTTGGGCCATTTTAAAATGAAATCTTCATGAGTGCTTTTAAAAAATACGGGTCTATGGAGCTAGAAGAATAGAGAAAGAAAATAGGAGGGAACTTCCCAAGTCACCTGTTTTTCTTTACCAGTTTTTGTTGTCAGTCTCTCCTGTGAACTAGGAGAGTACCAATGATTCTGAGGACCTTTTTAAAAAAGGTTTAGCATTTTTCCTTTGTTGTGACTGGAAAGCTGTTGCATGTGAAGCCTTACTGGTACCTCATTCAATGATACTAATACTTTTTTTGTCTACTGAAAGTGCCTTGGCTTAAACTTCCTACCATTGTATCACCTTTTTCACCAATGCATCATACTGCTATTTCATRTTCATTCTACAATCAATTAGTATCTAGGTCTTTCTCTCTCAGACATTTTCAGTTGATGAGTTTCCAGCCATTAATAATTTATTTTGCTTGAAATGAACAATCTTTCATTTTGTACTATTGAATTTCATCTCATTTACATTACTGGCGTCTTCAAGGTCATCCTGTACTTTTTGTATGGTATTCTGATCGTTCCTTGCATTGATTTTTGCTTCCTACTTCTGTATCATCAGTAATTTCTTCAGAATTTTCTTTTTTTATGTTGCAGTCTATGATGAAAGTATTAAATTGGATAAGTCTCAAGAGCAGACCTTGAGGAGTTTCACCAGCATCCTCTTTCCAGCCAKATATATATATRTGTGTGTGTGTGTGTGTGTGTGTGTATGAATGTATGTATGTATGTATATAGAAGCAATCTAAATTCTGATGGATCAAATCAATGAAAAGGATTGTTGGGAAGGATCTTCTTATAGCCTGTGCTGGGAAGCAGTTTGATTGAAATGTGCATCTGTCTTTCAGGGTGTTGCTCTATGTATATTAGGTAGGTATGTTTGCCCTAGTTAATACTTTTTAATGAAGACCCAAATTCAGCACAATAGTTTAGCCTCTTCTTAACTTTTAATCCCGAGGGTGGGACTTTGCTTTACACACAGGTGTTTAAATATCTTGCTAAATTGGGCCCAAATGAAGAAAGTATTTTGATTATCTAACTATTGTCCTTTTATTGGATGAGATTTCTAACTGTATTTCTTTCTATATTCCTCTTTAAGTTGAAGTCATAAATTATCTCTGTACTGCAGAAATTACAGCTCTAACAATGAAAACTTACTGTAATGTGGTAGTGTTTTGTATACATTCTCTCTTATGTAACTATTCATGGAAGCAGACTTTCTTATCCTTTAGGTTTTACAAAGCAGTATTAAAGAGATTCTGACAGCTAAAAAATCCCTGCTTATTTGCCCTCTTTCTTCCCATTATATTAGCAAATAGCGTGCTTATTTTGAGTTTAAAAACAAAGGTAAGATTTTTATTTACGGGATGTACATGACATTCGCTTTCTGTTATATGCAAAAGAATTGGAAGAGAATGTAGTTTTACTGTTCTGTAGCTAGGACTTTTTTAGTTCTTCTGCTGTAGTTTAACTTTACTGGTATATTTGTTCTAGCCTGCTTTTATATTTTGTTAGCCTGGATGCAAGTAAGTTTTAAGGCAGTCCTAAGTGAATATGAGAATATGAATATTTTTACGTTCAGTCCTTATAATCTGGTCCTTTCCATATAATTATTTGTTGCTGTCATCTTTTGTAAAGCATGTCACAACCATGAAAAATTAAATTTAATCTTTATACTTGAAATTGTCTGTTTGTGTACACATAAGCTTTTATAAAAGCACTAAACATATGAGAACATGAGAACAAATGTAAAACTAAAATCTGCTAACAATTATAGCTATCCATTGTTAGTCAGGAGGCTCCATTTGGAGTAAACAATATTTGAATTTACTAATGATTACTTTTGATTACATGAAGTCTAAGGTTAGGATAGAAAGGGGCTATTCCAGTTTTTGTTTTTTGAGGTACACAGCAAGTAAAAGGCAGGGGAGGGGTGAAACATGCTAGGTGGCTTATCTACTTTTGATTTTCATTTCTTGGATGCCTAGATATATGTAGAAAATACAAATACTGAATGCCTTTTTTTTTTTTTATTCTAGGCTGAAAAACTTAATTATAAGGATAAGAAATTGAATATTGGTCCAGCAATAAGAAAACAACAAATAGGGATTCCTCGTATGTATTGTCACTTACATTTGTATGTTATGTATGTAAGTGTGATTATGAATATAAATTTTTAACCAAAATGTGCCCAGTCTTGCACTGCATTAATGCTGTGCATGGCATACGCTTAGAATAGTCAGTAGGGGAAGCAAATACATACCAGTGAAATTGTCCTAAGAAATAGATAGTTGGTCTTTGGTTCTTTTGTCTCTTTCAATGTGTTCTTTACATCATTTCTTGGAAAGAATTATATATCTAGGAACAAGCTGAATGGAAATTTCTCTCTTGAATGATAGCATGCCACTAACAGCTGCCAGGCAGAGCCTTAAATCTAAACACTTAGAAAGACTGTCCTCGCAGATTCCACAGGATAAAGAGGGTTTTGCTGGTTGGTTGATTGGGTTGATGCTGATTTTTGATGAGCAAAATCTGTCAGGACTGTTGCACCTTTCTTTCTACAGTAGAAACTGTAAGGAATGGGTGGTTGCAATCACTACTCAGTTCTTAGAATTCTGTGCTGTAAGACTTATGGCTACGGGTCCTTCTCTGGCAAAGAACTACATAAGCTGAACATTTATATAAGAGGAGTACTGATAAGTTTTCTTTGTCAGCTGGCTGTTCTTTATTTTGGGTAAGTATAGTGGTAAGATGTTCTTCTGGGGGAGACCTTTGTATTGTACAGATTTTCTTCTAGAGAAGATGCCCTGCCCTCCTGCCAGGGGCTATTTTATTTCTGTAATACACTGCTGAAAATTCAGAATGTAGATCACCAGTTTTTAAGATCTGACAGTTTTTGACAGAGCTGTGCATGCTGTTTTGTTACTCTTCAGTAAGGGCTATATATCTGAAACTTAACTTATGCTTCGCCTTCAGTATTTGTTTTTGGTATAGCTTGAAGAGTTGAAATAAACCTTTGCTCATCTTCCAATTGAGGACTATACTGAAGAATTTTAGTTTAATATAAAAACTTTCTTTAGCTGTTGATACTGTCACTTTATTGATGAGAAACAGTCCATATGTATATTAACGGTGTTGGTGTAGACACGTTTTTCACTCAAGACAGAAAATATTTCCCACTCYTTTCTCCTCCTCATATGTATGGGTATGCCCTTCTCCCTTTTAAGCGCGTAAGGTAGCATTTGCTCAGGGGAAATGGAACACTTTGTTCCAATTGTATAGTTTCTTTGCTTTAGAAATTATTCATCATGTTCTCTGCTCTGTCATCATCATGTTGTACGTGTCTTCTACTGTACTTTGTTTCCCTGTTCATCTCTGACTTGGACTTCTTCACTGCATTGCCGGATTTTTAAGTCTAGTGGTGCTTCCTTCCTATAATTCTCATGCTGAATGTGTGTATTGATTAGAAGAGGGGCATATCACTGCCTGTGCATTTTAAGTCTGGGACCGAAGGCAACAGGGAAAAAAATCCTTCAAAACATATTCTGAAGGCAGCTACTCTGTCCTCCTGAGATCTCTGTTCTTGTAGTCAGCACCAACTGGCCCTGTTTGACTCTGCCACCTCTTGTTCAAGCTTAGGATAGATACGTGGTACACAATCAGGTTGGCATCTAGGAACTTATCCCAGGATCTGATTTCAGTACATTTGCTCTCATGCTCAGCCCACTAACCTAATCACTAGGATACTTTGTCTTATTGCGGCTCCTTCTGAGGCTTGTGAAGCCAGAAAACCTAGACTCCTAAATACCACTGTAGGGCTTCTGTTGTATTTAGTAGAGCTGAAGGGTAGTTCCCTTAGTAGTCTCATTTATTGCTGTTTTCTCCAGCCCTACTGGAATCTAGCACCTGTCTTCCTCTAATATTAAGTTTTGCAATGTTCAGCTCTGTGTCATCCCATTACCTTCTGTGCTAAGATTTGAGCATGTTGGGAGGATCACTATTTTCATAATTAACACAAAGTATGTCAGACTTACACGATGTTCTACCCAGTGGAGTGATTTTTTTTTTTCCTCAGCTCAGTCACCAGCAGTTACCTAGATTCATTGTGAGGAACCCCTATCCTTTGTTGCCTCTGCAAGTTGGGCTCTGCAGGTATACAAGTTTTTCCTTTTCCTGTATCCTCCAGGATGGCCACAAATGCAGGTGTAAGAATCAAGGCAGTGACAGATTGTTTATCCAGGCTGTGACCGGTAGGCGTAGGCAGTATTTCTGTTTTACATATCTCAGTGGGAGCAAGCACCTGCCCTAAGGTTGTGATCAGATATCCTAAGCTTCAGTTTAGGGGAGTAGGAATAAAGAAAAAACAGTCTTCAGTCTTAGGTATCTAATATCCCTTGTCTTTTCCAGAAGTGGGTAGAAAATGAGTGTTCAAGTACTGCTGTTCCTCACAGGCTTTTGAATAGTGCCTGGGTTTGGGGGGGGGGGGGTTGTTTGTTTGTTTGTCTGTTTGTTTTTTAAACAGTTCAACCACGTTCAATCCATGAATTTTAAGGCTTCCAAGGCTACTGCCCAGCCCTCTGGGAAATTTTCCAGATTATGGAAAAGAGGCCTCCAGTGGTGGTTGTGCTGTTTCAAGTTGCCCAGGCAAGAGAAGACAGCAACTGAGAAGGAGAGGTTTTGTGCCGTTTTTCCTATTCAGTGAAAGTGGGGGCAAAAAGAATAAGTCTGTCTTGACTTGGAAAAAACAAACTCTTTCACCCACAAGTTAAAGTTGAAACTTTTGACTCATACCATGGCACCCAGAGTTGAAGAGAAAGCCATAAGAGCATCTGCTTTTCTTTTACCATGGGCCGGGAGCAATAATAGGGAAAGATTCCCTGTTTGCTTTTCCCCGGCACCAAGGACTACAAAAATGAGCATTCTGAAAGCTGAGAAGTACAAATCAAACCTGAACAACTGGAAGAAGAATAACTAGTTGTTATGAGTTGGAAGAATTTTAGAAAGCTCTACCTCTCCCAGGTTGTTTTATTTTTCTGTCATGGTGGGTTGTTGGGTTTGATGGAGCATGTTGCCTTCCATTTCCAAGGGAGATCTTCAGCAGCAGCAGAATGTTCTGTGCAATGTTCTTGGCATAATGGACAGGATTTTTGTCCAGGGGATCCTGTTGGTTTCTCCTCATTTCAAATACTGATAACTAATATTCTAGATTGCTTAGTGGAACTAAAGTATTCTGATTTTTCCCAGGTCCATTTTAAAGTTAACCTGGCATGGGCCATCTTAGCCCATGACCTTCCAATGTATAGTACTTCTGTTTATTGTATACAGGGGTCCTCAGACTTTTGTAGGAGTCAGTCAGACTATTACCATCCTTAAAGGGCCTTGAATCATAGTGGGACCCTTCTTGGTCCTCCTCTTAGCATTCTAGTCATCTCTTCAGTGTTGTGCCTGTACATAAAATGGCGTTTCCTGCTGTCAATTACCTTTGGAAGGAAGATGAGAAAACTAAAGCCTGTTCAGTGATCTTTATATTGTGTTCTTGCTGTTTGACTTTTTCCATGGTATGTTACTTTTTAATTCCCATTTCAGTTACAGAATTTAATTTATTTTTACTGTTTTTTTTCCCCAAAAGTCTCATATTTGGAACTGAAACTTGTCTTCATGTTTGATATGAAGCTTCTAGAGAAACTTGGTTTTTTTTTAATTTTTATTTTTTAATCCGGACAGAAACAGACTCTAGATGGTCCCCAAGGCAATATCCGAGAAAGTTAAATAACCTCTGCATAGGGTGAAAGTCCCTTAATTTGAACATCAGTACCTGCTACAGGGCTGTGGAGATGGAACTCTGCTTTGGGATCAGAGCACACTCAGTTATAGCCCATGCAGCAGTGGCGGCATTGCGGAAAGTGTCCCTCTTGCTCATATCTGAATATCATTTCGTACTTTTACCAGGCAATGTGCCATTGCAGAAACACACAATCTTTGTGCATTGAGGAACCAGGCTGCATTTTTTAATGAAATCCTTCTGTTGTTTCTAGTGCTTGGATCCTGTTTCAGCTAAATATTCATATATGGAGGTTACCCATGAAAATCTCCCACAATTTGAAGGTACCTGTGGACATTTGAAGATTAAAAAAACCATATATTTACTGGTAATTGGAGTTGTCTGTGTTTAGTAACTGACATGCATGTCATCTTCTGCACTCCTTTCCATCTACCTGTGTTATCGTGTGACCATCTGCTTTCAGGAATCTGTGTTTAAGAGGGAACCGAGATAGCACTAGGCACACTCTGCCCCATGCTCTTTTCTTTGAGTGTCAGTTTTGGTTCTCTGAAGATCAGAGGATTTTTTTATTGTGATCTACACAATTAAAAAGTAATACTTTATTGATAAGTAAGCTGTTTTAAAAAATTTAATTTCAGGATCTAGTGTAATGCCAGCAGCTGGAACAATGTACTTAACTACTTCAACTGGATATCCTTATACTTACCACAATGGAGTGGCTTATTTTCATACTCCCAAAGTTGCTTCTGTTCCACAACCATGGTCTGTAAGTAATTTTTTTTTTTTTTTT
>NW_020450826.1:310952-384582 GCF_003343035.1 Apteryx rowi | reverse complement strand
GAGCCCTGGGCAATGCATGAGGGAAAGGATCTCCCTTCCAGAGCCTTGGTGGCTGTGTTTGCCTTTTTTGCTTGATAAAACACATGAAGGGTTTACGTGGCATCAGGGCCACCTGCACATTTCCTTTGCCTACCTGTAATCAGTGATTACAATTTTCTGCTCTAATCAGACCCTGGGGAGCCTTTGTTGCTAATGGCCCTCAGTGGGACCCAGTCATGCTCTACAGAACTTTGGGGTTTGCTTCTGACTTGGACTTCTTGAATGTTTTGCTAAATCTCCTCTCAGTAGCTGAAGTTCATGGACTCAGCACCAAATACACCATGGGGCTCATTAAAGTGCAAAAAGCCCAGATGAACCAGGTCTCCTCTTATAATTTTCTTCAAGTCTTGTATGGCTAATTGGGGAGGTTTCAGGAGTGTAGCCAAAAGGTGGAGACTTCAATAATATCCAAGTATTTCTGCTTTTTTTTTTTTTTTTTTGTATATTTGTTTTCCTGTGGACCAGGATCAGTCCAAGATTTATAAGTCCCTCCTGCTTCCAGTTTCTCCAGCTATACCCTTTTGTCTGATGGCTAAATGGCTTCCTTCTCTTAGTCCATTCTTTTTTTGTGTTTTTTGATATTGCTTAAGTTTATTGTTCTTCTGCAGGTGGCTTTGCTTTGATACTCTTTTCTGGATAAAGGGTACTTTGGAATCAGTGGGGTCCCTACTCCAGGAGAAGTTTTTTTACTGATGCAGAGGAGTTGGTCCTAATGACTTTTCATTGGCTCCATTATTATTCCTCCATGAGTATGTAGTTCTTGGCTGCAATAACTATTATGTTGAGGATGGAAGGAAAATGAAATGCTAGATCAACAAAGCAAAAGTGAAATTGAGGCATATTACAGTCTTACATACACTTTTCAAGAGTACCCTTACTTTAGGAGGAAGATAATGCAGTAGATGAAATGTTTGGTGTTATGGGACTTGGGGGAATTGGACAGAATTATTTGTCAGGTACAGGAGGGTTGTCAGTGACTTTATTTTTTTAAAAGAGGGAAGGATTAAAAGACTGATGGGATCTGCAGAGTATGCATCTCTATTAATTTCTGTAAAAGCAGCATTTGCTGAGGCTGTATGTACTATCTGTATGTATGAATGCAAAATCCCTTCACATATTAGGGAAAAAGATGAATGGAATCTGTTACTGCCCTCATCTCTCTTTTGGAAAAGGCTATTGTTTTTTATTTATTTTTCAGTAATTATTCCATTATGGTGTTTATTTTGGCACTGTAGAATCTTGTTCTCAGGATTTACTAACCTCTGTTTTAATCACTTCTTTTGTAATTTTTAAGCTGTTTGCTCTTCTCATGGGGAATGACATTTGTGATTGACAACCTCATAGTGCCCTCTCAGCTTTAGAGGAAGGGCATAAATACCTGTTTATGTGTTTTAGAAAGCCTTTTTGTTAATGCTCAGTAGTTTTAGAGAACTTCTTCAAACACTGCCTGTTGGAAAAGGCCATGAATATTTTTACTGTGTTCTTGTACTGAACTTTGGCACTGATGCTTTGGCCCAGGTCCATTATATTTCAAACATACACTGCTCGATGTTTCTAATTGCAAATAGTACTGCCTATTTTGGTTTCAGTTATTTACATATTCTTCACTTTCATTGTTAGGAAAGTATCTATATCAAGAATTAAAAAAACAGCAACATTGAGATTTTAGAGAGTGTTAGCTATACTGAAGGTATTAATACCTTTTTGATTGTAGTTTTTTGCATGGATAACTTTATAAAGGTCCAGGTTGGGTCTTTTTTTTTTCATGTTGCATCCTGTGTTTTCATATAGTAGAATGAATTAGAGTGGTGTTGGGGCTGTTCTTAAATATTTGCAGGAATGAGGGAGTTTCATGACATAGGGAATTATACRAAGTACCTTTAACAGATCAAAACTAGAGGTCCATGGTCCTGTGTTGTCCTCTACCTCTGGCTGTTTGTTTCTGCGCCCTTTCAGTGGTGTTTCTCTGACCCTAAACTGGCCCCCCCGAAAACAGGTACGTTTTCAGCTGGTTTACCTCCCTAAACTGGCTTACTGCCAGATCAGATGAATGCTGGGGTTGGTGAGAAGAAGGGAATGGAAAAGGGAACATAGGGTTGGGGCTACAGAGAGGGCGGGAACACATCAGTGACAATTTAAATTGCCCTGAGTTGTAAAAATGTACCTATGGTCAGGACATGTGAACGACTTTAGAGGAAGGTGCTTTTTGGAAAGGAGTAGGTACACATGCTAAAGACTTTTGCTTCATCAGTAATGAACCCTTGGAAGCAGTAGTCTTGAAGAATCAAAGTGTAAGTTAAAATTTAGTAAATCTGTTTTCAAAAGGGAGTGACTATTCAGCATATAGTACTTCAGGTCTGTTGTTAATAGGAGTGACAATTTATGAAATTGCTGCATTAAGGCTTGTAACTTACTGTTTTGTTTGTTTGTTTTTAAGTCACGCTCTGTTTCCAGTTCGCCAGTGATGGTAACTCAACCGGTTTATCAGCCTCCTACATATCATTATCAGGTATCTGTTTGAAATGGGTTTCAGAGCATCAGGATTCCTTTCAACCATGCAGTTTGATTTGCAGCACTGTGTCGGTGCTGTTTATTCTTAACAAATAGAAAGACTGTCCAGAACAGAGTCACATAAAACAGATTCTAATTTTGTCAAAGATTTTCTTTTCACTAGAACTGAATTTCTTCCTGTCTATTTAACTACCTGGAAATAGAATAAATTAAAATTTTATTTTGTGTTGCTAGACAACTGGCTTAGTACCACTCTTAATTTTTATCATCTAGTCCAGCCTCCTGCTCAAAGCAGGGCCAGTTAGATCAGCTTGCTCAGGAACTTGTCCAGTTGAATTTTAAATTTCTCCAGCAATGGAGATTGCACAACCTTTCTGGACAGGCTCTTCCACTGTCTGTACATCATGATGGTAAAAAAACTTTTTTCCTTATATCTCCTTGGAATTTGCCATGTTCCAGCCTTTGTCCATTGACTCTTGTACTTCTCTGAGCGCCTCTGAGAAAGACTCTGGTTCAGTCTTCTTTGTGCCGTCCCGCTAGAAAGTTGTAGACAGCAATAATTACCCTCTCCCCGCTTTAGCCTTCTCAGGGCTGAACAAACCCAGTCTTCTCAGCATTTCCTGGTATGTCCTGTGCTCCAGCCCCTGACCTTCTTGGTGGCCCACTGCTGGACCTCTGCAGTATGTCTGTGTCTGTCTTGTATAGTGGAAAGTTGATCACATTTTGTATCTTCTCTTTTCTTACTTAAACACATTTCTTAAATGCTTCATTATTTTAGTAGCTAAGAAATGCCCAAGTGAGAGGACTGAGTGGCAGTCAACGAGATGGACATTCCTAAATTATTGGGGGGGGGTGTTATGAAAATTAATTTTTGTTCTTTTTAATTAAGATTTGAATAAAGAGGGGAGTGATTGCAGTGTATTGGGAAGGTGTGTGAATGCATATGTTCTTAATTATATAAAGTAATATCTTTTTTTGTTTCAATGTAGGCACCAACACAGTGTCTTCCGAGTCAGTGGCAGTGGAGTGTTCAACAGGTAAATACAGTTCACAGCTGCAGCATTTTACTGTTAGTTTGCATTTAGTTTAAAGGTACAGTGTGCTCTTCCAATTTTTGTAATAGTTTGTCTTCAAATAGAATGATAAAATTAAATTTCCCACTAGTTACAACACTATTGAAATAAATATTAGTTGCTATATTTTAACAATGCATTCGTAACACTTACTGATGTAGTAGAGGGCATAAAATAGCATTTATTGACATATCAAATCTAAATTCTTTATTAAAATAGCATCTTTCTCCCTATCCCCACCAAAATATTTGGGTATAGAAGAGCAGAAAGTTTCTATTAAAAGAGCAAATATTAGTTCTCAGAAGCTGGGATAAACTGCCACGTTTTGCCTGATAGGAGAAATGAATATTAACTAGCTCACTAACTGATACCGCCTGGGATGTTTTCAGTCAGACACACAAGTATGGTGAAATTAGGCTCAGATCCTTGCAATAGGAGGAAGACCGTGAAATTGCTGACAACCTAACTTTTTATGGGTTTTATCAGTGTTGTGATCTTTATAGCAGAGGAGCGTAATATGGAAATCTTGCCGTTCAAGGGATTTGAAGAGTTTGAAGTTAAAAGGAGCATTAAGGCCCTTAAACTTGAAGCATTATGATACATCCTCATTGCTTTAGTAGCAGGTAACCTGCTCCAGTTTGGATCAGTCCCACTCTGTTAATCAGTCTGCTGCTTTGAAAACTGGGTGCTGAATTGTGTTAGGTTTGTTGTGCATAAATAATGGCGTAATACTCTTCTAAACTTTGAATGCCTTGTTCGTAGCTCCTGCTGCAGGATACCTTGCTTGAACAGTGGGACCTTGCAGTCCTGCGCTTGGACTTCCATCTTAGTCTTTCCAGTGAAACAAATTGACTAATTCTTCTTCCAGGGAACTCTTGTCTCTGGGTATGAGGAGAAAAAATATGAGGTCTGTTCAGGTAGCCAGCTGGCTAAACCAAAAATGCCTTGAAAAGCGTATCTATAGTTTAATGTTTTTAATACATGGTTAGGTAAAGATGTGTGGGTAAGCCTAAGCATTACAAAAAATACTGGKTTTTTTTTAACAAAATACTCTGTGATTTGTAATGCAACTTTTTTGCAAGAGGAAAAAACTGTACTGTTTCTGCAATTTTAAGAGTAAACGTCAGTTTTGTAAAGTCATAGTATTTCTCTCACAATGTTCTTTAAAATGTAAATAAAATATAAAAATATGTATTTTTAAGTGATCAAAGGACATTTTTATATACCATCTGACTTTTTCTGCCCACTTTCCCCTCAGTTAGTTTCTTTAGGTTAACAGAGTTGAATTTGAAACTTTCTTTAAGGCTTTAACTTCATTTATATGTAGAAAGAAGACTATAAAATAAGCTTTGCTGATTTATAGTATGGAAAACATATAATTTATTAGAAGTGATGTGTTTTATTTCAGTCTCCTGCCTCTTCACCTTCATTCTTCTATCTGCACCCATCTGAAGTCATTTATCAGCCAATAGAGATTACCCAGGAAGGTGGATGTATACCTGCTCCTCTCTCCCTGGTGGAAGCTGCAGTTCCTGAGGTATTTTTATGAAAAAATTTACTTGTAATTGAAATGTTTATCTGCAATTGAAAAACATAGCCTTTTAGTTTAAGCGCAAGTAGTTCAGAGCACTTAAGTCAACTGTACTTTTTCCCACATCCGTACTGCTGCTGTGTTAAGTTATTTCAGTAGTCTTCAAGTTAGAGCATCTCTTTCACAGTTTCCTAGGAGGATGCTTTGATTCTGATATATTTTAGAAAGTCTCCAGTGATGACAGACAGCAGTATGAAGTATGAAGACTAGTCAGATTGTTTTATTTATAAATAACAAATTTAAACAAAACGTGACTCAGACTGAACTGCGTCTTCGGAGTGCTGAATTAATCTGGCCAAATCATATCAGCTTCCTGAAAGACTTCTTTTTCTTTTTGTGTAGAAGCGAGTTTGTAAGTATTCTGAAGGTCAGAATGAATTAAGGGTAGTTGAATGACAAAATCAATTCTGCTCTTCTATGCCTATCAGTTTTTTGCTTCTCCATCAACAGCAGTTCTGGTCTTTTTAAGAGATTATTAATGTACAATAAGGCTGATTACAAAATTGAAAATATATTACAATTAATTGGTACTTCTTTAATTAATTCTTCGTTAACAGAAATGCCTGAATAAACTTTAAATTATGGCAGAAATAAAGTATTTTTACAGAAGTTAGGTACTTTATTGCCACAAGAGTAAAGTTCCAAAACTGGTATTCTAAACATCATTGATGAAAAATGCCGACACACCTAGACACTTTAGTTTCCCTACAAAGTTGTTCTTACTACTTTTCTTCAATAATAAAAGACTTCGGTTGGTGGGGTTTTTTTCTTTTTGAAAATGCCTAAACATCAGTATTTATTGTACCAGCCATAAATCCTGTCCATTTTATTGTTTTACCTCTTGTATTTCATAAATCAGATATTTATCAGCTTATATACAGAGACATTTGAAATGTGTGAATGATAAGAAAACCCATGAAATTAGTTAAGGAAAATATTTGGATGTATCATGCTCTCAGTCCACAGGTACATATTTTGCTGATGTTAAAGGAAGCTGTGTGTGGAAATTCAGAAGACTATGTAAAATTCAAAGAAAGGCACTTGTATTATTTCTATGTAAATATCTTGTAAGTGTGATAATGCTGAGTATTATTCTTCAATATGCTAATCTACACATTTAAACACTGTGCTATTATAGCTGAGTGAAATGTATTTGTAATACAGAAGCGTGCTGCTTCTGTCAAGGAAAGTGCTCTCTGGCGCTGATTTAAATAAATTGTATATACCAAAACTTTGGTACAGTGGGGGGAAACATTTCAATTTTGAAATCTCAGTTATTAAAGTCATTGATTAACCAATCAGTAGTTTAGATTAATTTAGCCCACAATTTGAAATTTTCAGGAATCTAAATCCATTTGAAAGGCTTGCAAAACCATTAGAATGTGAAACAAGCTTTTCTGCTTTTTTTTGGTAAATAAATACAATTCTTGTTTGTTTTTATACCAGCCATATTCTGATCATGGAGTTCAAGCAACATATCACCAGCTTTATGCCCAGAGTGCCATAGCCATGCCAGCACCTGTGATTCAAACTGAGCCAGTTAAAGTAAGCACTGTAGTCTTACTGTCTTCTTTTTTGAAGGGGGACAGGAAGAGAAGAGGAGCAAGGATGAAAAAGTGTTTTATTATGAATTAGTAAATAAGGAAAACAGAAATGTTGCAAAGAAACCAGGTTTTTTCTTTACTCAAGGCTTTGTTGCAGAGGACCGGAGAATCCGGAGTAGGGATTACTTGTTCTGGAACTATTCTACTTTGAGGGGGGGGGGAAAAAATAGTTGTTTTAAAACTTTTGGGATACAAAGAAAGCTGCAAATGAAACATGTATTTTGAGAGAAAACAGTGAACTTTGTTCAGTTCTTTGAAATGATAGTTATAAATTCTTGTCTTTACATCTCTGGATCTTGAGTGGTTGAATTCATTGCTTGCAGCCTTAGACAAGCACCTCATACTATGGCGAGGTGGAGTTTTGGGACAGTGAGATTGAAAAATTGTCCCTGTTGGCCACCTTCAGGTATTTTTCTGTGCAGTTCTGATTTTCAATGGCCATTTTAAGATGTCTGGTTCTTCCACACTGAGGCAAGTTCTTTAGAGTCCCAGTTGGAAGTCCTGTTGCCTAAATTACTAAAACCTTGTTTTAACATGATATGTAAACATCCTAAGTTGGATTTAGCCTCTGGTACCTGTTACCACATGATAACAAAGGGCTGAAGGTATCAGTAGTTTTACTTGGTATTACAGTGCCTGTTCGTCTGTGAAGAGAAGATGCTTACTCAAGTACAAATGACAGAATAAATATGAATGAATCAAAGATGTGTTATAGGCTGTGTCTGTCTTTTATACCTTTTTTATTTTAGGGTTTTTTCTTTTTTTTAAGAGAGAAGGGTGGGTTTTTTTTTCACAGAGTACTTATGTAACGATATCTACTAAATATTTCCAGTAGAGGGTGCTGTCACATTGTGTTGTCTTGGATTAAACCAAAAGTAGTCCAATAAAAGACAAAAATAGAAGCTGAACATGAACTTGAGAAGAATACTAATCCTGAGTGATTCGTACATTCAAGATATGTGTAAAAGGGAGGTGGTAGAGCACAGTGATCATACCCAGTGTACATTCCACTTTCAATGGTGTGTGAAAACAGTGAAAACATTGGCAATCATAGTCTCAGAATCAAAAATAAGTGTGTGCTTATTGTATCAGATAAAGAAGCATAACCTTTTTCTCATACCCAGCACGTATATTAAAGAAAGTTCTATAAACTTCAGAATACATTTCATCTGGATTAAATTCTCAGTAAAGGGATGTTAATTGTATAGGCATATACACCTATGAAGAAAAACAAAGACTAGTGTGGTCAGACATCATTTGTGGGCTTCGTTTTGTTTTTTCTTCTGCTACTGGTGAAACTTTTTTGTTATATGTAGCATGTACTCCTTTCATAGAAAGCAAGTTTTTGTACCTTGAAACTTGACTTTTATTGTCTTTCCTAGGACCAAGGCTATAGGAACGAGATAGTGTCAAGTAAGTTACAAGATAGATTTAGAGCATATTAGCTCTTCCTCTTCTACAGTAATTTACACAGTACCATGCTTTTTCTCATAGCTAAGGCAAAGTAGTTTGCTCCATGATAAGTGATACAGGGTGTGTTGATTTACAGTAGAATAAGAACATCCATGTTAAAGCCATATTTGAATGGTTACTGTGGCATAGGAAATGAGCTGCAATCCATACTCTTACTTACCTCACTATATGATGTCTTGTATGTTTATTCCTAGCTTTAGAAGTAGTTTCACACACAGCTGAAGCTGGCATAAACCAGCAATTCATTCAATTTTCCACACTACCCATTGCCAGTGTTAATGCAGGTTTTCATACAGCTGTATGGTAAGCCAGGTCAGGGAACTGATGTGGTTTAAGGGCTTTAATATAACTGCTTTAATGAAGCCCTGCTCCCACCCACATCACCCAAAAGAGCTAACTTAAACTTGAATCAGTTCCCCACACCAGTTTGTCAAACAACGGCACACAGTCTTGTACTTGAACAAGTTTTGGAATAGGCTAGAGGAAGGAAGACTCATGTTCGCAGTGCAGGTCTAAGCCTGATTAAACTAAGCACAGAACTGCTAACCCTGTTCATTGTGTTGGTTGCTCATTTTTACCTGTCTTCTCAAAAGTCTTCTGTTAATTAGAGTCCATAAATGAAAGGTATGGACTTGAAAGTTAGGAAAGTTCTGATCAGTTTTCCAGTAGATTCACAAATATAGCTAAACCCTTTTATAAGACTTTGACAATTCTGATAATTTTATTTATTACAAGATAACGATGGATACCATTTTTGGTAATTTTTTTAGCAGTTTAGTAGTAGTTAGTAGTTCTGGAGTATAATTCTTCATTTGCTTTACCTTTTCACATAATCCTAATGGCTTTGGATATATGCCATGCATAATGAATTTGATCAGCTTGTATTGTGTTTATCACTATGGCTGGGCATTCAACAAGGTTTGAAAAAAGAGCAAGTGTTGAGAGCAGACTGTGTATTAAGCGAGAGGTTGCATCGTTACCACCTGTTCCCCAGCTGTGTAAAGATACCGCCTGCTGGCTACGGTCTTAAAATACCCCAGCAAATGTATCTTTGCTGCTTGAGAAGTGCTAGGTAGTGGCTGTGTAAGAGAGAACACATTCTAAGATAAGGACATTACCTTTAAAGTAGTTGGTTAATTGTCTCCTGTACAGATTTGCATTAGGAATAAACTTTATAGATACTTTATAGAAACATACTTTATAGTAGGATCTATGGTCATATGGCAAAAGTAATATGGGTATAGCCAGTATCCAGATATTTCTGGTGTTTGTGGACTTCTATAGCTTTCAAATGTAGCTCAAACAGAGTATGTATTGCAGTTATATTGTGATGAAGTCACAAAGGTGAACAAGAAGAATGGACAAAATGCTCATCAAAGAAGAAGCTCACGGATTTCTGAGCTAGCATTTCTGTTGCTGGTGTGGATATGTAAAAAGCGAGCTCAGTTCCTTACTTTTGTAAACCATTCAGCAGATAACAAAGGAAGCTTCAGTTCTGGCATTTTTAATTGATTCTTCATTTTCTCTATTTTACCACTTTAATAGTTTTGTGTTGATGGTCTTCAAGAAGAAAATTAGAAGAAAATGCTCTGTAATTTCTGACTATGATTCATTTTTAGATCCAAATTTGGTATTTAAAATAAGGCTTGAATCCAAAATGCTAAATCCCCTTAAATCCCCTGTAAATACTTTGTATTTACAGAAGGTGTTTTCTTTGGGGATTATAGCATGTTTTGTTCATGAGTATATGGAAGTAGTTCCATCTTAAGCACAGCTATACAAATTGTTGACATTTATTCATACAGTTGACATTCATTCTCAAAGACTGCATGGATTTTTGGATGGCATTTGTTTTTTTTTTAGGAAACCTGAATTCTTTCCCATCTCTACTGGATCTTGTGCAGTGTTTCAGATCTAAAATTGCCCTCTGATACGGGGATTGATGTTTTGAGTGCCTCTAGAAGAGAGGTATGAGATTGTGTTTGGTAGTAAGATCTGTGTAGTCCACAGTAACAGCAGCCACTTGAGGGGAGACTGAAATTCACGTTCTCTGGCTCCAGACCTGGGAGAAATACTTTCGATTTAAATTTTATTTTGGTGATAGTTATCTTGGGTTTTGAAGCATTGGCCTACTAAATGTTTGTTGGATATCATGTGTATATGAGGGGGACATTGTGAGACCTGGGGAGCTGAGTAACCACAGCTGCGATTTACAAAAACTGAGCAAAGGTGTAACAAGTTCTAGCCCATGGAGGTGGTTAGGTGGGTGGTTTGGGGTTTATTGTTTTCCTTGGTTTCAGGCATTTGTTTCCTCCTCTCAGTCATCTTTTCTAACTGCGGAGTACTTTTCGGGGGGTTGGCATGGTTCTAGTCTTGGAGAGCTTTTGCTGTTCCTACAGTCTGTATCCAACTGCATTATGTGGACAACATTAACAGTATGGAATCATACAGTGTCTTTGCCTGTTGGAGACTTTTCAGGTCTGCGGGGGGAAATATCCTCTCTTCTTTTAGCGTGATCGTTTAGCTTTAGGGGAAAAAAAAAATCAGCCTTACTTTGTCTAAGTTCTTCACCCTTGTCCTCACAATAGACTAGTTTCAGATGACAAAGTCTGGCAATTTTCCCTAATCCAGTTCTTGAACCTGGACTCTGAGCACTATATACTAAATCAGAGTACAGAGCCATAGCACTACTTTTAAACTTAGCATTTTCTTCAGAAGATGTTCAGGAAAGGCACAGAGAGTGCAAGGGTAGTAAGTAGTCTTATGGTCTTTCTGAAAACCTTGTTGACTAACTTCTGAACCACAAGAACCTTTCAATGGTAGAAATGTATCTTCTTTTTCAGATTTTTTTTGTCACTACTTCAGTGTCTGTTCTCCACAATCTTTTCAATAGCTTTAAGATTGATTCTTCTACTTCCTAGGATATTCCTGTGTCAGAACAGGATTTAGGGGAGTCTCTTTGTAATATTAGTAATATTAGTGTTCATGTATGTGTGCATTCTGATTGTACTGATGCCTGAGGCGAATACCTTGGCTTTTGGGTAGTGAATGTTCTTTAAGTCTAACTGAGTTCAGAGCTCTCCATTCTCCTCTGAAGTTAGGACTAATAAGCCAAAATTTGTGCTCTCTGTGTGTGTATGTGTACATAATACTTGTAAATGCGTATATGTGTGTATGTGTATATATATACACATGCATGGCCATATACACAACTTTCAGTGATATTTTAAAGGGAAGTCTTGCTGTAATCATTTTTGAAAAGCATAGTAATTTTATACTAGTACAGTACTATTTGATGACATTCCAGCTGGAACAAAAAATTAAAACTTTCAACATTTTTATATAGGTAAGTATTTTTTTCATTTATACAGGGARTGAAATTAAGATGGAGAGAATGCATGTTTTGCTTAAAGTTACCTAAGTCTCAGAAACTTAAATATAAAACTTCTAGTTGTCCTCAAATATGATTATTAAGAGGCTTGCCACCATCTGTAATGTGGATTAGTGCCTGTAAAAGGGATGTTTTAAACTCCGATAAATACATATTCATTAATTTTATATTAACACAGAAAGGTGCAGATGGCATGCCTTTTCTCACATTGTTCCCTTCTATGTTCTCTTTACCAACTTCTTTTTTTCTATTCTAATAGTTCGTTCTCATTCCAGTTTAGTTGTTTTTTTTTTTTTCTTTGCTTTCTCTGATCTGTATGTTCTCTCTCTTTACTTGACAGACATTGTGGAGCATTCACTATTAAGCCATTTGGGCAGCTCTAGTCTACCTGTACTGATTTTCTTGTCCAGTCCTTCCCATGTGGCCGAGATCCATCATCAACATACCAGCTAGCAGCTGCCTGTTGTGAAACTTAGGGTCAGTTGTTTCATTGCAATGCTTGCTATTTACAGATTGGTAAATGATAAAACATGCTAAAATAAAATTCAGCAGAGTCTGCAATATTATTTAGTTACTTGCTGCATGTTTGTAAATTTCCTGATATTCTCTTATGTAAAACAAATTTTGTAATTCATGTCATTCATTCCTGAGATAGTCATGTATGTATTCATTCCATCATTATTTTCTTTCTAGTTCGACTTCCCAAGTTCTGTGCACGTTTGGTTTATTTTTCCCTCAGTGGTGAGGGAAATTTTCAGTACTTTAATGTATGATTTTTTTTTTCTGAAACTGTTTTAGCTTCCTTTATTAACAACTCACTTTCTCCCCTTTTCTACCTATTTTGTGTGATTTACAATGATTTGTGTTCATGGTGTTATATTCTGTGGTGAGTGCTCAACCCTGCTTTTTATTATGCAAAAGAAGGTGCTGCTTTTAGTTTCTGATTTTCTTTTAAAATCTAGTGTTTTAATAAGATGAAGTTAGGGAAGAATACATGTTTTGCACATTATAAAATGTGTGTCCCTTTCTTATTTGAAAGCCTTTTAACAACCCTGTGATTTGTAGCAGGGACTTGCTATTTGATCAGGGTGTGATCTTTGTGTCATTTATCCCCAGTTTTGGCTTTCAAAAAATATTAAAACTTTGCCTGATTTTCCCTTAGACACATTGGTGAACTTGCTGAAGATTCGGTTTGCACTTTGCGCATTGGGTTTATTGCAGGCTGTTCCATGTCTGTGTTTTGTAAGTTAAACTCAGAGTAGTTTTTCACCCTCCTGTGGGGACTAGGCAGTAGAGAGGAAAAAATATGGGTTTGTAAGAGTCAAAACTAAAGAAAGGGTAAGAGAAATAGATTGGGACTGAAGTCCTGTAAGGTTGATATAATGGCAACTGAAGCGGGCAGGGAGACTGGCACTAGATGACTACGGAAATTGAGAGTTGAGGAAGGAAATGCAAAAGATTTGGAGCTAGTAGATRATGAAAAGAGGCTAAAATCTTGAGTTAACATGGGCTGAAAATCCTGATAGGGATGTACGAACTACAGCTAGTAATACTAGGAAACTGGCAGAGCTAAAAGGGAGGGGGAAAAGATGTATTGAGTAAGTTTTAGAAAAATGCAGGCGAACTGGAAGTGCCTGGCTATGAATATAGCATTAGAAAACAAAGATGTTATTTTGAGGCTGCCATGTGCCATACTAAGAGATGGAAAGGGATGAAGGAACTCACATTGGTTAAGTAAACAGAATAAAACAGATGGGTATTCCACAAATGGGATGTAGAGCAGCTGAGATTCAAGGGGAAACAGTAAGAGAAAGGGCAGAGAACTTGATGGTAGGAAGAATAAACAGAATAATATAAAAATTCTAGAGAGAGTTCTTGCCAGCACCTAAAAAGTTACCCATGTTTTCCGAATCTTGTGGCCCTTTTGTTGTCAGCAGCTACTGACATCCACTGACAAGTTACTTAATCACAGTCCATCGCCTGTTCATTAGTTTACAAAAAGGACAGCTGTCAGTTACCCAGCTCCGGGTTTATAAAGCTGTGAGTTTTAGCTACTGAAGGGTAACGTAGGCATCATTATAAATTCCCGTAGAAATTTACCAACTCTG
Source organism: Apteryx rowi (assembly GCF_003343035.1). Lineage (NCBI taxonomy): Eukaryota > Metazoa > Chordata > Aves > Apterygiformes > Apterygidae > Apteryx > Apteryx rowi. The sequence goes on along the minus strand of NW_020450826.1, from coordinate 370,792 downwards.
TTCACTTTGTTATTAAAAATACTAGAAACTGTATACAAATTAAAAGAAGTTTAAGGCAGAAAAATCATAGTTTAAGTTAGAATTAAGGTTGTTTGTACAGCATGGAGATACCTATGGTCTTGAAGGTGTCTTGGATACTGTTCCAGCTAAGTGGAGATGCTTAGGTATACTTAGGAATTGAACTAAATAAACAAACAGTTCTTGGAAATGCTTGATGCTAAGCTGAGCTTGAGATTTATTTAATGTATTGCTCTAATTTACATTACAGGAAATATAAAAGTAGAAAAAAAAAAGGTTTGGTTAAATAATTTTGCACCATAACATATTATAAAAATAATTTTCCCCGCTCATTTTGAAAGAGGGTAACAGTTCCTTTACTGATTTGACATACTTTTGGAAAGCTATATGAACAGTGAGCAAAACTTGATTTTTTTTTTTTAATAAATTAAATGTGAACTGATTTTAAGATTCCATACCTGCAAACAAATGAGTATGTTTCTTACCACTGTCAACTTCACATATATGCATGTGTAATGGAAATGTGATTTTCCTTTTTGAACCAAGTCTGTCTAGCTGACACAGCATCAAAATGAACTGTAACTTTCCACTGAAGCATTATTAATGTAGTAAATGTGATGTGGCTCTAAGAAGAGGAAACAAAACTGCATTTTTCCCCTCTCTTTAGGAACCAAGGTTACATTCTGTGAGAAGAAATTTTTCTCATCCTTTGTCTGTGAGTCTGAAACCTCGATATACACAAAGTCCCCATTTTCATCCTAGAAAAGATTATAGAGCGGAAGATAAAATTCTTACACCACCTTCTTCTACAGATTCAGTAAAACAGATTTTTAGCTATCTACCTTGCTAATGTATTTGTCACATGGAGGGTATGTAGTTCTCCAGCTTCTAACATTTGCCTGAATGTGCCTAAATTGAAACGTTACTGCTTTTCGTAGAGTAATAAAGTGAAATCTTGCAGTTTGGATGGGCAAACACATGAAATGCAGGATAAAATCATGGTTTCCTTTCTTAATAAAAAATACCTTTACAGGACAAAATTGTAATTTGTGATATACAGACTACTGTATGTACATTACTTGCTAGCATAGATTGAAAAGCAGCATACTTTTATTAAACGGAAAACTTAACATTTCACTTCTGGACTACATAAATTAAAAGATCCATTAGTTGCAAAGTAAAAGCCACTTTCCCACATATTGACAGCATTTACTTGTTGTGGATTCAAATCTGGTTATTTAAATCTGTGTGCATTTTGTTTCAATTCCAGTATAGCTTGTATACTTTTAATTTTGCTGCAATAAGAATTCTCTAATTTATAAGATGTTTTTCTTATGTGTCATTTTAGTGTTTGGGAATAATAATTTTTTTCTAAATAAAATTTGGACCACTAGCTTAATAATTACATATCTTCATATGAGGCTGACATTTTTCTTAAATATGGTAAACAATACATTTGTGGTTATGGTGTGGTTTTAGCTATAGAGAAAGGCAAGAATTGACTTCTTACTATTATAAGACCACGGGAAACTTCACCTTGCTTCTTTGAATTTCTGTTGTCTATGCAAAATTGAAAAACTCCTTGACAGTATCATGTGTTGAGATGGAATACTACTTTCTCCTCAACTGCAGGAAGATAATTTTCCACTTCTTCCCTTGCCTCCTTTCCTTCCCCCTGAATTCCTCCTATATTTTGTAAAACTGATTCCTAAAAGGTTAAAACTCAGCCTCTATAGTTAATAGGAGTGCAAGCTGTGGCTTATTGCTTCTGTAGCACTGAGGTCTTTATTTTATGTATGTAAAATACCCCTGAGCTTTTAATTTTTCATTTGCTCTGTAGTAATTTCCTAACTGCATTTTGAGGTTTTCTTTTTTATCACATGGGGATCTCGCAGAGTGGGCATTACAGTCAGTAAATAATCCACGAGTGATATGTAAATACCTTATTTAAAGATCATTCTAGCAGTCAATGGCATTCTTTCATATTGCGCTGGAAAAGAGGTGGAGTCTGGTTCTGTTCTTACACCTGTTTGACATTGTTGTGCGAGGAGATTCCCTGAAGTATGTCRTTTTATTTATGGTCTTGGTTGCAAGTTTGCTCAGATGGATTTGCCCCTTTCGCTAGGCAGAAAAAGAAATTGACACCAATATGATTTAAACCTTTTTTTTATTTAAAAAAAAAAAAAAAGGTGTTACCCTAACAGTTGTGGGGATTGTTTTAACAATAAGTATCAAAAGGAGATGCAATTTGTTAGATTCATGGGGATCTCAACCTACTTTTGATGGAGGAAAAAGCTGCTGTAGATTGTCATGTCTCTGGGCCAATCTGTACAACCCATCCAGTTGTTCTTCTGTTTGATTTAGATTTTAGAATTCATCAATATAAATATTTTAAAGAAATCTTGGCACATCCCAACAATAATTCATCTCCATGGGAGCGTTTTTAGATAGTAAATATTTCTGTAAATGATATGCTATCTCCAGAGCTACCCAGGAAAGGTTATATGTTCTGTTAGAGCCTTATTTCTCATATCATGAAATATCTGTTTGACCCAGGATTCTTAAGGTTAACCTTAAATCCTTATTTTGGGGATTTGGAGTTTTGGTTTACCAAACATGACTTCCCAGTTTTTAAAACACTTTAAAGGTCTAAGAAGTTAATTTTATACCAAGTACTATATTAAAAAATGTATTTACAGGAAAGTCTTTGGAACTGATTGCTTGACAGTGTACAAATATGGTGCAGTCACTTGCATGTCTATCAGATTAAGTGGCATTTAATCTAAATACTCACAAATGGTAGTTTATTTCCATTTATCAGGACAGATGTTAGATTGTTGATACTGACTTGATCCTGCGGCCTTTGCTTCAAAGGGGGTTTACTTTTTTTTACTTGCATACAAACTTGATCATTTGGAAGGATATGCAATTTGGGGCACAAAAGGATATTTGTAATGTTCTGCTGTGGGGACTGTAACTTCAGTCTGAAGGATACTGCTTGTTCAGATTCTGTCACCAGGGCTTTACTCACAGTGCTTTGTTTTGGTCTGAGAGACCTGGAAAAGACCAAGATGAAGCATTGACTGTTGGCTTTCCTCCAAGAACCACAGATCACTGGTCGAGTACTGAGGGCTCCCCATTGATATTTATGTATGTCGTAGGCTTATCTTTCTTTAAAACGTTTGCCAGAATGCTGGCATTGTATGAATTAGCAGTAACCTAACCGTTAAGCTTCCAGTAGTTGGATCCTTCATCAGAAACAATAGAGGCACAATAAATGACTTTTGTAATTATATTAGTATTGTATTCCTGTAATATAGAATAGGAAAGAACTACATCATTTCCTCTAAAGTAGTGCCTAAAATTGCATTATCTTGACATTGTAACATTCATGGGTTTATGGGTTGTTTTTTTTCTTCTTCTCTTATACTACACTGTATTACTTTCCTGCCATTTAAAATTTTCATAATATGGAGATTTGTATGCTAGTTGATTCCAGATAATGAGATCCTGATCCCTCACTGTGGTTTTGGGGTTTGGAGGAGGGGAACGGTCTCTTTGGGCCTGTGCAGTTTCCCATTGATAGCTGTAAGGCTTTGCACATGTGTGCTAGGAGGGATCAGATCAGATTGTGGGACTGCGGCCTATGGGCATACAGATAGCCAACAAAAAATAACATAWGGCAAATATTCACCTTCCTCCTTATGTACTGTTTGTTACATATTACTGAACCAAATTAATTTTCTGATTTCCCTGCTCGTATTTTTGGTTTTCTAGTGAGCTAGCTTTTGCAGTATTTCTAACTGATGTTTATTTAATGTTATCTTTATGTGGCAAAAGGCTGACTTTAACATTCTCTATTAGGTAACACTGAATGAAAACCTAGAGATTTAGACAATCTAAGTTATGGAAGTTATCACTCTCCTATACTTTTATGTATTTGATCAAGGAATATTTTCTTGCATTAAATAGAATTATCTTGTTCACTAACGCTTTTGGTACATGCTACTTCTGATCTTGAGCACCAGCAATATATTCATCATCCCTGTAGAACAGGTTACATTCTTCATATTAATTGGATATTTCTATGTATTCTGAAATTCATTTTCCAAAATACTTAACATTAAGTCAATGACTGTCTATTTCATAATTATTTTACCATTATGTTAGTGAGTAAACTGCATTCCAGTAGTAACTGAGGAAAAAGTAACAGAACACATGGCTCTTTCAGAATGTTTTTTCTCTGTTTTAACATAGTTCTAAAATGTGAGAAGTTGTATGGGTGTACTGTTGTACAAAAATAGGTTGGGAGCTTTGTAATGTTGAAGTACTGCAGTAGTTTCAGTTCATCTGGAATAAAATTTTCTTCATTTCTGTTTCCTATTTCAGTAAAAAACACACACTGTAAATCATTATTTTAAAGATCCAAAATATAATGCCAATGTCTTGATACATTTGCACAGTCTTGTAAGCGGTAGGCAAATCCTTATAACCTGTTATGCAGAAAATCCAAATAGAAATACAGAGAGCAGAGCTGTAATATGTAGCCCTTATTTTAACAATGCTTAATAATGTAGCTAAGATGGAATAGAAAAGCTAGATCTTATAAGGCCTTCTTAGACCTTTTGAGCCACAGCTAATTCAAAAAGTATTTAAACTGTAATTTTGAGAGCCACGTGGTTGCTTTGTACCTCCGTCCATCAACGTAGCTGTAGGCTATATAGATGTATGCATTAAAGAGAATACTGTTCATGTTTCTAATTGTTTTTTAATTGGATGGTTAAACTAGAACATCCGATTTTATTCCAGAACACATGATTTTATTTGATCAGATGGCTGTCTTATTTGATACTGTATTCCAGGTACTAATAATCTAGTTACTGCAACTTTGTTAGATGAGGTACTGTGGATGTGCATAGATAAGAGTAAGAAATTTGTAGATCTCATTTCAGTGAGCGGTTTGCCATTTTATAAATCAAAAGCTCTTTCTGTTGAAACCACTTGTAGAATACAGTAATAAAAAGCAAGTTTCTGTAGTTTGTAACTTCTAATAACATTCTGGTTTTGTAAGTAAAAGTTCAATTCAAATAAATTGGTCCCTGTCTACTGTTTGAGTTGTAACTATTGTTTATTTAATGGTGACATAGATAAGTAGTATAACATTGTACTAGAAAAATAAGAAAAATTGAATTGGTAAACTTTCATCATTAAACTTCTACAAAACAAACTGATGTTTTGTCATCTTTATGGTAATTATACTTTTTAGAATATTAAGTAGCATTGCAGGAAAGTTGGCTTTTYTGCTCAAGTTAACATGCTTAATGAGATTTTGTTTCTGTTAGATTCCTGAAGTTATTCCTTCAAAGGAATAAAAAAGGATTGGGGCCAAATTTAAAAAAAAAAAAGAAAAGAAAAAGAGTCAAAGTAAGGAGCTTTGAGAATGAAATATTGAACAGAATATTGTTGGCCGTAAAAGTCTTTAAACCCTATCTTTAAATAATGGACAAAACATCTTTCTTTAAATCATGCTACAGAGGAAGAAATAAATGTCAGTGTTTTGTTTTAGTTAAAGTAATGGGGATGGGGATGTGAGAAGTTTCTGACTATTGAATCTCAGAATTTTTGTGAAATAATTTTTTACTTTGTTTCTCACTGACCTGCCCTGAGCAAAAACTTTACATCTTCCTTGAGTCATGAAGTAAAGGAGTAAGCCTAAAAAGGAATACAGAGAGGAACTGTGAAGTGCAAAAGTGTTGCAATTTGAGATGATTAATATTCTAATTTTTTGAGTTTTTTAACGCGTTGTTGTTAAGTCCTATAACTGATTTCTGAAGAAATCTGACTAATTAGTTTTCACTTGTAATTTGTTCTCTGGACTGCTGCTATTATGTCTGTCCTCTGTTAAAATGTTCTGTATCAGTAGTGATTGATATATATCAAATAATAATGCTGATCTTTTTTTACTGTTGCTCTTATATGCCTTTGTAAGCTGCAAATACGGATGTTATGACCACAACTACGAAACATGTTTAGTCCAAAAATAATTTTACATTTTGATTTTCTTTCAGGTGAACAATGAATTACCCCTTTCTTTCTTGTTAGATGAGTCACTTTTGGTCATAGGGACATTTTTATAAATAGCAGTGATTTATGCTTCAAGTAATTGTTACAGTTTTAATATATTTGTGTTTTTGATACTTGATACTCTTTAACCTCAGATAGAAATGGATCTTCAAAGGCTGTTCAACTTGTAATAGTGAATTTATTCCAGGTGAGCTCATTAACTGGTTAAAATGTCTGAGTGAATAACTTTTGCATGAATACACAGACTGGTGTTTTTGTCCCAGTGGTGGTCTGAACAGGATGGAAAGTTTGAGATGTTCTCCTCTCAGAAGCTTCAACCAGTTCTACCTCATGGGGTTGAGAAGGAGTCATTTCTCATGACCGTGATAACTGCCTAGAGCAGTTTGTAGGCCATCTTATGTAATCCTTGACACACATTTTAAATCTTAAATAAAATATTGTTTGTTTTGAAGCTCTTTGTAATTACATAGTATTAAAGCAGTATGATTTCTTTTGCTTCGAACATACTCTAGCCCATATTTGAATTAGAAAAAGAAAGAGGTCTTTAAGGAAGTGTTTAATATGGATTCTGCTACAGCTGCATGAAGTGCATACAGGTACAAGATTGTAGTCTTTCCTGAGAAACTGTGTCCTGAAGACCACGCAGTGTACTTCTTATTCCTGTGGAAAAGTATTAATGGGGGAGTCACTTTTGCTGTCTCAGATTCCTCTTACTGAGTCTGTGAATTGTGAATTCAGTAGTGTATGATCTTTCTTGAGTTTCAGTACCCATTCAAAATTGGATGTTCATAAACCAATCCATCTGAATTTTTCTTTATTATTTTTATTTGGACGTTGCACATAGACAAGGAAAACCTTCTTTGTACCTGCACTCTTTAAATCATTTTCCTTATGTCTTGGTTTTATGTTTTTAATCAACAGGAAGCTCAGATGATTTGAAAAAAAAGAACATACAGCTATCAGTAGTTAATCTCCCATTCTTGGTCTTTTAAGAAACTGGAGGAGGCAAAGTTTAAACTGGATGATTTTATTAAATGGTTTATGCAGGTCATGGTTGGTTTTGGAGAGAAGACATTCTTTTATGTAGGCTTTCGATTCAAGTCAATTTCTAACAACTTTTCCCAAAAGCAAAAAGTGCTGCATTCGTATTTCCAGCAGGAGAGCGATCCTCCAGAAGGGGTTCCAGAGCTCGTGTTTGGTGGCAGCGCTTTGGACAAAGGCCGCCTTGGTTCCAACACCTTTGATATCTATTGCGTTAGTAGTGAGCAGATGGGCATGGAGTCAAGAACAGAGGGACATGCTATTTTAAGACCTCAGCCTCACGCATCAGGTGATGTTCTTGCCTTGAGTAAGTGTAACAACGTAATAAGAAAGAGGAAAAGTGCTTCCTGCAAAAACATTTTCAAATCCTCCATTACATTGAGAGCAGGGAGCAAAGTGCTTCCTGAACAACATACAGGACCCATCTGGAGGTCTGGGTAGACAGCAAGGTTTGCCATGTCCTTCTCTAGTCAGAACTCTGCTGGTGCAAAACTGCTGCTGCTGCTCATCTTGTGCTGCTGCGAGAAGATCGATAGTCCAGCAGCAGACCCCTGCTCCTGTTGGCGTACTTCTCTTTGCCATCTCTATCCTTTTTCCAGCTGATCAGAATGAAACTTTAGGGGGGTCCTGCAAGCCATCCGTAGAGGCATAGTTTCAGTGGGTTAATTGGTCCATTGGTCAGGTTGTGGCCTTTTCAGAAGTCCTAAAAATTATTTTAAGCTTCAGCGTGTGAGTCTTGTGCTCTTGCAGTGGGAGTTGCTGTGGTTACCACACCCCGTGAATCACAGTGCGGTGTAGGGATCTGGTCAGAGCCATTGCATTTTGGGTCACTGGAGGTGGGCTGTTTTGTTGCTTATATTCAGGCACCTTTTGAAGCCAGGAATCTTATGATCTTGTTCCTCTTCTCACTTGTTTAAATGCCTTGATCCAGTTGTAAACTCCTGTGAAGGATACTGCTAATCTTTTCTTCCTTCATTCTGTATTTTGGGGTCTTTGGTTTCACTGGTTCAGTTTCATTTCTGACTCAAGTCTTTAATGGTAACTGTTACCTGACTTCCAGTTTAGAAGCTTATAGCTGCCTCTCTAATATGGGGTTCTCCAAACTAAGGATCATCATGTCTATCCATAACAGTGTTTCTGTGTTGGTGTCATGAGAGTTTATACTRTGAAAAATCCCGTCTTGGAGGTGTAAGCCTTGTCACACCTCAAAATACATGCTTCTGGCCTCATTTAAAACAAAGCTAGTTTAGCTAAATAAAAACACAAAAGCAACCAGCTGGCAAGTGGACTGATACTGCAAAAAGTTGTTTTATTTGCCACCGTTGTAGTCATTGCCATGGCTTTATACAAGAGGTTGCAGGCAATCTGAAGATCCTTGTGGAATGGAGCAGCAGGATTCCCAGAGTCGAGCGGGCAGTTTACACATGTGTCTGCTATAGCAGCAAGCTGGGGATGCCCTTCACTGCAAAATGGGCTTTGGGAGTCAGCTCTGGGTAGGCAGCCTTGCAGGGAGCTGAGGGACTGCTTGTTTGGTATGTTTTGCTGGGTTTTAATCAAGAAGACAACACTGAGGCATACCCTCTTGGTTAAGGCACCTAGATTTATTTTAAAGAATATAGGTTTGAACAGATAATTATTGCATAGGTTCTGCGCTGCCTGATTTTTAAGTTATTCTCCAATAACTTTATAATGTGGATTTCAAAGGCAATGCAGTCTGCAGATGCATCATTGCTGGTAAGCTGCTTAAATGAAAGTTATATTACTTCCCCCCCTTCACCCCCCCATGCATTCTTACGGTCTGCATCAGGTCTAATACAGTTACAAGTGACTTGCAGTAGTTCATGTAAGAGCAATGAGTGCTTTTATGCTAGGTGACAATACACATTTAAAAAAAAAAAAAGTGTAATTTTCAGAGCTCAGTCTGAATTTTCAGGACTTAAAGGAAAATATTAGGAAACAGCGTTGGATGTCTGTGGCTGTCCTACCTGAAGTCAGCCTGACAGAGGAGGAGAGGACTTCAGCTCTTCAACACCTGTGGGGCAGAAAATCTTGTAACTGTATTCATGTTAACTTGAAACAAGAGTTTTTCCAACTTAAAATGAGAACTCATTTAGTATAACTTTCTAGGGTTTATCAAAAACAATTTTAAGTTGGTTTTATTAATGTAGATTTTTATTGTAATCATACATAATTTTCTTGACAAGAAACYTCTTTACTACAATATTTTTACATTATTACAAAATACTACTTTTTTTTTTTTTCTGGAAGAAAGTTCCTGTGGAAAGGAAATAGGACTAAACTTTGAAATCTGAAATAGAGACTAAACTGCTTTTCATTTACTTTTCTACCCTTTGAGATGCCAGAAGCAATTTCCTCTCAAAGCTGACTTCCTTTCTGGAAATGATTTTCGTCTCCAACCCTGTTGAGGCTCTTTTCTCATTCCCTCATTCTGACTAACTTGCTTTTTTTCCTCTGACTTGCTACTGCATTTGAGGAGATCTTCTGGAGGTAAGTAATTACATACAAGTTTCTCTCTTAACTTTCAGTTCTTTTTTTTTTTTCCCCCTTTTCCTCCTCAGCCAGTCCGTCTAGAAGGACAAACAAAGCACTATTGGTGTCCTCTGCAAGAGAGCACTGATAGGGGGCTGGCTGTAAATTGACGTGGCATGGAAAATCTCTGCTAGTTTGTAGCAGCTCTGACACTGCTGGGAAATCAAGCCGACTTTTGCCGAGTTGGTAGCTTGAAGTCATTTTGGGCTTACTGTTTATATGTAGAAATGAATAGAAAGTACTTTCAGTTTTTAACTTGGGAACCAGAATTTTTCAGTATTTGGATTTATGGCTAATAGAAAACAAAATCAAAGGGAATTATTACTTTTTTTTTTTTTTTAAAGGGAGAGCAACAGATCTTGCTGCTCCCCCTCCCCTTTTCCTGTAACTTAATCATTTGCAGATCTTACCATGGGGTGCGGACTGAGAAAGCTGGAAGACCCAGATGATAGCAGCCCTGGAAAAATTTTTTCTACGTTGAAGAGACCACAAGTTGAAACAAAGACGGATTCTGCTTATGAATATGTATTGCTGGATTTTACTTTAGAAGGTATTTTTTTCTGTTTTATTTTTAATATTTTGAGAAAAGAAGGGATAGTATTTCACTTAGTTCTTTCTTGTTTGACTTACAGAAAGCTTAGATACTTTTATCAAAGCTAGCCAAAATGTAAGACTTTTATTTTGAAATACAAATCATGACAAAGGTCTTCAGTTAGATAAAATTACAATGGAAACTACTGAAGTATTTTTAACAACAGATCTCTCCAAATCACACAACTGCGCTTGTTAAGGAAGCTGGCTAAAAACTGCTTGAGAGTTTTTCCTGTGAGTCAGATACTGCCATCCTTACTCACTTTGAATAATGGTTGTCTGAATTCAGTGTGACTGCTTGCAAAATTGGCTGTGCCTAAGCAAGGGTAGCAGAATGCTCTGAGTAACTATTTTTTAAAATGTGTTCAACTTCTGAAAACGGGCTGTCATTGTCCTTGTTACTTTATACAGAAATAAGTCTATTTCTTAGTTGTGTACCAGGAATAGTTTTCCCTCTTGTTCCTACCACAACCCTTTGGTAGATATTTTAATAAGAATCTTCTAGTTTCGTCTTACAGTATTTTCCAAATGCTTTATTGGTAGTTGCTGAATAGTCTTTTGAAATTGTGACCAAAATGAAATAAAATTTGTATGCGTAGCTGGAGGCAGACGGCACTCTGTGGGATACTTCCTTCCAGAGGGTGTCCCATCTCTAACAGACCAACTCCCCATTCCAGAAAGTTGAAAACATAAACAAGCCCAGATGGCTGCCCTCCGAGCACAGACAGCTCAGTTTTGCAGTCACTTTGCAGTAACTCACATTTTATAACGAACAAATCTACTGGAAATTCTTAAGAGCAAGGATTTAAAGTAAATGCAATAGCTGGAAAAAGGATTTGATAAAGGGAAAAAGTGTTAGTGTATGTGTTGTTACTTATTCAGGAACTTTTTCAAAAACAAAACTTGACCTCTGCTTAGTTTTCTTTTTGAATTACTAGACTGTAGTAATATTTTTACATATATCAGTCTGTTTATTGAAAAACTGCAAGATTATTAATAGAAAGAAAATATTCTAGTAAGTTATAGTACTTGACATCCAACAGTATTTGTAGCTCTGTTTATTTGCACATATGAAGATGAGTTGCTCATTGATTTGCTCTGTTTGGAGAAACAAACCTTTCTTTGTATTGAATAGCAATAGTAATAACATACTTGAAGTAATGCTGGGCTGCCTAATGCATACGTTGATTACCTACTGATGTACTGATAATAGAAAGGATAATAAAACTTAATTTTCTTGAAACTGAAGTGCATTTAACGTTCTTAAATAGTCTGTGTTCTGTATAGTTTTGCTTTATTTTAAAGTAACGTGTTTCTGGGAAGTATCATGGAAAGGATTTGTTATAAAGAAGATTTTTGCTTTCGAGCAAAACGCATATCAAACAAGTGCAACTAAAGATGTATCTCTATTATTTTAATAACATATCATATTATTGCAGTTTAAAAAAAGTTAATTTTTTTTGTGTTTAGTCTCATATTCAAAGCTGCTCAGCTTCAATGACATACTATAGAATTCTGAATGCTAAATGACATTGACAGTGTTCAGCTTTAGATAGTAGCCTAACTTTTTTAGGTTTCTAACTGTAGGCAATTAGGTTTGTAAACGTAGGTATCTCTTTGTAGAATAGTTTTAGCGGTATATACATATTTAACTTTACAATATTTTTTTCCTTTGAAGTCTCTACTTTTTGCACTCAGATTGTGAATACAGACAAAATATAATTGTGTGCACTGTCTTTCTGGAGACATTTCTGAATTTTGTTTGCTTATGAAATGTGGGGTTTGGCTAAAGTACTGTAGGGAATATAGTGGACTGTTTTTTCCCATTGCCATCTCTTAACCCATYCAACTCCATCCCACATATTTGTTGCCACTCCAGTATCCTTGGGCTAAATGAAGCTTTCTATCACTTTAGAACAAAGTTAGCTTTCACTCTGCTGTGAAATTGTGTTAGGTCTTCAGGGCAGTCTTTGCTAGTTTCTAGAGCAAGATCTTCCCCAACACCTGGGATTCCTGTTTGTCAGAGTGACTTGTTACCCCTAAATCCTGGATTTGGTTCCGAGTAAAACATAGAAAACCCTAACTTAGTATCCTCTCTATACCTACATTAAGGTAGAAGTACAGCAAGCATAAATGCATTATATTTTAATTTAATATGCCTTGTTCTCTCTTCATGAGATTTATGCTCTATGAAAACAAAAAAGGGGCTGTTGGGGAGACTTTCGGGAGTCCATGGTCTTCTTCCAAGCCATGACACAGATTAGGTCAACCATGCTGTAATCTAAACCTGCTGGCTGGAGTCCTTGAGCAACTTAACTAGTTATCAGCAGTGTATTGTACTTTGGCCTCTCCCCTCCTTGTCCCCAAAACACTCCCATCCCTATGGCAAAAATCAGCCTCGAGTCCCAGGGAGGTTCTTCTGCACCAGGAGAATCTCCAAGAAGAAAAGTACAGCCAGTCTCTAACTTTGCAAGAGTTGAATGGTACAAAGGAAATGGAGCAGAGGAATTTCCAAAGTGTAACTGTAAGTGCTTGTCAAGTGTTGCAAGTTTTACAGTCTGAATCATGAGGTGTATCTCAGTTACACAAACAGCTGCTATTTTTGAAGCTCAATTTAAACACAAAGTAGGAATCGCTAAAATTTTCCTAGTCAAGCAGAATGCTTCTGCCTTTTCCAAACTCTCCTGTTAGGGAAAAGAAGGAATATCAATGCAAGTGTTTTTCATTTCAGCCCCCTAAAATGACATGCTGTGAAGCTCTTGTTTGTCTGAATAAGCATTTGAATATGCATAAAATACCTGTTTTGTCATCATCGTCAATATCATGCATCTAAAATTAGCTATACAACTAAGAAGTTAGTTGTAGTTCTGTTGTTTGTAGACCTGTTTTGGTTACCTGTTGCAAGAGAACACATCAGGATGGAAATTTTGTTTAATATGGTTGCAGTCAGTGAAGTGATGATCATGTTGCATACTTACTTGCTTTTTTTGGCTTCTGTGTGTTGTAGAGTAGTTATCTCTTCAATATATATTTAGTGTCTTTTGGATTTACTGTGAGAGGACTTACGGGATAGAGGTATTATTATCTAGGACAAATACCATCAATCACTCTGTGAAAGGAAGGTCTGTAATGTGTTTTCCACTATAAAAGTATGCCTAAGTATTCCTTTTGCAGTGCAACTCCAAAAGTGGCTGGTAAGGTAGCACAAGAAAGTGCAACAGCCCAGTCCTGTGTCTGAGAATGGCAGAGTTTACATAAATTGGATGAGTTTGCTAGTTACCAGCAGTAAACCTTTTTATAGAGGGGGAAGTAGTCTAGAGAGATTGAGGCTGTACAGAACGCAACTCGTCAACCTGCAGAATTCTAGCTCAGTTTGTTAGATTAAAAAACATTGGCAAAGAAAATAGATAATAGGTTTATCATATTTTAAACCAGTAGGCTAGATCTGTGACTTTGTGACTTGCTGTGTCTTTGATAAACTCCTTATATGCCTTGTTAGCCCACGTCACTTTTCTAACCATTAGTGGGCAGGTAGGTAAAAGAGGAAATTAGAACACGAAGTGGACTCTAAGGAATACCTTTTCAAAGTGGTGAGTGAGATTTATTTTTTTTCTTTTTTCTTTTATATCAAAAATTTTTATTGTAAAATCAGGGGAGAAAAAATGTATTTACTCTTTTAGGGTTTTTTGTTTGATTTGAAAGAAAATGTTTAAAGTAGCATGTTAAAATGTTTGTATCTCCTAAAATAAGCAGTGTGGGTCAAGAACTTAAATCCAATTCAGTTGAACATCAGTAATGTCTTTCCTTATCTTAATGCACAGAAAGTCTTCCAAAGTGTGGGAACTGTCAGAATCCAAAAAAGTACTGCGTCACTTACAGCAAGGGTCACTGACAGACACCGTCATATTCCAAGCCAAGCGTTCTTGTCACAAGAGTCCACGTCTGTGATGGATGAAAAATTCAATGTTGGCAGATAAATGCTGGCAAAACTAATCTTCAGTTACTGTTCGTATATTAGTGCTGGTCCCTTGCTTTGCAGAGGTTCTGAGAGCATCTAAAATTCCAGTTGGAGTTGAGGGGAACAGGAAATACTGAGTCAGATTTACTGTGGTAGAGTATAAACTATTACCAGTACAGAATCTTCTTTTCTCTGTGCAGAAGCTGTGGATTGTACTATTCAAAAAAGGTTCTTTAAAAAGATTTTATTTTATTTTACTTTATTTTAGTTAGTTTTTGCCAACCCAGATGTAGTACCTAGCTGGTATCTATTGATCAGAAATCTGTGCTGGTACTCAGAGGGATTCTGCTTAGAAATAGTAACGCCATGTAGCTTATTGCAAAATGTACTTAGATTTATTTTAAAAAGGCGTTAGAACTATGTTAAAACTATGGTTTTCAACATATGATCCACAGATCACTTTTAAGGGTTCCAAAAAAAATATTTAAGAAAAACAAACCAGTTGTTTCTACGCTTAACTTTGTTCTAAAGAAGTTTACTTCTCAACTAGGAAAAGGGTAAAAAATACTGCTTCAGTATGTCTAAGGTTTTGGCTAGACAAAAATGTTGCTCTGTTAAATTGAAGACTGTTTTGTGTTTAGATGTTAATACAGTTCTTATAATAGATTGACAAAGCTAGATCCAATGGGAAGGTATTGCCAAATGAATTACAAGTTAATATGATCTCTCTGTTTGTAAAAATACRTACTTCAGCTAGTTGAATACTTAGTTGTGAATCTGCTCCTTCGTGTACGAAGATGGACTGTAGTTTTTCAGTAAATGCCTGGGATAGATTTTGTGTGCTTGTGTAAAAGGAACTCGCTGAAAGGTATATGTACCTCCGTAATGCCTAATGTGCATCTCTTCTGTGCTTTCAATGCTTTTAGCTTCCTCAAATCCAGAAGTTATCAAGATCAGTTCTGTGTTGGATATAGCATCAAAGGTGGAAGAATATTACAACATAGGCTATATCGTAGGAGCTGTTCATCCTGTTATACTGCCGATTGGACGTAGAAGGCATTTCCCTGCGAGTCATATGTATCGAGTGGTACTTTCACGATTAAAATTAAGGTAACAGAGAAATAATTTAGAATACGTTGGTTCATTAATTATTGAAGCCATTTCTAAGTGTATTGCTCACATGCATAATATTATTAATTTAAAATAAGCACCTCAAAGAATCAATTAAATAACTGTTCCTTGTCTAGAATGGTGAGCAACTTGGTAGCATTATTTATTTTATTAACCCTGAACATTTAATAGGGTAACACTTACTTTGCCTTAGTGTCCAAACAAATCCAAAGTCATTTATCATACTTGCAATATAATTTTAAAACATGTTTGTGGGAAGATAAATTATTACAATTTACCTCTTTGTTTTTAATAAATTTTTATAATAAGGTATCTTATGTCTTAGAACCTACAACAAACAAAAAACTAAAAGGGTATTAAGCTTCTTTTAATTCCCTCACATCTGTTCTTTTGTTCTTCATTTGCAAAACTTTGGTCTTTAGCTTTTCCCGTAAGAGTATCRCTCCCTGAAAATCACTAAAAAGTATGAAGTACTTTCAGCTTGGCTGAAATAAAGTTTCTTGTTCATTCTTATCAAGAAACAAATAATCATTCTGTGATTTTGTGGGGAATATGTATATAAAAAAATGATTTTTGTCACTGAGGGAATATAAAAAATTACTTTTGTCACTGTTGGAAAGTCAGGAGCTTTTATATTCCTGCTCCAAAATCTTGTTTATTGCTGTTGTTGTCACAACATTAAAATCACCATGTGATCATACAGAAAATTTACAAAGAAATGTTACTATTAGTTCCTTTGAATGCAGAGAAAAAAAAATTTTTTTCTTAATTTGAATAGCTAGAAAAGTGGATTTCTTACTTTATTCAGGTCTCTGATGCTTCCCCTTGCTTCCTCAATCCTAGTGCAATACGCAAAGGCGCTCTCGGTTTCTCGTGGAAGACTGGAAGGACAGGAATCTGACGGTGCCCCGTACAGCTCTGCTGATACTTCTGTAAAACATGGTTCACTTGAGAGAGTTTCTCAGTCAGATGCCTTGCTTAAACAAGCATTGTCCATGGCATTTGATGTCATTTGTTAATGAGGGCTCATACAACTTACTGTCATAAAATTCATCTGCAAAACCAGGTGAATGTTGTTCATGTGGACAAACGCTTGAAGAAGCAAGGCAGAATATTGCTCTTGAGCTGACGTTACAACGCACAGCTTCCACAACTCAGTTTATTCCCATAGCTGTGGTATCCTTACGAAGTTGTGGTTTGAACCTTTATGCCCTTGAATAACAGAAGGACAAGAACCTGCAGCCTCCACATGAAACTGCTGGGTACAAGTTCCCAGTTTCCTATGCAGATGCCATATGTACCTATGTTGGTTTTCCTGTAGACAAACAGAGTTCTCCAGCTGCTATTTGGAAAGTAACCTTTAACATCTTTCATTGATGTTTCATTCTAAGGCAAAAGCTCGTGTGAAAAAACTGAAGAAAATACCATTCTATTGTAGATGTGCACCAAATGTTGTTGTCCAGGTAACAATATTACTGGTTTTAGACAAAAAGATTCATAATATTCTCGAATGTTAACTGGGAGTTAAAGCATTTAGGATTCTGAAAGCTATGAGTAATTCAAACATTACCTCACCAAAAGTATTACTGCATTGTATTTCTAGTATTTGCCTACACTGTTATTTCATAAAATAGCTGTGACTCTGCTCAAATTTCAAAACTGAACAGCAGCCTGTTAACACTTGTGAAAGCACCATTTCTTTTCTTAGTGTTTTTTTCCTACAAAACTGGTTCTCTGTTTTGTGCTTGCTACATTTATAACTAACATCAGTATTTTTTCTGTTATTAGAGAGAGGTTTTTGGATTTATTTGCTGTGAAAGCAGGGTTCTTTTTTTAAACAAAGTTTTGTGGGTTTTTTTTTCCAGTTAAGTTCAGTTTCCAGAAAATGGCCATGAGCAGCAAGTGAAATTTATGTTAAATATTTATATTCTTACCCTGACACTGTAATACACAGTACCGCTACTTTGTGTAAGAAACTAGACAAAACAAAACACCAAAAAATGCTTGCTGAGTTTTAAGCAGAAGTATGAAAAAGTATTGCCAGATTTCATTCATAATCTTTWTTCCAAAAGAAAAGAAAAGAATTGCGCATGCAAGCATTTGCACAAGTTAGCAGCAAACTACTGACAAAGACTGCTTTCTTTCTGTGTTCTAGCCAGAAGCATACGGCACCCAGAGGACAAAGGCACCCCAGGCTGGTGATTGAGGAATGTCCTTTAATGTATGAAACACTGACAAACGAGGCAGTGAAAGAACTGTTAGAAAAGGTATTGGAGGGTTTTTTTCCAAACTTCTCGCAGGATTTTTATTTCTAACATAGATGTAATTTATAYTTAATGGTTGGGGAGCTTGAGTGTGGGTGGGTTTTTTTTCTAGCTTTGAGTTTTAACCTTATTTTTGCTTTATATAATCTACCAAGTCTTTTATTGATGTAACAAGAGTTATTTTTCTTCTTTAGTTGCTTTTTCTAATTTAGGACTTTGTCCTGAGTTCTGTAAAGTTTTTGGGGACTGGCCATTTATGCTACCAGAAGTAGAATCAGGCCTAAACTTTGAATCAGTCTTCAAAAAAATGTTTGCACAATAGCTTTTTCTGGAATTAATATTTTAAAGTTTTTGAAGATTTATGTTGTTGTGTGTTAAGTAAGGTATTCATAATGAATATAATTTCTAAGAAACCAGGTTTTTTTCATTCTTTAAATTATAACAAAAATACAAAATACACAGTAATTGTAGCACTTCTTTTGAAAATATTGTATAGTTAAAGAAAACTAAACTTACACTACAATGCAAGCTGTAGTTCTGGTTCTTTTTGTGTTTCACTTCCTCTGTAAAATTGAAGACTTGCCAAAACAGGAAGTTATTGTTATTACAAGAGTTAGTGATATCTTTCACATTAGTTGCTAAGGGAAGAAGTTGAGGAAAAAGTGTATTGGAAATATTTAATGATCTTTGAAATTATCAAAGAGATACTTAAAGTTTTTAAATGGCTTGTTTTGAAATTATTGCGTTTCAGGTGTTTCAAATTTAAAATTGGACTCCAATACACATTTACCATATGTGTATTGCCAGGTTGCCTATACAGTGGGACCAGACAAACACTTAAAGGAAAAATGTGGTTGAAATTAGCAGTGATTCAGTCTTCCAAGGAAATCTGGAATGTAAGAACTACATGAAAATAATTTGAGTTTAAAATGCTCCCAATGTTTTAAAAAGACTGAGCCAGTAATCCAGTGTAAATTTACTTTTTTTTTGAAAGACCTCCTGAGCCTGCAAGACTTTGTGATGCTTGGGGGGGAAAAAAAAATCATCATATTGCCTCTTTTTCCACATGTTGCTTGTCATGTTTACAATTTTTTTGGTTGTCTTAGAAAAACAGCTGCTCTGTGCAATCACAGTGGTGGCTGAGTTTTGGCCAACTGTAAAATCATTCCTGTGCATAGGTAATGGTGATAAACAATAACACTTCAGTCTTTCATGATACTAAGAAAGCATGGTAGTACCATCGTTATTCGACTGTTATCAAATCTGTCAACTAAGTAGTTCATATGGGTTAAGTGGGGTAGAGATCCTTCCCTCTCTCCCCCAACTTCTTTTTGCTGGGTTGGGATTTCTGTATCTCCCTGAGAAGACTTTGTTGCTCAGCGGATCCGGTAGCACAAGATGTCAGTGGGGTCTCCTTCCTAGGTTACAGCACTCCTTCTCCCAGCGAAAGAAGCCCTCCCTCCAAGAACAGCCATATCCCGCAGCTGGCACATGCTCTGCAGTGGTATTACAACACTTCAGTGGGGAGGAAGAGAAACAACTTTGGCTGGAAAAGAGTAAAGGGGATTTTAATCTGCTGCCAGCTCGCTCCTTTCCCCGTGCGCCTTACAGTGGCAGGGAGGAGCGGGACGTTAGACAGTAACAGTGAAGCTGAGTAGCCCATAAGGGAACCAGGGGATGATAAATCTTAACACAAGACAAACAGCAGCTGTTTCTATAGTATTAGTGGTTAGTAATTTTAGTACAATTAGTATCACATATGTTTAGAGGAACAATACTATTTATTGCATCAGTATATTGCTTATCAGTAGGACACAGCAAGTAAAATGCTTCGGTTTTGTTCTAAATGAAGGATTTTGTATACACTTAAGTTAGTAGCAGTACTTGCCACCTTTCTTGGCCTGAGTGCAGAGGCACTCTGGAAGGCTTCTGTTTGCTTTAAAACATGGGCAGCCTACAAACTACCTTACTATAGCTCAAAAGATTGCATCCTTTATATTTCCTTGAAAGTCAGCAATTTAATTAAACAAAACATGTATATAGATTAAAATAAAAAAAAAAAGTTATCCACTGTCTTAAAATCACTTTCCAGTTAACTTTCTGTTGTAAATGCAGGTTAATGAAGCCGCTAAAAGAGGAAAGAAGTTTGTGGGATTTATAACACAACATTTTCCTCAACCTAAAGCCTGTAATGGAACAAACACAGATGGAAATGCAGAGTGGGAATCAACGCTAGGCAGAAGAAACAGGGAACACAGAAGAAAAAATTCTGATGAAAACTATAAAAACTGGAATGAGGGGACACTGAGTGGTCAGTCATCTGAGAGTGGGATAGAAGAGGAAATGCAAGCAGAAGGCGAACTGTCACAGGATGCAGATGTCCAGTTTGGAAAAGAAGGCAGCCCTGCTAAACCACGAAAAGGAGACGGTAATAAATGCTATTTTTTACAGAAATAAGACATTTTATTGAGTTATCCTTTTTTTGTTTAAAAAGTGTTGGCAAAAATAATAGAGCAGCGTATTTTCTCAGATACTGGCTTTGGAAGACACTACTTACTTAAATGCATACTTATTTCTAAAAACATTTCCAACAAGAAGTCAGAAGAAATATTTACATTCTGCACTGTGTATGTCTGCACTGTGGTAATATGAAAACTGAAATATCATTTCTACATACAGACTATTTTAAATGTGCTGTTAAAATTGTAGTTTGTAAAATATATATATATAACATACATAATTTTGATCTTAAATATGGTGCAAACAGGTAGCTTTTTTGCTTGATATGTGATTGACAGATATGTGGCTGGAAAAATGTTTCACAAGGATGTGAATGTTTTAAAACTTTTTTCCCCATATGTGTTAGTTTTTACCTACTCTTAGTATTCAACCATAAACTTGTAATGTATGTCCAAGGTGATGCTATAATGATGACAGTCCTCTTGCCTGTTTTAAAACTCGCAACAAAGGGATCCCCTTAGGTTTAGGGCTGCTTCATGCGTCTCCCCAACTCATATAAGGCACAGCAAACAAACCCGTGGATCATCGGGGATTCCTTCTGGCTAACGTGCCCTCAAAGAAGCATCCTGAAAGAGATCACCTAAACTAATGTGGTGATCGTGGAATCAGAGGATAATTGTTACAAAATGAATTCGCATTAGCGAATATTAAGCATTAAAAAGTTGTTTAAGAATAAAAAAAACTGTTAGAAAACCTAGTTGTAGAAGAATATATAAACTACATAGCGTAGTCTGCGCAAGATGTTGTCTAAAGCAACGTCTTCTGACACTAAAGCAGTAAGGCCTTCTCTTTTGCTAGGAGAAAAGGTGAATACTTGATTTAAGTAATCTAATAAGCCCTTTCCTGGGAAAGAGAGCAAGCCCTTGGATTATTTTATTTATATGTTAAACTTCCTCTGTCGCCTCCCCCCCCCCCCCCGAAGTGACTTTCCTTCCTGCTTGTGGGGGGGCGGGTGATGAGATTACATTTGGACAAAACAGGTTCTTGGCTGATGTGCCATCCGTGCTTTAATTGCTCTCCAAAGCAACCTTTTCACTTCCCTGTTAAGAGTTAAGCAGCCTCTCTAGTTTGTAGGCTGCCAGGATAATGACTCGAAGCACTGAGATAATCAGTGTCCCTCTTCCGAATACTTGAATTAAAGCAGTTCTCCTGCAACATGCTGAGCCTTTATAGCATGATCTGTTAAAGCTTAACTCTTTCCTTACAGCTTGAAATAGTGGGTTTGTTATATATAGCAGAATGAAAATCTTGTAATTAAAAAGCAGAAAACTCTTGATTCTGAAGCGCAGAGCAGATTCTGAGCAGAGCTTTGTTCAGGCCCATTGGTGTGAGCAGGTGGATTAGCAACCCGTGCCTTGCCTGAGAGCAGAGTTGTCAGGAAACTCTTCAGAAGGTTTTGGCAGGAATATGCCTGTCTTCTCTGCTACTAGTCAAGTACTCAGTAAAGTTACTGGAGTTTATAAGACAGCTTCTGAAAATGTACCCCCTTTGCTTTGTAAATGTTTTATGCAACCATCATTTAAAAAAGTGCTGGTGGGAATTTTTAAAGAAACAGTGTTATATTCATGCAGGTACGTACTGCCACTTCAGTGTGCCACATTCGTCTCAGTCTGCACTCAAAAGATAGGAAAATTGCGTGTCTGAGTGCCAGATTTTGGGGGTGATAATGTGTGAGTTTTGATTATTTAGTTATACATTAAAAAATACCACTAGTGGAGGCAAATTTCTGATAAATATGACCAATCAAATAGTTATACTGGGAAACTCAAAACTTTTTCTGAAGAGCAGATGTAAAAGTATTACCTGAGAACATCAGCAGTGTGTACACAGGTGATACTGGCCTTTTCTACAAACTCGGTTGCGCTGCCACTTTCAGTGTACCCGTGGCGTGGTGCTGGGGTTGCGTCCTCTCGCTCCTCTGTAGATGTGCTTACAGAAACGGGCTCACTGCACCATGTGGGAAGGGAAATTAACTGTATCAGGATAAACACGCTTACGCTAATATAACCATCTGTGGAGGTGACACAAAAAACTGTGTTAAGAAAGGAAAGGCATCTCTTGCTGATAGAGTTCAGAATTTTGTCCGGAATTGAACGGGCCTCGTTGGAGGCACCTGCTGTCACTTGCAGACGTGTCATCCCTGAGGCCAGTCGGAGCCAGCGGAGGTGCTCCAGAGGGGAGGTCGCACTGCTTACAGGGGCAATTACCCTTTGGAAATCTCCTCCATTTGCGGAGCCTAGAAGGACTAGCCTCCCAGCGGGGGGCATCTAAACCAGCTTCTTCTGTCTGGCTGTGTGCGTGCTTCTGCTTTCTAGAGCTTTGTGCTCATTTAGGCTGCTCAGAAATTGAAATACTAGACAGAATCTCAGGACCTTTTTATTTTGATTGCTTTGTCTTATTTCCCCACAACAGCAACATACATATATATGAGTGCATTTGTATAATGTTCTTTTTTTAGAACCTGTATATTTAGCTAAAACTTTATCAAGGTTTTCCTAAAATACTGTGGATTTCTGAAATTTAATTCTTTTGATGAAGGTTTGTTTGTGACTGTTTTTGTAACAGAACTGTATTAATGCCTAGATATAAAAAGCATTGGAAGATGTGCAGGTTCTGTTGTTTTATTTTCCACACGAGCATGCACACGCATGTGCTTATCAGTTATTGCATGGAAAACGCCAGTAGGCAACTGGTTATACTGGTAGTTAGGCCATCTTCAGAAGAAGATGGGTACAAATTACTGCTATACAAAGCATTCCTAATGTTTAAAAATTTAGAAAATTGTCTTTAATCTTCAGTTAGTTTTGTATATTTGTAGTCAGAAGTTCAATGGGTAACAGAAATGAAGTCTGTTTTAATTGAGTTTTGTCTTGCATCTGCTATACTTCCACTACATAAAACCCACCTCCCTAAAGGTCCAATGACAACCCAACAGCAGTATATTCAACTTTTTCTTACATTTCTGAGCCCCCCCCCCCCCCGAGTGGGTTAAGGACTCAAACTAACAGTAAAGTCATATCAGGAAATAATTCTTGGAACTGTTACTTAGGATACCAGCTTGAAGTAGAGAATAATAAAAAGACAAAATATTTTTATTTTTGAACACTGTCTTCTGGAACTTCATTTTTCTTGACCATTTTGTTTCTTTTTTTCTCTTAGATAAGCTATATACAGTCTTCAATGTTTTTGATGATGATTCTACCTGCTGGACCTATCACGAGGGCATTTTGTCTATGAAAGTAACAAGAAAGGGGCCAGTTGTCAGTACCCTGGAAGCAGACTGGCTAGAACTAACCACGTTTTATTATAAACAAGGATTGTCCTTAATTGATTCTTTTGTGCACTGGGAAACTTCTAAAGGTAGGTATTATTTCTGAATATTTTGGGGCTTTTACTTATTTATATAGATCCACTTATTTTGCAGAAGAAAGTTATGTTTTGCTTTTAAGATGAAAAGCAAAATGTAAGCATGCTCAGGTAGTCATTGTAAATTTGTAGAATCTGATACCTGATAAGGAAATAAAGTGTTTTCTGGATAGCTATATCTTTGAATAATTGAAATTTCTACTGCTTTTTATCAAATTCAGGATTTCCGAAACAGAAAAGCAGCGTAGCATTATAATGCAATAAACCTTTTGTGCTGGTGGTCTTCTGCTTGTTTCCTTTATTTAAAAGGAAAAGATATTGGAACAAAAATATTTAGATACACCTTTCCCTGATGTTCAT
This sequence comes from Apteryx rowi, assembly GCF_003343035.1. NCBI lineage: Eukaryota > Metazoa > Chordata > Aves > Apterygiformes > Apterygidae > Apteryx > Apteryx rowi. The sequence continues at coordinate 346,909 of NW_020450826.1, read as the reverse complement.
ATTGTGCTGCTACTCACTCAAGACACAGTCTTGCACTTCTTCATTGAATATTTCTAATGAGACAAAAAAGCAACTTCAGTTCTTGGTGTGCTTTCTTAAGTCAAAGTAAGCCCAACGAAGAACTGAAGAAAGCAGGAAGTGTGGAAAGGCTTAAGAATTCTCTTTAAAACACCAGATTGCTTTAAAAATCTACTATTGATTCTGAAGTTTTAGATCCAGCATCCTTCTACAGGTCATTCTGGCCAGATTTGAACTTGTGCATTGAGTAGAGAAATCTGCTTCTGTTCTTGCCCTCAGCTGCAGGTAGATCCTCCAAGGTCTTTTCAGGTAGCTGGGAGAAAGATCTCCCATGGTCTCTCCTGTTTCTTGGGCTCCTATGCAGGAATCTACCTGCTCTTTTAACACTCACTCAAATTGCTATGATGACAGAGCTTCAGAGCACTGGATTTTCTTTTGGCTTTTCGAATTTCCTTGTGCATTCTGACAGTGTCAGCTCAGTCTCTGTTTTTCTTTGGAGAGACTCTTCTCGCTCTTTCACCGTTGCTAACCTTCACCATCCTGATGAACAGACGTAAGTCCCATGTCAGTACTACCCTTGCTGGCCCAAACCCATCGCTGCGCACCCTGCTGAGCGGCCAAATGCAGTGCGTCGGCAGAACCRCTAGGCATTGCGGTACCGCTGCCAGCTGTGTTCAGCACGTTCTCTGACAGAAGCTGTTCATCAGCTGAAGCTCTTTGAACTCTAAAATACTGTTGTTGCTAAAATATGTCATTAAGAAATGTATCTACATTTGAACTGAATTTGTCCGAAAGCCAGAAGTTAGAAGAGTTGCAAAAAACTGTGGTCCAATTATTTGAAACTAATGTGAAGAAAATGGTAATTTTAATGCTGTAATGTTAGGTGAACAGGCTAAGAGAGTCTGACATAATGAGTCTTTCTGGAATTTATTAATTAATATAATAAATGTTTCATACCAAATTTAGAATTTTATTTCACTATGTGAAAAGTCATATTTTGTCTTTGGCTAAATTTTTTTTTGCCTCGCTTGTACTGGGTTCTAGATTGTTGATGTTCCTTTAGAATTGCTTATGGCAGTTCAGTTTAAGTAAATAAAATACAGAGCTGCATTGGAGAAAAATTGTCTTGTTAGAAGTTTGTTGCAAATTTTCACAGACCTTAACAAACAACTTATGCAAGACTCAGACTGATTAACAAGTGTATTAATTTACTTAATAAAAATTTATTAAAGTGGCTTTCATGAGTCATTTTACATCTGCTTGTTTTTGTGTTGTTATAACATGAATTATACAATTAAGCTAGAAATACTGTTTTTTGGGTTTTGTGTATTTTTATATTTACTAATAAAATGTATTTAGTTGCTCAACATAGTTGCCTTGCAGTTTACGCTCAAGAGAAAGGCAAAGGACTCTTCTGGTGCTCTTGCAGTATATCTCCCTCTGTGGTGCTAATCACTCCAGGAGAAACTCTTTCAGTAGCTACATGTGCTTGCAGGAGAGATCCGGCTTTCTGATTTGAAAACAAAAGGATACTACAGTTAGTAGTTAATCGTACACACTATTTTAAAAGCAGTAAAAATCAAATATTTGTGATGTACTTCAGACAGCATAATTGTGAAGGCTCTTTTCCTTCTTTTTATAGTGTTATCTTTATGCTCTGCATTCCTTAATATTCATCAATCACCTTCTAATTAAGATGTGCTTTATTTAATATGGCTTTTCTTCCATGTTCTGATTAAAAATAATAGTTTGTGTTCTGTATACCCTCTGCAAGGCTTGGGTTAATGAAGGATTTAAAATTAAAGAAAAATGTTCTAAATATAAAAAATATTTGAAAGTTAAATAATGTGGCTTCTTTAAAAATCAAACCTTAAAAATAATGAGAATCATTACATTTCTTTAACTCTGTAGCAAAGTAATTTAGTAATTGTCCGAATCCATGGAGGAACTCTTAAGTGCCTCAACATCACTATATTTACATCAGATTGAATTTGTCAGATGTTTCCTCTGAAATTGCATATTTTGTGCATGTAAACAGTCTAATGGCACAGTTTGTATTGGCCATCTTGTTCGCTTTGAAATTTTAATTCCTATCTGTTGGAGTCAGTAGGAGAAGGAAGATTCCTTTGGGGGAGGAGAGGTGAGAAATCAGACCCTTAGTTTTCAATACATTTTTTTTAGAGCTACAAAATAACTCTCTGGAGATACCTTACAATTCACTGAGGAGTGTTTTCAGCAGCTGTTGAAATTAATCTCTGCAGCTGTTGTCCAGCAACAGTTTTGCAATCTTGCCGCTCCCTGAAGCTGTCTACTGTTTTCCGTATGAAGAACTATCCCATCTTTAGTAGCCAGGGTGTGACTTATTAGGGATTTTGTGCTGCCTGCTCCCAGCAGTTGGTGCTTCTGGTTCTGCCCCGCTTGACAGGCATGTATTTCAGAGCCATGGGTGTGACATTGCTGGGTTAAAATAGATATATTTGAAGGCACAACCCCGTATGTGAATGGAATTCTGCAGCTGATCAAGTGTCTGTAGCCTCAGTAAGAAATTAATTTAGCTACTGAGTTCTTCTTAAGCTAAAATGTTTGTTCATGAGATGAACATGGAAGAGTTTTACAGCCAGCTAAAATTTGCCATCCAACAGAGGGACACCTAAAATGTTTTGGGGGAAGAAAAAGTATTTAAAGATTTGCATTCATTACCATAATTATAGTACCTGTGTGTGTGCATGCATTTCCAAGCATCACCTCAGTTTTGTTTGTTTTCTCTTACATTGTGAACTGTCTATAGCAGCAATTGTCCTTCTATACATTTTAGTTAAACTAGCAAACTTTAGCTATTGCTTTAATATAAATAAAGATAATTAATTCAGGTCAAGCAGCTATAGAAATGCAGCACAATTTTCTTGGTTGGAGTATTAATATTAACAAGAGTGAACCATTGTCCTCAACAGAATGGACAGGTGAAGAAGCTAATTGCACATGTAATTTCAGTAATTTTTTTCAAGAGAGGTGATTTTGACGTGATATACTTTATGAACAAGCAATTTTTCTCAAAATACCACTGAGCAGAGGTGCCCTGTTTCAGTAATTGTTTAAAATTTAGAGTTTTTCAATCACGTTTGAATGATAGAAAAGAAATATTCTAACCTTTTATAGGTTGACTGCCCATTTTAAGTGTCTGCCTGCCCACTGCAGAAAGTTTGAAGTCCATGAATTTGTAACATTAAGTATTTTTGAATTTTTAGGAAGTGCGTACAGGTGTTCATGTGTTTGTACCTGAAGCTGTATATTCAGCTCCATACAGAATCAGGTTATATTTGTGTGTATTCTAAAAATAAAATAACATGCCCAATATCTCTATAAATATGCAGAAGAGGCATATACACTTCTAAGTATTTAAATAATCGTAACTCAAAGTACATAAATTTGCTATATGTAATACAGTAAAAATAATACAAATGAATGTGAAAAATACATGAATGCTCGTTATTTCTTATTAGCAAACAGATGTTCAAAAAACTGGAACTTCTGGTTTATTTAGGGAACTTCTGTGCCTATCTGGTCAAATTCTTACACCAGACCAGTGGTGCTCCAAAGGTTTTGCTTGTTTGCTTGCCTTTTTTTTTTTTCTTTTTTTTTTTCTTTTTTTAAACTTTATCCCCTTCACCTGAAACTGTGGCAAAAACAGCCTTCTTTTTACATTTGTGACATATTAGAGAAGATTTAAATCTGATATTCTGAGAATTACTTAGTTTTTCTGTTTAAGTTTAGTTTAATTTTTTCTTCTTAGTTTTTAAGATAGTCAGCTATTGAGGTACAACTGCACAAAAGACTTCCAGATGGCTCTTAGGAGATGCAAAACCAGAAAATGAACCAGCATGCGATGCACAACTTTAGTTTGGGCCAATTGGATATTGTCAGACTTTTACAAGAAGTAAGTCAGGGAGGTGTGCTCAGAAACTTCCTTCCCATCAGGAATCTTCCTACAATTACTTCTGTTTCAGGCTCTTCCTGTGGTCATTTATCTATTTATTTAAGTAACTGCAGCTAGGCTTTGCACTTCATGCTTCATTTATCTTGCAGCTCTCTCCCACCACCCCAAAAGCTGCATTTATTGTCAGGCAGACAACACTGAAGCTGAGTAAAGAGCCTTTGCGTACTGCAGGGCATATGCTGAATATAGGAAACCTGAAATCGGACTCAAGCATGGAAGTGGCTAATGCTTTGAGGAAAATGAAACCTGTATTGGGTTCATAGCTCAATTCCTTTAGGAAGAAAAATGGATTTTGAATAATCAACTGACCTCCATAGTTCATGAAGTTGTAACTAGATGCAGAAATAAAGGCACTGTGAATTTGAGTGAATGGATGTTTCAGGTCATTTTAGTTTAGAGGCTTTCTCATTGAGAACATGTAAGGCCATGCATAAATCACTGTAAGATAGGGACCTAAAACTTTATATTTCAGCTTACATTCATCCTTATTTTCACAGGGGACTACTTGCCCAAATCTTTAGAAGGATTATTTATATATGAAGAAGAAGGTTCTGGAGTTCCAGGTTCTAACAGGAAAGGAAACGACGCCATAGTTGTTGAGCAATGGACAGTCATTGAGGTAAATTGGTGGTGATTTAGCAATGTAATTTCCTACTTCTAGTTTTCTTTGTTTTTTTGTTAGAATGTTTGTACAAGTGTTGATAAACATTAAGGATGGTTTCTTGAAGCCACCTGGATAAGCTAAACTAGTGCTGAAGTGTTTTTAAATAAAAGGAGGAAGAAAATAGCAACAACTGGAAGTTAAACAAGTAGAAATTGATAGTGAGTGAATTACATATAGTTTTCAGATGAGTATTCTTAGTAAAATTTTAGTTTTAATGTGAAACAATTTTTATTCTATTGAAGTTACATTGTGCTACCTAGTACCATAATTTAAAATTATTTTAATGTTCTTTAATATTTTTATATTATAAGATTATTGGTGTGAATGAGTGACATCTACAAGTAAGCATTGTTGGAGTATATTAAGGGCTTATTTTTAAAATATTCAATGATGAATATATTTACTACGTGAATAGACACTGCACAAAACTTAGACCTGGCATAAAAAGGTGAACTCCACAGAGGTCAATGGATTTGCTTTACCTAAAGCACAGATCTAAATTTGACTAAAAATAGTCTTTAAAAATATTTTCCTTTGAGATCATTGCTGATAATGTGTGTTAAGGACTGGTTCTGTCTGAAGTAATCTTGCTTTCTTGATCTATTGTTGTACAGAATTTGATCTTGAATAATTGATGTGGAATGTAGTCGCACATTATTAGTGTAGAATTTTAGAGAAATACAGAGGAAAATGTCATCCCTTTCCTTTTAGTCTTCATAATTTAAAGATTTCTGTTGCCTGTGGCAAAAGCTGTTTGTCTGCCTTCAGGGAATGTGCATATGTGATAATATCTACATTTGGAAAAAGTATGATAAAACTGATCATGAAGAACTGGACCTTTTATGCACTGGCTTTTTCAGGTTTTTTATCTGTTGTGGCCTTTCAGATTCTAAGGATTCCAAAATAATATATTTTTAGATGCATATATACTTGCTCATTTTTGGATTTTATATTACTTCAGAACAGAAAGTTTTTAAGATTTCAGTCAATAGCTAGGTGAGATGTTTGTTGATCAGTTGTGAAGTGAAAAAAAAACACAACAAACCTAAATACACAATTGAGAAATCTGTTCTGCAGTTAAATTGAAAAAGTTTTGTTTTAGGCGTTAATTCAGCAACATGGCCAAATTTAGCAAGTGAGATATGTGCTCTGAAAGTCTTGCTAAATCAAGGCTCATATCTGAAGTTAATGTGCCCTGTCTGTTTTCCTAATCTTCTATAGTCTTGAACTTTTCAAATTGAAAACAATTTGAAGTAGGGTCTCTCTCTTTATACCCAACAGCACAATGGGACACAACCTCAAAGGATTGTTATATTATTTGTAAATAAGAAATAAGAAGAGTGGTTGTAATTTGTTATGTGTAGAAATGTAAATAAAACCTGCACAGAGTGTCTTTACTACTTTTTATAATTATTAATGTAGGGATGTGAAATTAAAACAGATTATGGACCATTATTGCACACATTGGCTGAGTTTGGATGGCTTCTGACCTGTGTCCTGCCTACACCTATCGTACGACATGACAGGTACCCAAACAGCAGAATACAGCATTTTTGTGTATGCTCTAAGTTATAGATCTCAGAGAATTACCTAGTGACTTTTTTTGTACTGAAATGTAAAAGGAAAAATGTTAATAATGTTAACTGCATGTAAAACTTAAGACGTAAGTAGCATTATGCTGGAGGGTTTTTTAACACATTGATTTAGGACAATTGACTTCAGTGAGTTTCAAACTAGACCAGTAATCCTCAATTTAAAATACATTGTTTATATCCAAACATGAGAATTATTTTATTTAGGAAACTTTTTATCACAGTTACAGTCCCCAGTAATGGGCCAGCAATGGGATTACTCATATGCTTCAAGTTTAAACAAATGTTGAAATGTTTCAGTAAGTAGGACCTGGGTGAATGATTGTTTTGGACTATGTGAGAAGAAGCAATGTTGTCACGAGACAGTCATGCACTACTTACYGCAAATGAGGAGGAGAAAGTGCTAATCCAGCAAGTTATTGAACTGTTTCTCTTCTTCTTTAATGTAGACATTATGTTTCATCTTAAATATAGTAGCAAACTACTGGATTTCAGTTCTGTTATTTTCTCATTGTGATATTTCTTTAGATGTCTGTGGGAGATCCATGTATATAGGAAGAGCTAATTTTAACAGGCCTAGATCCCATATATTTTCCAAACTTTATTTACTGAAAAAGAAAAAAAGTACTGTGCTTTTCTTTACAGTACCAATCTAAGAAAGTGCAAATGCATCACTGGATTAAGCTTACACAGGTTTTTAAATTCTGCTCCCATCAGATTAAGATTGCCAAGGTTTAAAAGCAAACGAGTGTGCTGAGGCATGACTTAGGGCTCATTAAAGACAAAGGAAAGACCCTGACTGACTTTAGTAGTCTTTGAATCCAGACCTCACCGTATTAAATCAAGATAGCATAAAAAGGATGTGAAGGGAAGGTTCCAAGAGAACTGCAGGAAAATGGAATTCCATTCAAGCGAGTTGACATAATTAAATCAACTCATCCATGTGAGAAAGAGGTATTTCTGGTCAGGAAATAGATTTTGGGGTTTGATTCTGTTTTTCTTTTTCTTTTTTTKKGGGGGGGGAGGGGGGATGTTATAGTTGATTTTAACCAGTTGGTTAAAAATCAAAGACAGGAGAAACTGTGGTAAAGTATATGGCATATTTTGCTATTTGAAAGGTCTCTGTATGTTTTGATCTGAAATTATGAAATTCTGAACTTATAAAGCCCCCACTCCAGAGAAGCAATTTTTATAACATGAAACAAAGCAGTTATTCTTTAATTAATTTCTTCAAACAAATGTTGTTGCCTGAGTGTATTTATTAGCTTTGACATGGTGACTTGTAAGGAGATGTGAACTGCTGAGCCTGGTAGTTTCCATAAGCAACTGATTTTTTTGGACAGATCCTAGAGCTTGAGAGCAGGCCTTCAGGATCCAGATCTACTTGGAAGGACGTGAGTGGACAATGGGAGAAAAAGTTTTTAGTAGTCTGCCTGCACTGCAGGTCATAGGATGAGGGAGGGGTTTTAACCTTGAAACTCTTTCAACCCATAAACAGTGTAACGGTATCCATCCCCGCAGGGTTTGGAGAGCCGGGGCGAAATTGTCCTGAGCAGCTGTTGGGCAGCCGCTCTGTGAGTATCAGGCTCTGCGTGCAACAGGCAATTTGATGCTCTCTGGGACCTCACAGACTGGCAGAGCAAAAGCAGGGCCATTTAGAAGTTAAGTGCTGTAGGGAAAAAGAAAAAATAAATAAATAAAATAAAATAAAAAGAAGAAAAAAAGAGTGCCGTAGGAAGTGCTAATGATTCATTAGACAGGACCTGTTCCTTGAGCCACTAAGAAGGCTCAAGGCATGGCATTAATTTGCACTTGGTGTCTGAAATACTGCTGCTTCCTAAATAAAACATGAAACAAGCAACCTGTTACTAGCTGTGATCACGTAAAAAGGGATTGTATCCTGGCCAGATGTGGAGTTGGATTAATTTTATAGCAATGCTGGAATAATTCAGATGAATATAAAGTGTTTGTTTTCTGACCTAAATGGTTGAGTGGGTGTTTGCGTGTGTTGTCTAATACCTGCTGTCTTAGAATGGCTTGTGAGATACCTTTAGAAGAAGCATGATAAATCACATATTGTGTGTTTGTCTGTAGTGTATCTAACATGTATATCTAATCAGATTTCTTAAAAAAAGAAAAAAGTCCATGAACAAGGGAATATTAAGAAGTCTTAAAAGACTTAGAAGAACGTGTTTCTGTACTGGCAGTCTGAGTAATGATTGATAAATACTATTTTTAGGCATCGATGTTGGTATTTACAGAAGAGAAGAAATTCTTGGGTGGTTACTATGTGTCTGATATGAAAGATGCTATTACTGTGGTGGTAGATGATGCTAAGAATGCAAGTTAAATGTCTGAATAAAGGAGGGCATTTTATGCTGCCCAACAGCTGTTCTTTCCCAGACTTTGAACTGTGACCTCAAAACCCAGACTGAATATTAACAGGCTTCAGAAACACTATCCAATAGACCATGCTACCAAAAACACTCACAATTAACATCTTCTTCTGTCAGAAATGAACAGCGTTTTGGGAAGTCCTGGTAAATTCACTTTTTCATATTTATTAAAAAATATAATTCATACAATATACGYAATGAAAATTCTATCTAAGAATCAGAGAAATTTTAGCAGGACAGCCTGCTCGCCATTTTTATTCTCCTTTATATTTTCCCCTTTTTTCTGTCTTACTCTTCTCCTAATTTATTGCAAAACTTACCCTAACGTGAGATCTTCTAGGATCTGTTATTAGCCATTATGCTCACTGCTTGTCTGCAGACAAAAAATGTGACTCTCAAATGTCATTACACTTATTTAAACCATCATATGACCTGGAATAGCTAACAGGTTCTGGAGTGTGACAGAATTGTCATGCATTCAATTTTTCCTTTTTTTTTTTTAAAGCATGGTTAGGATTTGAAACAGTTTAAAAAAACACTATGCTATAAAGCCTGTTCCTGTGTGATTTTGTTGTTGCTGTTTAAAGTTTTTCTTCTTTTTTACAGCTATTGTTCTCCACAAAATAAAATGTCCTGTTGCATGGAGTGTAATGCTGCATGATAGCTGAGTATTGTAGAGCAGCATGTCGTTTCAGGCGTAGGCAGCACTCTCTAGGCCTGTTTTGTCCTTTAACTCCTACTTCACAGGCTAAAACACATTGGATACAGGAACATTTCCTTAAGAAAAGTTATCTTTGCATTTACAAATAGAGCAATAGTAGATAGCATACTCTTCAAACATTCAGAGTTGCTTTTTTTGTGCAGTCTTGTTTGAAAAATAAGCATTTGTGATTTTTTAGTTTTTCAGTCAGCGCATTGTAAAACCTGCTTAAGTTCCCTTCACATAATTTCCCTGTCTTCTTCTGTCAGTGATTGTATTTTTCCAAGAGTACAAAAAAACAGATCATTGAAAAATATGCAAAAGTTGCTGTATCCATCCATATCTTGGGTACTTAAATTTTGCCAGCAGTCATTAATCTGTTTTAAGAGCATTTGAGACCAAAAAAGAATGCAAGACTGACCCACCATAATTTTGAATATATAGTAAATGACTTAAGGAGCCTTATGCATTATATACAGCTCTAACTTACTAGGTGAATACTTTCAAGACAAGAATTGATTTGACAGACATATTTGACAAGGATTATGCCAAGTTCAGAAGGTATATAGCTAGGATAACATTAACTGTCATTTTAGGAGTTAAACCTGGTGATGGAAAAATAGCACATGAGGAAATACTTTGCTAGTAATTTAGTGCCCCTGCAGTTAACATGAGTGTATCATAAGCTTCTAGAATTTAAGACATGTTTGTGGTCTAAAATTAGATTTCTTTCTGAGTTTCAATTTTTACTGGATCAGGTGACTTACTATCCAAAGCTGTATCTCATTTCTGAAAGTCTAAATACTGTGCARTTCCAAAGCACTGCAAAACACTATCTTGAGAAACACAAATTGAGTTGGTTAAAAGAATTTATCTTACTCCTTTTCTTCATTTTTCAGGAAACTTTGYCTGACCTTGATTTTAAGTGCTTCAAATGCAAAATGTTTATGCATAAAAAAACAGGCTTATAAAAATCAGAGCCATTGGCAGCCCTAGTTGGACAACTGTTTTTAAGAACTTACTTAACATACACATATAATAAGAGGACAAATTTAATGCCCATACAGCATAAGCAGACAAACAAATTGCTGGTGCTTTTAACAAAAGAATCTCTCTTGCTCTTCATCTCTCTTAAGAGAAGAGACAGGAAAAAGGCTTCCGCAGCCTTACTTTGCAGTGGCCTTTATCTCCCCTCCCTGATTACTGTAGTCACTGAAAATGGGCAGGACAGGCTGTCTACAAGCACCAGAAAGCAAACAAATACAGTGCAAAAATACTGACTTTGTGATTATTAGTTTATCATCACAAACTATTTAATCCAAGTTTTCAAAATGCCCTGACTCAAGAGGCAAAGAGCGAGTGTGGAGGCATGAGGGAAGCTGTGGAGTGGCTGGTTCTAAGCATTTTTCTAATTTAAATTCCGTGGAAATCCCACTGTCATTCAGTTCTTTGTGAATTAAGCTCATAGCTATTTTGTCGTGTGCAGCATTTTAATAAGGTTAGACTTAGAAAATTGTTAATTATTGTCTACTCACCATCGTGTCTTTTCTCTGTTCTAGTGGAATTTGTACAAGCTGAAGCTTAATGTTTGGTTTGGGTTGGGTTTTTTTCTTTGCTCTGATGGAGTGCAGACACTGTTACAAAATAAGGCAAAGGCTCTTCCCCTTGCCAGAGACTCTGCTCAGTCTTCTGGCTTAAAAGAGAGATTTCTCAATTAATGTTATGGTGTGAGTGGAGGGTGATGGAGGGTGGGTTTGGTCTTAACCAAGAGGAATAAAGTTGCAAGGTTGCCGATTTCCTTGTCATACAGTAGAATTGTAACCTATTTATTTTCTTTTAATGAATGGAGACAGCCATAGCCAAATGACTTCATTCCCCTGCCTCCCCGTTTTCCCCGCAGACTGCCGTTGAAGGTAGTTCTCTTTTCTCGTCCAAGGAAGATATGCAGCCGTGACCTGAGTTCAGCTGGAGTGAAAGGGAGATTGTGAGGGGCCGAACACCGTCACAAAATGCTTATCAGTCACTATTGAGCAGACGCAGCTGAGTACGCGGGGAACAGTGCTATTTTGTGTGTTTTCTCAGAGAGCTGGCTTACAGGAGTGCCAGTGGGGCAGGCCATTAACGACTTCTTCCCGATCGCATAGGAGCAGTTTTGATCCCTGATTTTTCTTGGAGCAAGTTCCTACCATTTCATTCCAGTTCATTCCCTCAGTCCTGATCCCGGCATGAAACATGAATTAGTTACCTCAGCTTTATATGTGCGGTTGTTAAGACTGGCATACCCATACTGAAGTGCAATCATATGTTATTTTAGTAATTCTTTCTGTAATGTTATGCATAATAATACTGTTTTATCATTGCTAGACTATGTAGAATCATAGATACTTGAAACAAACTCACACATAGTAATCGATACATGTTTAAGTAGCTGTAATTTTTGTGTTTCTATTTTGCCACTTTTCTCCAGTTTTTTCTTAAATCTGTAATCATTTTTCTGCCCAAGTGTTTCAGTGTCTTTTCTTTATGTGCATAAAGATCTCATTGAATACTGCCCTGCAATAGAGTGGGGGGAGAGAAGAGTTTATCAAAACTCACTGTCAGATATTTAGAACAGAGGAATTGTTTAAATTCTCACATCCTAGGGCTCTGGTCTTGCGATTCTTGCACTCATTTAATGACACAGTCTTGCTTTGTAGCACGTATGCATCAGTGTGCTGCCCTCTATTCCTGATGGAAAGTTGATGATAATGGAGATGCAAAATCTTCAAGTAGATGTACCATCAGTAGTACAAGAATGTAACGCTTTTGAGACATTATAGCAGTAACACTTTATTTGTTTCTGAGGAACTTTTCTACCTTTTCACACTTATTTTTTGGAGGAGTATTTCCTTTTGAACAAAGTAAATGTTGCTTCTTTACATCATTTTTGCCACAGTAGCATCAACATTGCTAAAAGTTCCAGGACTGAAGACTAAAGTTCCTCTTTTTTTTTTTTTCTTCTTCGTTTATCTGTCTTTTTTTCCTTTCTTCTTTTGTCCTGACTATGCCTGTACTTCCCATGTATAAAACAGTCAGTGTCATTTATCTTATTGTGGATGTAGAGCTTATAAAAACTGAGCTGAGGCCTTTTATTCACAGGTGGTGAATAACCAGGTACAGGTACTCTTATTCTGGTGCATTCACAGGTACAGCAGGCTTATCACATTGTGTCAGTTAGCTGTCTTCTTACAACCAGAAAACACGTTTTAGCTAGCAGTGAAGAATGTTATTTGCCACGCTGCACACCGCAAAGAATTGAGATATTTGAAGCTGTGGATCTGTTGAGATTGGACCTGTCTGTTGTGGTACTAATAGCTAATTATATGTTGCTGTATATTTGCCGGGGAAGATTAAATGAAAGAAAGAGTCTTTGAGGTTTAATTTCAGACTTTGTAAAGGTGCGAACTTGGACTAAAAGTAGGAGCTTAAACTTTCAAGAGCGATCATGTTAAGTATCTCCAATCACAGTAATAAAAATTCTTGTTATATACCTGCTTTCATGTGCAACCTTAATCCAGCTCTATGCTTCTACTTTTTTCAAAGTGATTATAGAGCTATTTAGGAATTAACATACCAGTAAATGACTGGTTTCTATACTAGATAGTTTTCTTTATTTTTAGACAATGGCTATGATTGAGTGCAAAAATTTTTATTAAGAGAGTCTTGAGGTTTCCTAGTCAGGAGTGCAAAAGTTAGGAAAAACCTGATTCAGCTGCCTGTTTGTATTAATACTTTCCATTCGTTTTTCCTCCTGTGAGGAACAGAGATGATCAAACCTCTGGTCTCCTCCCCATGGCTGAGCCAGTGGAGGTGATGAGGTGGGTGGTACGTGGCACTGGATCACCAAGCTGTTTGCTGGGCAGCCGCTGCTTAGGAAGCCGCGTTCAGTTCCAGGTCTAGGAGCGTGGCTCAGCGGTTTAGGGACCCTTTGGCTAACACAACTGCTGTCTCCATCCAGACCGCTCTGGCTCTTTAACATGCCTTGTCTGATCCCACAGGGGAGTGTTAAAAGTACAGGTGTCCCCACTGTTGTCAGTTCCTGTGCCCCAGGGATTGCCGCCGGCAGAGGGGAGGAATTGCACAGAAAGTTCGGCTTCTCTCTTGCAGCCTGGCTCAGCATGTCTAGTTCTTTTGTGGAAATAAAACAAGATCTTTATAATAATTTTGGCCATATCGGTCCCAGACTTTCTCTGAGAGAATCTTAGCATTAAAAGTGTCAAATCTTGCAAAATAAATGTCAAACCCAAATCTTTTAGAATTGACAGTGTTAAAGGTTAATGTAAGAAAAGCCTAGGGTGAAAAGGGTTGGTTAACCTTAGCTGCAGTACTGCAGGAACAGAGACAGTGCTCGGTCTCTATACTATACTCTAATCTATACTCTTCTGATGCATACAGTGTATGTGTCCTCATGTACACACAATTTACAGTTGACTGTGAAAGGTATAAACATGTTACAGTGAATGTTACTGCCTTTAAGATAATAAAAATATTCTTTAAATTGCAGTGAAGGAAATCTGGCCACAAAGCAAGTTGTTTTTCTTCAGAGACCTGTAATGTGGAATTCAGCTATCCAGACACCAGAGGTGAGTAATGTGTCAATGGTATCGGTATAAGCAAATTAGTACTGCACCTAATGGTTATGTACAGAAACAAAGTAGGTTTCAAAATCAATGGGAAAAGAGTGTCAGAAAAGGGTTTCACATGAGAAAATCAAGTCAAGTTTGCAGAGGGTTTTTGCAGTTGAACTCAAGGTTTCTTTTCTTGACAGATTTGCAATTTTCTTAATTTTTTCTCAGCTATATAGCTTTTAAGTGAAGCCGTACTTACTTGAGAACAAGAGCACAAGCATGATAAAACCTATTAATTAAAGTATTTTGTTCTAAGAAATGACTGGTTCTCTAGTAGATGTGATTGGCTATGCTGTAAGTATTTCTTTGGAAGTCTTCAGTAAAGTCTTAAATGTGTTGATTCAAATCCTGCATCTGTTCCATATGAGAAAGAAAACACTTTATTTTGACCTCCAAAATGTCTGTTTTCATCTTTGTACTAGAATAAAAGTTCAAGCTGCACCAGCAGTACTGTAATCTGGAGGTTAACAGGTGAATAAATGTTAGTTGTTGCTGCATGGAAATGTTTGTGACAAAAATACAAAACTTAAAATAATACCTGCAGCTGTTGGACCTCAACAGCTCCTTGTTGCTTTTGAGTAAATCTCCCATAATAGTGTTTGTGTGAAGGTGCTTTGAGGATTCAGCAACTGTTAATCACCACATCCTGCTCAGAGTCAAGGTCACAGCAGCACCTGTGTACATGCTACAGTAAATAACTCTGTTGCTGTGGCCGGAGAAGGATGAACTGGTGGGCTTTTCTTTGCCTTCTCTTTCTACATCCCACAATGGATTATTCCCTTTTATTATTTCTGTTTTTCAGTTGCAATTCAACCTTTCTCTAATCAAAATTCTTCTTCTGTGATAGTCTTTTAAGAAGCTATGAAAACCATGGGCATTTTCACTCACGTCCAGCACCAGATTAATAACTTTACAAATTTTGTCATTCATGACATTATAGTGTTATAAAACAATGATATCTTCTCTTCCCTTTCTCCCTCTGTATAAATAGTTCCATTAGTCYCTAAATCTCTTAAAGTCATATTTGATCTTTCTCTGTCCTTTTCTCCTCCTGTCCAGACTGTTACCATCATCTGTATTTTCCTGTGCTTAGTGTTCTTAAAATACAGTTTCCCTTTTTTGTTCTTGCTCTATGCTTTTGCTTATCTCCAGCCTAACTTCCTTCTCACTGACTCACCTGATGATTACTTCTTCTATGCCTGACTATTTGACATGCACAATTAAAATTCTGTTTTATTTCTCATCTCTACCACCATCTCAATTCCATGCTAGTGTTTGTACACTGTGTATAATTTCTCATTTCCTCATTTAAAAAGTTTGAGCTCCTTGGTTGTTCTCTTCAGGGCTCTGTGCAGTCTCCCTTGCCAATGTCTCAATCTTCTCTCCTATATTTACCCTCTTCTAAGTTCTGCCAGTTCCTCATATAATTTCTCCTTCCATTTCCCCTTATGTACCAAGCATCTTCAGCTTTTAGCTTTCAAAGAAAGCTTCTGATCCCTGCTTTCATGCCTGGTTTTGTCGTCTGCACCTTTTTTCCTAATATATTTCCAAAAGTATATTTTGGAACATAGTTTTGTATCAATACTGTAAATATATAAAACCATATGGTTTTGTGTCAGTTGTTATCAAATAACCTCATCCTTTTCCAGATGTTTCCCCACTTTTTTAATATTACGTATAATAGGGGCATGGACTCCACTATAAATACTCTTTCCTTGGTAGCTGTAAGGCATGTTACTTCTAATTATAAGCATCTCTTAAGAAGCAGCATACCAACATGATCCAAAATATAGAGGGGGTAAGACTGGACTCTGCCAAGAGAGGTTACTCTACAAACCACAATTTTGTAAAAACAATCAGTCTGAGGAACTGATAAATCCTTGAGAAGTGCTTGCTGTTTAAATTCTTTCGCCTGGTCTTGAGGTGGTCAATAGATGAATGACATTTACATTCTTTGAGTTATAGAAACATAAGGGTAAGTGTTTTGCAGTTATTCTTTTACTTTGTTTTACTGGGAAACCCTTGACTTAAGCATTATTATACTGAAAGTCTGTAAACAAGAAGTAGCTGATTCGTAGCTGCTTGCATCAGAATTATTGTGTTTAAAATCTGAACAAACTTAGTATCTAAATGTGCCCCTTCAAGTACCAGTAAATGTTTTATTTCTCTAGCAGGAAATCTTAGTGTACTGAGGTCATTTTATCAGGGGATAAATAGGTAGTTCAGGCTGGAGCTGAAATGTTTAGAGAGTAACATTTTCCTTCTGTTTTTCCAATTATGTCAGTTTTTCCCCTAAATTTTAATCTCTTTACTTCACTGCTTTTTTAACAAAATAAAATTAATCTCTGGATCGGCAAACAGCATATGCCTTTATTAAAATTTAAATTAATAGATTTCTTAGTAATACCTGACTAGTATAGCATGTCATGCTAGCTTTGCATAAAACAGCTAGATTTCAGGTATAAAATAAGCTACTGAAATCTGAAAGCATTCTTTATTACTAAGTTTTGCCCTAGAAATGTTAATAAATAGGTTTATCTAAAATGATCCCTGGACAGTCTGACAACAGAGCTGTGCAATTTTAACAAAACTTTACAAACATTTTCTTTAATTTAATTCTTATGATTCTATAGTGTAGAGCATGACATGTAATTTGTACTGTATTTCTTTTCATTGAAGTTTAAATTACATTAAAGCTGTTCAAGAAATCTTCATATCCACAGTTTAGGACATTCTTGAAACAGAGGAATACTTAAATATCTGAAACGTTATAATTTCCAAATGAAAAATTGCATCACAGTTTATGTCTGTTTAAGCATATCCTTTACATGTTTGCAACTCAGATATCTCAAGAAGAGCGATACCTGCAAGAGAGTCAAAAGATGAAACCTACTGGCTCTTTCATTAACACGAATCTTTTTAAGTAAACAAACAGCCGCATATAGTCATCCTCAAACTTAACTCTCAGGCCCTCTGAGCCTGCTACTGACCCTCAAAAATAACAACTTTTGCTTTTTAAAAAAAGCTTCATTTATTTTCTGAGTTGTTGTTTTGCAACCTCTCAAGCATTTTCAAGCATACTTTCAATCTTTTCTAACCGAAGTATTAATAAATGCTTTTTTATTTCTTTTTGAAAAGCAATCAAGATTATGAAGTAACAACATAATTCAATAGCATATGCTATAAAATAATGAGAAATAGTAACTTTGCATTTTATGTTGAAATATATTAGTTTTCATATATTTTAAAATTAACAAAATGAGAAACTGGAAGCACAGGGAATATTAGTGCTTTAAAATGTGCACTACTTTCTTTCTTCTCCTCTTGTGAGGAAACCAGAATACAGAGACTTGGGTACAGACCTGCCAGGGGGCTTACGACGCTGTAGCCTTCTCCTAAGTGCTGCCTGGTGAAGCTCAGGGCATGAGGTACGTGGTGGTTGCTGCCCTGCCGACACGCACCCGTCACTCTCCAGCCCCCGCCGCCGGGCAGCCGGCTCTGGCCCTGGCGGTAGCTCTGCCCTGCAGGCGCTTCCAGCTGTCGGACTGCTGTGGTTTCTGGTCTGGAAAATGGCAATACTGGATACTGGCTGCTTTGTGCAATCAGGGCGCCTTCCCCCCCCCCCCCTTATGTTGAGTTCGATTTCCCAGTTCTTAAGGAACTTTTGCTTCAGTGGGAATCAAGGGAAATCCCCTGTTATTTGTTCTCTTATTTCCCCCAGGCTCTCTTTTCTGAGGAGAGCGTATTTTATGTCCTCACAGCTCTTCCCTGCCTTCGTGTATTTTCATGGGATGGCGCACTATCGTCTGGTTGAGGATTTATGTAATGGTTCAAAGGCCTCTGGGATTAGAAGGGCTGTATCATTTTAGTGGGTTTTCTGCTTATCTCATTTATACCATTGCTTTCCTAAGAAAATGGTTCAAAGGAGGATGGAATTCTGGGACTGAACCACACACGTGCTTGAGGTTTATTTTATTTTACTTTTATTTTACTTTATTTTATATTTTATTTTATTTTATTTATTTCCTTTCCGTTGGGCAAGCTTTTCTGTCCTCTTACATTGGCATCCAGGCAAAGCTTATTTCCTTCTGTTTCTCCTGAGGCAACACTATTTCCCCTTAGTCCAGTTTCCCAATGTCTCTTGTAACAGCTTCCCTTAAAGACATTTCCTTTAGCCAGAAGGGCCATTGTTTTTACTGTTTCAGAAGGGCTTGGGAAAAACCTTGCAAATGTATAGAAGGGAGGCAGAACTTGCCAAAGCACAGTACAAAGTTATTTTTGTTAGTTTGTTTTTTCTTTTAAGTGTTTGCCTATACAGGAATCCTGCTTGGGCAGGTCCCCCCAGGCGCAGCTCTGCTTTGAGGCTGGATTTGCCGCGGGGGAGCCAAGCTCACTCCGTGGACAGGGTCGCACCCGTGGCCTCTCCCCTGGCGTTGCAGTGCTGGGCTCACAGCAAGAGTCCACACGGGAGCCCGTAGCCAGGGCGCTACTGCGTTCCTGCTCCAAGCACCTCGGGTAACTCGTGATGCTGAAGTACACCTAAAGATAAGCTTAATGATAGCAGGGAGAACTCCACCAGACAGAGCTGCCTGGCTTGGTATGTACGATGAGGTCTCTCTCTTCCGTTCCCCCTCCATCAGGCTCGGCTGTAGCTGTGCTGGCAGCACGGGAGGGAACGCCGGCTCYGCCAGCGTGCCCCTCACAGTTACCGCAGTTCGCGACGTGCCTGCGAAAGGCCCATCAACCTTCATTATCCAATGGCACTGGGGTTCCTGGGGGCTTCCACTTAGGCCAGGTGCCTCAGAGGAGCCTTAGCGTAGCTGAAAGGTCTGTCGTTTGCACAAATCACGGTCTGCTTACCTCGCTCTTTGACATCAGTAGCCATCGCTTCAGCAAGAAGCGTGCCAGGTGGTCTCAGCACTAACATCAGGTTGTATTTATCCTGAGTTCTCCCTGTGCAAGGTCTCTTTAGACCCCTCTAAAATCTCTGCACAGGAGAAACACTGACTTCGGTCTGCATAGATCCAGCGCACAGATGGATCTTTCCAGCATAAGCAATTCAGAAGAAACTTGCAGGTCATCCGCAACACTATGTACAGAGAGCTTGTTACCGGAGGAGGCCTCTGAAGGCCTTTCTGACCACAGCTGGAAAGATGTGAGAGCACAGCAGCCTCACCATGAGACAGATCACTGTGAAATCAGCAAACCTCTGAAGTGGTCAGATTACAGGCTTGCCAGAGCTCAGGCAATGGCTGTTTTATTCATTTTATTCATGGAGTTTAATTTGTGCCTTAATCACAAGTCACGCTACATTGCCCACGTGCACGCCACTGTCCTGTGCTCCCATCCCTGGGGGCACGAGGGGCCTCCGCCGCTCAGAGGAAACCAGTAGCAGGAGCTGTGCCACCATATGGCAGAGAGGGTCGGACTCAGGGTATGTTAGACATGTATTCCACAGAAATAAGGCTTTCTTCAAACAGCTGATTTTTATCATGTGTTAATACTTGTAAATCATTCTGGATCTGCCAACTGATATGTAAGTATTAAGTGTTGCTGAAGCAATTACATTTTCTTAGCATTTGTTTATGCTTTCTTGAATCTTGACTGTCTTTTATCTTCCTTGTCCCTCTCTGACTTTATTTATAGAGAACAAAGGGGTATCCATTGGGTTTTTCTCCAGAGGAGTTCATAGCTGAAACTAGAGAGTGAAGTGCTGCTTTATGTTAAGATGCAGCTCACTTTTGTTTTTTTGTTTTTTCTAAATAAGCTAACAGTTAAACATTCTCTTGTATTTCAGAAGAAGTCCTTAAGGCAGGTTATCAGGGAGGAAAAAGGCAAAACCTCTAGCAGAAGTGTTGGATTAGACACAGCTACTTCTCACCCTGTAGAAATTGGACAACCACCTGATGAATTTCATCTGTCTCCTTCTAAACAATGTTGGATCAAGGAGGGATCTTCCCAGTATGGAGGCTTTCCAGGATTCAGTAGCAGTGATGGAATGTTAAGGGAACTAGATGATGGACAATTTGACCAGGAAGATGGAGTCACTCAGGTCACGTGTATGTGATAAAGTAAGTAACCGCATCAGATGGACCTGTACATAATTCACACAATTATGTGGTTTTGGGTTTTTTTTAAGTTTATCATATTACTTCAATGCATTGATATAATCCTATGACTCTTCCCACACTCATTTTCTATTTGTGTTCTTTGTTGTGTTAACCTTATTATAGTAATAATACTACTGCAAAATACTTTGGTTTTCTGTCTCTCTTCAATAGAATAATTACATGACTGGGTGCTCTGCTAACTTCTTTGTTAATGCTTTTGACAAGTGAGGAAGCAAATGCTGCAAATCAGTGACAGTTTGTATTCTGTAAGAGAGAATAGAAATGGGCATGTTGAGTATTTTCCACAAGTTGGAGAAGTGGTATTTTTAAAAGGGTGTTGTAAATATTGCTGAAAAAAAAATAGAAATGAACTATCTGGCTGTCCTTAAGTTTTAATGTAACTTTCAATGTACTTGCCTTGTCTAAATTCAAAAGCCTGGGGAAAAGAAATGTCAGTCTTGTGCTAGAGAGTTAATAATTTATGTTTGGACTTGGTACATACAGAAAACCTCTGGGAGGTTGTGGGCAGACGCATCACCCTGTAATTTAGTTTCACTATACTGGATGTTTCTTTTACACCTAAACCAAAAGCTGTTCCAGCATATAGCTCATATAATGATGTATTCATAATTTACTCATGAGTGGAAATCAAGAACCACTCACCCTCAGAAAGATAACTTGCATTCTGTGAAAAAGTAATTTGAGAAGCTTTGTAAGAAGCACTGACAGCAAGGTGCACAAGATATGTATGGGGAAGAAGTAGGCAAGTTATATACCAATATGCTGATGTATATATAAAAATTTTATCTTAGCTAAATGTATATCACACTGGATAAAGTGTATTCAACTGCATTAAATTCTAGAAAGAATGTTTAGAGGAAATGATGAAACTACTGTGCATCAGTCATCACAGCAGGGAGGAGTTGTTTATGTTAAGGGAGGTTAACACACAGGTCTATGGGGAGAGGCATGAACAGGAATTATTTTTATGCTGCTGTCTTGGAATTACATTTTGCAATACTGAATTTCAGTCTAGGCTGATCTGCCACTCTAACTGGGGAAAAAAGAAGAAGCCATAGAGAAAGAAATTCCACCTTTTCTTTCAGATCAGTATTGGCGTCTTCACACAAAGTACTGTAACTTAGTTACTGCCTGTAAGAAGTTGCTATTAACTAATGGAAATTTCAAGTTTTAATAAAAAAAGTCAAGAGGAGAAGCTGAAGACAAATGTGTGTGCAGAAGATAAAGGTGATTACAAATGAAAATTGTATTTTTCAAGAAGTGTTAGAAGCAAAGACTATAAATGCACCATTATCAGTCACTAATCATGTTAATTAATTAAATGCTTATCACTGTCAAGCTAATTGAACTTAAGCTGGTCAAAGTAAGAAAGTAGGAAAGAACTGAACAAATGTATTCACAGCATTTCTCTCAACAGTTGCAGTACCAGGCGCACATCGGACAGGTATCAATGCCCCAAATTCCCCAAATCCCAGAGGCATCACTGGAGCTGGAGACATCCCTTCAGCTTCTCCTGTTCACCTCATTCAGCTCTGGCTCATTTACACAGTGTTGGAAAGTGCAACTTCCCATTTCTCACTTGAATTTCCTAGGAAAACTGCTGGCAGCCTGGCAAAACAGCTCTGCATGTGGCTGTTGTAAGGCCACATACATGCCACAGGGCAGCAGAAGCCGCCGGGCACAGGGCTGAGGGTGATGGGAGCCGCTGGCGTAGCTGCAGCAGCCGGCGCGTTATGAATAGGACAAGGTCCGTCTCTGGCGGAAAACCAGGTACTTTTAGCATACTTGACATGAGGTAACAGCTGGTTTTGCTGTGCAAACTGGAATGTGTTGCTCCACTTCCAAAAGTATTTTCCCCAAGTTAACAAAAAACTATTGTCACATTTTTTGTGTGCTTGTGTGTGTGTAGGGATGTAAGTATTGGTTTTTACTTTCCATACAAGTCAAACTTGTGAAAGCAGAAAAAAAATGGTCAAAAAAATAGGAACTCTGACTATTCAAAGTTAAAGCTTTTGAAGTATATCAGAAAAATTATTAACCTTTTATAAAAAGATGCAGTATCCCTGCTTAACTTAGTGAGCACTAGTGAATCCTAAAATAAAAAAATACAACCAAACTTCAACTATATATATAACAGGTTATAATGCAGAGTTCTAAATTAAGTATAGTTAATCGTTCTAGAATACATGTATTGCATAACAAGAATCATTTAACTTCTAACAGATTATTTTTTCATCATATCAGCTGGAGAGAATGCAGAAAATTCAAGTAAAGTAGTATCCACATGCTTTTAAAGAGGGCTCTTTCCATATACTTAAGAGGATGCCCACAAGGGAGATTCCATATTGGAACAACAGACTATTTAGAAATTGAGTATGCTGTGATTGTCCCTAGGTACCTTTTAGGATATCCCCATTTTTAGCAAGACAGGCTTTCCTTTTTCAGTTGAATTAAAGACACATTCCTTTCCAGTATACAGATGTTTGCTTGTACTTTAGTCCTTGCCTCTTAAGTCTCGTAAGGCTTTGAATAAAACTTCTGTGATTTTTTTTTTCCAATCTTATTAACTCAGTCTATAAATGCTAAATTGCATCTTCTAAATCCATTCAGCAATTCCTGTATAGTTAAGGCTATTTGACTTTTTTTATGCCATTTATCTCACATGCAGTACATAAAGTTGCCGCTGCTGCAGGAACATCATTAATCCAAATTGTTTTCCTAGCTGTTGATTGTCTTTCACCTCACAGGGCTACTACATTTAAGCTCTGTATGGAAAACAGATAGAATACAGTTCTTGCACCTGGAAAAAATGGCAATCTGACGGAAGATAAGCATGAGAGGGTAACAAAGAAATAAATTCTTCAACATTTTTTTTGATATAAGAACTCAAGGGAATTGTGAAAGTGGTGAGTAGCAGGCTTAAAACAAAAGCTCCTTCTTTATTCAGTTGACTGTAGAACTCATTGCCACAGGACACTGTATATAAAACTATGTGGACTTAAAAAGTGACTAAACAAATTCCTGAAAGGAAAAAATCCATCTTACTCCCTCTGAAAGTCACTGAATTAGAACCTGTTGGAGACTGCAAAAGTTGGTATGACTGACTGCATGTTTATCCTATTCTTTACACTTCTTGTAAGCACCGGTTCTTTGGCACTAGGTTAGCTGGCTTGAGCATAACCATTGTGAGTTTATAGCTGAGAGAGAATATCTTCCTGCTGCAGAGCTCTTTCTTTCAAAAATCAAAGTGAAGTCCGTCTTGCAAAAATCAGGGAATCAGAAAGTCACTTGCTCATGTATCCTAGAGCGTACTGCACATGAATTATCTGACTTCATGTGCTAATTTAAGAACACAAACCACCTGTTTTTGTAGGGTATGGATGTTAAAACAGATAAAAAATGAGAAAGCTTGTAAATTAAATGATGGATAATCTTCTGGTCCTTCCTATGTAGTTAAAATTCTGAAAATCAACTCTATCTTTGCAGAAGTGAAAAGGGGAGGGTGTACATTGAGTATGGGGGATTCTAATTGAATCTACTTGTTCTAATTTGTGTCAGAACAGTAAATGAAACATTAAGATATGCCTTCATTAGTACTGTGACCAGCACTTTCCATTAATTAAGTTTGTAAAGCAGAACAGCTCTCAATTAGGGAGAGAAACCCTGTTGGCAAGTTATTCTTATTTCATATGTTCCTACTGTATATAGTGTTGATAATCAGTTTGCATTTTAGCAGCATGTATTTCACATACTCGGTTATCTTATGTCTTTTTATATAATCATTGCAAGAAATAATTGCAAGTCAAACAAAGCATGGATGCATTCTCTGACAAAAAATGTAAATAAACTAATTTATTGAATAACATAGCTTCAACTGGGAACCTGTGTGCCTGAACTGTAATAGAGAAGTCCCTTACCTGTATGTGACAACAGAAATGCACTAGAACTATTAAAAACAGTAGAGATGGAAGGCAATTAAGGCTGTTTTTGAACCTCCACATAAGACACTTTCTCTGCTTCCTGGTTCTTAAATTGACTGGACAAAAAATATTTTAATAATGTTTACAAGGAGGGAGAAATTATCCAGTGCAAAAATTCTTTTTGTGCCCGGTTCATTGTTGTCACAATGACAGTTTATTACACACCTGATCAACAAAGAAGGGCCCTTAATTTCTGTATTTCAGGTTTAGAAAATATTCATTTCTTTTTGTAAAGCTAAGACTCTTTCTGTATTTCTGACAGGAAACTTCAGATCATTAGACACACTGATCAAATGAGCCATCGCTTTCTTCATTTTATTTGTCTCAAACTGACATTAAATTGGTTAGACCTCAAAAAACACCCATCCTCAGGCAAGAATTGTATTTTCTAAGCCTTGTTTCTACGTACGTATAGCGCACTAAGCAAACCTTATTAGATTTATAACCATCTATTAAAAGCTGATCAAGTTTTAAAACTTCAAGTCATTGTTTCTACAATTCCCTATGGCTTAAATTACAGAACAGAAGTGTTTGTTAGGTGTGATTTAGGTTTTCAAAAACCACTTTCCTCTCTGAGAATTTGGACAATTGGTATCAATTAAATAAGTGAACACCCTTAACTACAGGTAAGCATAACTTGAAAGAAAGTGTAGAGAAAACTGGTCTGGTGACGTATTCTTATCTGTTTAACCAGATGAAGAAACTATGACAACATCCAAGAGAATTAAAATCTTAAAAGGGAAGTAGCAAAATTACTGTGGATGTGGGTAACTTGCAAGATATGGTAATTTTCTCTCAGAAGCATTCAGTTGCCTGCATTCTTGGACAAGGTGAAAAATGAGAATCACTTATCAAAATATACTGGTATGGATAAAGAAACAGTTTAATTTTAACCTCATTTTTTCTTTCTTACAGTATCATTCAAAGACAGTCTCCCTATTATGCAGAGTGTAAATTAAATCTGTTAACGTATCTACTAGACAAATCAATGGTTTGCTTAGGCTAACTGGAGTTTCATGGTACCATTCAGGCACATGTGTGTACACAGTACTCATGTAGACAACAGCAAGGGAAAACACAAGCGGTGTTTCACTTAGGCCTTATATATTCAGCTTAGACAGTATAGCAAGTCAACTTTACAGTGCAAATCTGAACAAGAACAAACAGGATTAAAAGTTCCAGAGTTCTGTTTTAAAGTGAAACTCTTAAAGCATGAGAAGAAGAGGTTTAAAGTTTTAATGCAGTCCTGAGCACCACATCATTTTCTTCAGTTTCTTAGAGTAAATGTAGTTAGCAACACCAGTTACACCTTTTTGCCTGTCTCAGTCACCATGGCCAATTTAAGTGTGCAGAGTGACCGTACAAACGAACCACACCATGGATGGTCCTACAGCAGACTGTAAGACAACTAAATACACTTTACTACCTCTAAAAATACAGTCCTCCTACCTGCAATACAAACTTCAAAATATATATCAAAATCAAGTAACCTGGTCTATACAAGGCAAATTATAACTAAGCGTATAAACAATAACGAAAGCTACTTTCACTCAAACCACATTTCATGCAATTATCCTGTTGACAATTAAATACAATGATAAACATGAAATAAAAAGAGCTGCTGAAGAGTACAGCTGTTTGTTTAAATACTTCGTAAGCCTAGTCTCTCTATTTTCTCATTGTTTAGATTCCCTTTACATCCAGGTGGTACAGTTGCTTGAGGTGTGCTTGATTTGTTTAAAAACAAACAAAATTAAGGCATGTTCAGTATATTATGAAAAAAGACTTCTTAAAAATAGGTGGACTCCCTTATTCCCAGGTAAGCATAAGACAAAGTGTAGTTTATGGAAACTAGCTTAGTTAATCAATTCTGACCTGTTTAAACAAATAAAAGAGGGCCCCTGGCAACCTCTAAGAGAAAGAACCAGCTAACTTTAAAATGTTTTGAACAGCTAAGCAAAATTAATTTAACATAAGAACACTGCTAGTGCTTTTAGACCCTGCATTCATGTACGCTTAGCAGTATGTCTGCTATATTCATCTTTAAAACATTTAATTTTATCATTTTAGACATAACATAATTAAGCAGCACTCATGGAAATTGTCAGTTATTGCAAATCTGCAAACACAACTTGAAATAAACATTTGAAGGGGAACAGAAGTGTGAATCCAACTCTTATCTTGAAGAGTGTAATTCAGGTGAATGGATGAAAGCTAAGTGACATAGGTTGAAAACATGATTAACTATTGCGATGAGTCAGGTTCAATTTTTCAAGTATTTTTATGCTTTTGCTAGGAATACAAGCAAAGACTACACTAGTGTGTTATGTAGTGTCAAATGAATATTTATTTGAGGTATAATCTGTAAGCAATTGCCATACATATGCACAGGTATAAGCCACCAACTTTTCTGCCACCGTTACTCTTTAGAGAAGTTGTGGACGGCAGAACAGAATTCTGCTCTAATAGGACAGAAACCGTCCCCTTTCTGATGTACACAAACCTCTACTGTTATTAAAAAAAAGTCCAGAAAGTATGTCAGACATATCAAGAATATACGTTCAATAGCATAGCGAAGTTATTCTTTTGGTATTACTAATACTATAGTTCCTATTAGTGTTTAGATATACATATTCCTGAATATGTACATCCAAAAGTAAGTCTTCAAAATAAAAGCACTCTTTTTTAAAAAATAAAACCTAAATTAGGAATAAGCTACATTGCAAAGAGCTTCCTGCAGAATTACATATGGTGATAAACTCTGAACTAAGGCTAATACAGCTGCATTAGGAAATGGCTTGCTGTGAAATCTCTTTTTTTCCCACCCAATCAGACACATCTTCAGGATTGTGATTCAATGATTGTTTAGCAGCAATTTTAGAGAACTGTAAATTCTTTTATTAACAGGCATTATAAACAGATACTACTACTTTTTATTTAAAAACCATGAGTGCCACATTGATGAATATACAGCTCATGAATAACTTAAAGTATTTCCCATATTAAAAGGCAATGCACACAGCATACAAAAGAGTATACTAAACAAAGCTATGAGGATATGTGATTGAAGTGTCTAAAATGATATATACAGTACATAATTAATGTTTTGTATGTGTTCAGTACAGGCTTCTGTGCCACCATTCCCATCATGCCTCACTCTCCCCTGCCACTGAATTTTGCACTTCTTCTTCTAAAATTGGTACAATCAGGTTATCCTTGGACATCAAATTATACTTCATCACAAATTTCGTGAACCGATGACACAAGAAGGTTTCATTCTAGAGATTAAAAAAGGGGATGAAAAAAGCACAATATACACAGAAGGAATATTTTAAATAACTGAGAACATATACTAAAAAACAACTGCTCATATGTAAATTGCCTTSTTAGACTTACAAGTCTTGGAAAGAAGTAGCAATACTTAAATGGTAAAGTCATGTTACTTTACATATGCACTTTTACTGCTTGCTTGTATTTACTGCAATAAGCAAAAAATCCTATTGAAGTTAAAGCATACAGCTAAAGTCACAGCTCAGTTTTACAGCACTTAGACAAGACTTATTCAAATATCAATGTAGTCCTGTTCCACTATCCAAAAGAGAAGTTTAAATTATAATAAAACTATTTCCACAGCTGTTCCAACACTCTAAACTGGATTTACCAAGGGGTTTCCTTTTACTTCCAACTGTACCCCTCATCTTTTCTCTACTGATTTTTATTTTTCAGCCAAAAAAGTTGGAAGTTACTAGAGATGCACAAGATTCCACTACTTTCTCTGTTACTTTGTGGTTTTACAATTATAATGTTATATATATACTTATATATAYACACATGTACACACACATACTGTTGTGCAAAATGTATAGAAACAGGAAACACACATAAGCAGTACAAACGACACCAACTGCTGAATACATCCAGGAATCTTTAGAACAAGATGAATTTGGATTGCTTGTATAAAAAATCATAAATCCTGCCCTTTTATTCAAACAAGAGAAACCATAATCAACTGGGCAAAATAAATAAATACATATAAAAAAAATCTTAAATTTGAAGGCCAAAATAATTTGCAACATGGAATTTCAGTTCTTACAAAACTGCAATTTATGATAATCAATACTTCACTTGGATGCAGATATTGTGGTAATATTAAAAGAAAATACATAATGCATTCAGTTGAGAAATAAAAAGTAAACTTACTTCATATTCATCAAATATCTGCCGGTGATGAAAATAAGCATGTGAAAATATTCTGTAAATCCTTCGACACACTGATCCTAGTTTGGCTACAGAGGATTCCTTTATGCTTACCCTGTAAGTATCAGAAGAAAAGTTACAAAACATTCAGTTTTATAGATCTACTGAAATGACTACCGAAATACATACTGACTTGAATTTAAATTCTGGTTATTAAGCTATACTATGTAATTACACACAAAATTTAGACTTAAGTGTTGCAGGTATCTGTGTCTGCAATTGCTTAAAATAATAAAAATAATAAATAGTTTTTAAATGATAAAAATGTTGGTGCATCCTGCACATTTAAAAATTGTATTCTGACTACAAAAAGGCTTTGCCTGTAGTCTAGAAACATCATCAGTTACTCTGGTAACGGCTGGATTTCTGGTTCCCAGCACTGAGGGGCAAAGGGAAAAAGACTTCCAATTGTACCTCCTTGCCAAGGCAGGATTCCCAGAGAAGCACAATTTTGACATTTCCAGTTATGTTTCCATGGTCTGACATGTTGGCTACCCATTGAATGCACTCCGTCTCTGTCTTCTGTGGTCGCTAGYGCCCCACGTTAGATCAACACTGGCTTCTGGAGGCTTTTCAGTGGAGTAATGTTTAAGTCCTTTGAGTCACCCCCTCTCTCTAAAGGCTTTCCTGTTATTTAGACTGGCACTTCACCAGTGGAAACCCCCTAGTAACACTGATATTAGAAAAACAAACAAACAAAACCCTGTTTCCACCTAAAAAACACCCTTGTCTGCTCCAGTAAATGGCAAACTAATTGAACAGGCAGGAATTCTTCCTAGGCTTAAAAATGAAAAGAGCTGTAGAAACAGTGACGCATACTGCAGGATTTCTGGTATTTTTAGTAGGATTCTATGAAAAATGTGTTATGCATTTCTCTGTGTTTTGTACGTGTTCAGGTGACACCAATTCCCCTCTCTTCCCTCTCTCCCCCCAAAAAAGTATTTTTTACCTGCTGGGGAAATATTTATTGCTATTCAGAAGACATGCAGCTCCATCAAGTGTGTGTCTAGTGTAGTCTATAGCAGGACACTACAAAAGTAGAGAGAGAGTGAACACACATGAGTGCACACATGACATCATTATCATAGATCTTGTTTAAAGCAAAACACTTTGAATTATGTTTCCTGATACACAAAGACCGCAAATAAGAATCCTTTAAACTTCCCTAGCCATTTTTATTCCCAGAAGTTTCACATAGCTTCCCTGAAGGTCTGACTACATTTCCCCATAAGTGAGCCATTTCTCTCCTCTGTTTTAAGCCATGTCAGTTATTTCAGAAAAAAATGTTATTATGGAAATGTGATCATGCACACAAGTAGTGAATTTTATGCATCTCCTTAGTAAAGCCACATATTAAGAATACTGTACTGGAAGTACACTGGAAAAAAAGGACAATCATTACCTTACGGTTCATTTGTTTTCCACATAGTCAAGCTGCCAGACTGTTTCTTTTATAGCCCAAATTAACACCCTATCGAAAAAATTACTTAAAAAATTCCTGCAGCTAAATACATCAATGTTTTTTACCTTGACAAAGAAAAATGAAAACATTAATGTGGCTAAGTATATAATAAACCAACCCCTGGCTCTGAAACCAGGTACACGGAAAAAGAAGAAAGTAAAGATGAACTGTGACAGGCAGAGAGAGCAGGAACATCCGTATATTTTGTCATTCCTCAGTTTAAAGAAGACTTAACAGTTGTATATTTTCAGCAGCAGTCTCTCAAGGTTGCATAATGCACTATCTGACCATTAGTTGATAGCCACTACCAAAATGCAAAACAGATTAATGATACGTGTTTAGGGATAACCAGTATTACCTCCTCTTCTCTCTGAATGGGAACAATGCATAGGTAGAATGTGGTCAATCTATTTGCTTATAGCTCTAAGATGTAAAGCCCCTGACCAGAAGGAAGAAAAGCAGCCTCAAGGTTTCCARTATACCTAAGTAAAATAGATACATTGCATGCCAATATATTTGGGGGAAGCAGGGTTAAAGTAGGGATTGGGAAGGCAGCTGACCTTCAGAGCTAAATGAAGGCATCTTAGCAAATCCTTTAAGAAAAAGGTTACAGGACAAAAAGAAGTTTAAGAAGGACTGATACCTTATTCTGGAAGGTGACGTACAAAGATATGATAGACTGCACTAGCACCATAACCAGTAGCAACAGAGAAAGCCCTTCTGAAGGCAAGAAAAATGAGGTATTGAGTAGTTCGAATAAGAGATCTGAGCAAAGTTTCAGGTCATTGGGCACTCAGGTAAACTGTTGTTGCCATGCTGATAACCCACTTGAGAAAAGTATTTTTATGAGTCCACTACCTTTTAGGACTAACCTCCCTAAGAATGTGCACGTGCAGTCACTTCCAGAGTGAGGCTTATGTGCCCAGGCTAAGGATCAAGGCCAAATTGTTGAAGTGGACAGCCTATTCTCAGCATGTTTGCCTTCTTTCAGTTAAGCAAAGACCTTTTTCCATTGAGTTTCAGGTTGTCTCAGCACAAATTAAGAGAGGAAAAAGGGGGATGTGCAAAGTCTCTTTGATACTGCTGTAAAAAGCAGCTCCTTCCTACCTCATCCCCCTCTTCTGTAAACCAACTACAGAATGGGAAAGAAGGAAGCCTTAAGTGATATTCTCAATCCACATAAGCTCTCAGTTAGACCAAGAGGCCATTCATAATGTTGTCCCCATAAAATATCAAGCTGCAAAAGAAAGTCCTTTCACTCATGAGGTCAATTTTACAAAATATATCCATACCTCTTTGGGAGTTTTATGAGCTGCGCAAAGAAAAATCCATTGTTCAGTTGCTGTCATCTGAGTACATGTGTCTGGGTGACATTCACTCTGTTAAAACAATTGTTCAGTTAAGAAAAAACGCCCCAAAGCAAAAACGAGCTGATCTTTTCAAATCACTTTCTTGCTCCCTTCCCCCACCAAAAAAGAATATTTGTCAGAAGTCTTCTAAAACTCTAAAAAACTCTTTTCTGAAAGCACTACTTAAGTCTATGTGTATAAGTTCTGAACAAGAAAGATGTGTAAACTGATACTACATCTTACAATACATGAACAGTCCCTTCTCTGATACCAATATAAAAATATCAAGAAAAGAATTACCTGAAGCTTGACAGCTAGTCCATTGAGCTCAAGACAGAATTGTCTAAAAAAAAAAAAAAWTTTGAGCACAGCAGCATCAAAATCGAGCAATTTGTTTCCCCACTGGAAACACTCAATACAAAACAAGATTACACATTCTAATCTTCTTCACAGATCTCTAACATTTTTAAAAATTACTTTTGTAAAGAGGAAAAAATACATCAGAATAAGAAAAAAAATCCTATTTAAAGGATACCATCAAAATAATTTCACTTGATGTGACACTTGAAAGACATAGATGCAATATACTAGGAATTAACATGATATAAAGACTATAAGTTGACAGAAACAGAAGTCACACCAGTGTATTTTTTTTTATTCAGAAAAACAACTAGATTTTCTTATCTGACAGTGGAAGCTGAGCTTGACCAATAATTTAGTGGGACTGTATAATATATAAACTTCCTTAAGGAAGAAATCATTTTTTTTAATAAGTAGGGATTAAAAATATTAAAAAACACTTCAAGAAAATTAATTTGTTAAAAATGGAATCCTACAATCATTCTATCCTTTTAAAATATCTCTCTCCCACATCAGTTAAGTGGCTGAAGTCCCACCACCAAATCATCAACAGATTGGGTCTTCTAGAAATACTGTTCTTTAACCAAGGTGAAACAGATGAAATGCAATGAAGATAACAGGAAAATGCTGCTGACTTTCATTAGAATGTACCTGAAAGTGCATTCTTTAACTTAGACAACTCACCCCCTCCATCCTCCAAGGAAAATCTGAATACATTTTCTAAAAGTGACAAATACTTAGTGAGAAGTCTGTGAATCTAGGATGATTTTCAGTGGGTGAAAAGGACAGAGGGAATTCTTAAAACGTACTTCTTTTGCAATTTTATAAACATTTTTGTTTCTCTTTTGAGAAGTCCCAGTATTTATTGGAACTATTCTAGACCAGAGGAGAGAAAAACACAACAGGATGCAAATTCAGGATGTATAAATCTAGGAGCAGGTTAAAACTATTCTTTATCGAATATACTTTCAAGAATAAATTAAAAGACAAGCTCCTAAGAGGAATGATGAGGACACAAGAATGGTAAAGTAATGGCAGGAAAATAAGGATTAAAACAGAAATGTAGGGGTGAATTAACAGGCTATAAACCTACACTAAACCTGGAAAATTCTTTCAGGCACAGACTACCTAGACTGGACATATTTATTATACTGCATAAAACAAACAGAGAAGGACAAAATGTTCCGAGTTTCCTTACAATTAGAAAAAGAACTGTAAGGCATAGCTACTATAGCTTTCCCAGCTAAAAGCTATTTTCTTGCAAGTTCCAGAGAAATCATCAGGGACCATCCAGAGGGAGGGAACTAACATTCCCAGGTAGCAGAGGTAAGGAACTGATGAAATTAAGAGAAAGTGCTATGGAAATTAGTGGCTGCATTTTCATGTCCAAAACATGCTAGTACAATTTTTGAAGTACAAATATTTTCTTAAAAAAAACAAGAACACTAGATCAGAGGGCATCATAAACCTTTAAAAAAGCTAGAGACTTCAGAAAATAATTAATACAAAATTCTAAAATATTTAGTACTGAAAATATTGAATTCTGTTTAAGTTACTTTTAATCTGTCATATTCAAAAAGATTCACTACCACTATCAAGTAACAAAACTTTGAATCAGTAAACTATGTTGACAGAAGATGAATTTTTACCTTAAATGTTCATACTTCCATACACCTTCATCCTGGCCTTCAGGAGGTTCAAGGATCTTATCAATATTGGAACAGTCTGCCCTTATGTTTTGCTGGATATACTAAGAGGAGATGGGGGAGAAAAAAACATTTTCTAGATGTTGTAATTATGGTAAGACAATATATTTAGGACACTACATCTTTGAGAATTACTCTCCCAAAGATGAAAAAAGTAATTTTTCTTTACTTCAGAGAAGGAGTGATTAATGGACTTAAAAAAGAGGGAGAGCAAGAAAACTCGTGTAAAGAAAACTGGATCCGAAAAATGCCTTTCCTGAATTAGAAGAGATAAAAGAACAGGTAAGTTTTATACCTTTTTGGTAATATCCTTCTCAAAACAAAACAGAAAAGTCAGACAATCCCATTTTCTTAAATCTGATTTGTTGAAACCAGACATGGGAATTCCAGTTATTTCTGCATATAAAATTAACAATTATGTATTTTTATTTATTTATCTATGTAGGGCGTTTACAAAATTCACTCTTGTGCAGCTATACTGCAAGAAGGAAAATAACATGCCCCGTTTCCTATATCTTACCAAAATACAAAACTCAGGAGACCATTCTTATAAACAACATTTCTTATAAATAAGAATACCTGCTGAACAGCTAGTGTACTATCCATTTCTTCAAAGGATTCATCAGGCCAATTGTAAAAATCCTGTTAAAAAAAAGTTTAAACCAATTTAACATAGAGAAAGCAGGGAAGAGCAAGCACACCCCTTAGAATAAGCTTAAAAGTGCAGGAGAAGATGCAGACGTAGTTCATACAATTCCAGGAAACTACATCTTAACAGAAGCAGCACACAAACTTGGCAATAACAGGGTAAAATGGAACTTACACTCCTAATGTCATAGCGCTATCTTGAAATGAAAGTTAAAGTTCTATTTGACTTGGCATACTATAAGCATCACCATTTCCAGGCATCTTCCTATAACACCTATGTAACCTGCATTTTTTAAATGAAGTATTTGCATACAATGCCCATTTTACAACACATGTAAGAACGGGGAAGACAAAAGGTTTGTAGAGAGTGGCATTATACAAATGGTATTAAACTAAAAATCCCACTATATTCCAGTAATACACCACTGAAGACATCTTTTCTAAACTGAGATAAAATAATGGAACGCTGGCCTAACTTGGTACTATGCTCTTTGGTATGGTCAGTATCCTGCTCAACTGGATGGTCATCAGCTCTGCTAACCCACACTGTTTAGTATAGTTAATGATAAAAACCTCATCAAGTTTCACCTCAAAGCCAGCTATACTTCAATATTCTACCACAATTCACATACGGCGAAAATAGTATAATCCCAGACGTGTGCATTTGCTTACCTTGCATTTTACACATCTAAAATTTAGTGCTACTCCCTCTTATTGTCCAGAAACATTGTCCATCAGCCATCCCAGTAGACACAATGAATGATTCAATAAAAATCTTCCAACTCTAAAGCCTAGCCATCTGTTCTTGAAAGAATACACTCATCTTTATAGAAAGGTGTGAATATCCAGTGTTTAAATATCATTAAGTAATTGTACTTACATACTGAAGAGCTGTACTACAGTATCTTGAATAGACACAAAAAGTAGTATTTCATGAAGATATAAAAAATTCCTCAACCTACATGAACTTTATAACATATTCATAACTTTATCAACTCCAGTTTTATGTCCAACTTATTCTATTTTGCAGAATACCCCAAATTTATCAAGCAGAAGTCATACACTGTTCCACTTCCTTCATAAATTAAATACGTATAGAACAAACTGATTTACAAGGTAGTATTGCCTCTGTACAGTGTGACAAAAATTAGCAGGAGAAAAGACTTATTATGATGGCATTTTCCTACAACATTGTGTCATATGCTGCTCTGTTTCTGATCAGGATCTCTCCCCACAAAAGCAAAATAAGTAAATCTTGTATAAAAGTCTCACAGATGACTTCATATCAGAAACAATCTGCAAAGTGTATCTTACACATCTGAAATGTACCATTACAAGATGACCTTGAAAACCCAGGCATAAAGTGATTCCACTTTGATTAAGAGAAGCAATTTGAAAATGGTCCAGATTCACTTTTGTGAAAAGCGCGGGTTACGTAAGAGAAGGGTGACTTATATCTCCAGAAGAACAGGCCAAGTTTTATCTTGCAGAAGATGATACAGAGCTTCTAACCAAAGCCTATGTCTATGATCACACAGGGATCTCACAGAAGCTCATTATGCATTTTGTATTTTAATACTGAGAATAGTAAATGCATTTGTATGTATTAGAAAACCCTGTGCGTTAAGAAAGCCTAAGACCTAGAAAAGAGCACTTTGCCTTGGTTAATAACAGATCATTTGCGCACGTACTCTGCAATATTACCAACAYTGCAGGAATTCTGAACGCGCAGCAGATGACAGTAATCACGCTATAGGATATGGCTGTATCCCAGAAGCAAACTGGAAGCGACACGATTGCCAGTCCGGAATCGGAGCCCTGGAAACCCCGGACAAGCGAGACGTTTGCCCCGCCGCGAAACCGAGGGGGCACGGTGCCGCCCTGGCCCCGAAACGCTTTCTTCGGGCCCGGGGGAAGAGCGGCGCGGGGCAAGGCCGGGCAGGTTAACGCCGCTGCGGCGCCGGCGGCCCGGCCCGAGGCCCGCGCCGCGCTCCCGGCTCTCGCCGCGGCGGCAGCGGGAACAAAGCGCTCCT
>NW_020450826.1:301396-310481 GCF_003343035.1 Apteryx rowi | reverse complement strand
CAGCGGGGCGGCCCCTCCCCCGGCCGGCGGCCCGAGCGGGCGGCAGCGGCTGCGCCTTTCTCTCTCTTCCTCCCTGCTTCCCTCCATCCCGGCCGCCGGGGAGCCGCGCCTCGTCCCCGGGGGTCTCCCGTGGGCGAGGGGAGCGGGCCGGCCTGGGCTGTCCCGCCCTGTGGCGGGTCCCTGCCGGGCCGCAGCAGGCGCAGCGCCCGCGCGGGAGCGGCCTCGCCGCCGGCCCTTACGGCGTTTAGCAAGCCCGGCGTTAGATGTGCGGGGAAGAAGGCGCAAGAAGGCTCTGTTAGCTTGTAGAGGGCTGAGCGTAGCTGCCTGTTATGAGCAGGCAGACGTCTTGAAAGACTGAGCGGCCCGCGTTGCTTCTGCAGGATAAGGGAGAAGGAGCGTTAGTGTGAAGCGGCTGTGTTTGTGGAGAGCAGGTAGGAAGGAGCGCAGGAGGCCTGGGCGGTGTGCGCGGCGCCTGGTTGGGAGCAAGAGTAGCGGAGCTGCGGGGTAGAGGCTAAGATGCCTCCCCGATGAAGTCAATATATACGTGGTTTCAGCTGTAGGATGTTTCCTGAAAAATGGAGACCACTGGTACCTGTCCCTGTCCTTAGTTCCACTGCATTACAGAGTGAACGCTCTGGGCTTTTTTTCCACTCAGCAAACTTGTTCTAAATAACATGCATTTCACCATCTTAATTCCTTTTCCTTCTGCCCTGTGAGAGTGATAGTATGTGAAACTTTTCTGGGTTGAAAACATTGAAAATCTCTAATTGTGATTTCCCATCACAAAGCAAAGTGCGTTTTGAGCGCTTGCTTTGCTTGGGCAATGCCATGAGAAGGACCTGCGGGAATCCTGGCATGGTCTGGAGGCCACGTGACAGCTGAAAGCTGGGTGATGTGCAGCTGATGAGATGGGGCATGGTGTTACCTCCTGCCTGGATGCACGCACCCAGCTAACCAGGGAGTTCATATTGACAGGAATGGCCCTTCCACTCTTGTTACACAGTAATGCAGAGGTGGTATTCTTAACTTCAGGCATGTGAATTCAGTTTGCTTTGGTTACTGTTTTACTCCCAAACTGTAGGTCAGCATCTCTGCACAAGAGATGTTAGTTGAGTCACATGGTTAAACTCAGCATTTCTGAAAAGCGTGTGTAAGAAACCATGAAAAGGTTAATAACACTAGGAGACATTGGTGCATTAGGATGAAGGATATAAATGTCATACTACCTCATTAGATCAGCTGTAATGCAGCATTAATTTCTGAAAAGATTGATGCTATAATTAGCCAGTCACAAAACAAAAGCACTGCTAGCTGGTTAAGGCCCCTACAATTCAGCATTGGGGGTTTGGGTTTTTTTTTTCTGTCAACATTTTCAAGGTTTAGCTGATATCTAAAGCACAGAAAAATGGGGGAGTTGACATTTCCATTTGTCCCTGACTTTTAATTCATGGACACTGGGGCTTCAAAAATGCAAATAAATCTGGCTAAGAAAAAACATGTCAGTGAGGAATATACATGTTAGTTCAATCTGGAACTGACTCATGGTTTTGCAGAAAAGAAATCTGCAGTATTTCTTAATCAAGGTGTTAAAGTCTGTAGGTCTCTCCTATTGCCCTTATTACTGGAAGCTGCTCATTATTTTCGCTTTATATTTTTTTAGATTGCAAGTTGTTTGTAACAAAAATAGATCAAGAATAATTTCTTTTTTTTTTTTTTTTAACTTGGCCCTCATTGTTCGTGAAGGAAAAGTGGAATATTTGCCCAAGTCGTTATTGTATATTTCTGTGCAGTTAGGAACCTTGTCTTCTTTTTCTTTTACTAGTATGTGAAAGTTTAATCCTCTTCTTGTCATGGCGGGGTAACATAGGCAGGACAATAAAGGTTTTCTGAAAAGAGTATAGCTGCTTCTATTGGAAGCTTTTCTGCAATGGTAAGAAAAAGAATTAGGAAAAGTTGATGCAGTCCACTTTRTTTCCTTAAGAGTCAGACAGCCTGAGGAAAGGCTGGGAAGAATTGCATCGCCCCAGAGAAGCACTTAGGGCAGGTCTGTATAACATTTTTGCCCCAAATTAAAGCTTTGAAATAGTCTAGAAAACTGTGGAAGAAAGAATTCTAAACTCCTACAGGAATGAACAGCCAAGAAGGAACATCTGTGATTGACACTGCCCTCCCTTATGAAAGCCAGAGGATGTAGAAGTTGGCAGGCAGCCACGGACTAAAAAACAGTAATGGCAGATGGATCACCTTGGCTGTGTAGTAGTTATCTTGTCCTTGCTTATAGTGATAGCCTTACAGTGCAAGAATAAAATGTTCTCTATGTCTATTGATTCATCAGACACTTAAGCATGTCCTCCATTTGATTAGGCCTAGGAGTGCATTTTCTTTTACATCCTCAAGTTTCTTATTCCCCAAAAGTTCTCATGAAAATGTGACTTCTTGTCAGTTATGTAAAGGCTAGTAGATACAACCATGTGAAATATTTTAATAAATAAGCCTGATTTCAAGGTGCTGAAAATCTCCAAGGCCCGAAAATGCAGGCTAAAGGTAGGATTGGGGGGGGGGGGGGGGGAGGGAGAGACGAAACTGTGGCATGTGAGTTTGGCAACACTGCAGTGCCAGTTCAGTGCAGTCCTGCTGGGGAACGGGTTAGTAGAGCAGTGCAGCCTTGGTTGAGGAGTGAAAAGAGCACTTACAGATGAAGTAGTGCAAGTAATAAGTAGGATATGTGCTACCGCTGTTCCTTTGGGTCTCCTGGCCTCAATGCACCCCTACAGATCAGTGTCTCCTGATGCAGAAACCTCATGAGATTATCTGCAGTGAACAGGGATCCTACATAAATTGTCTCTCTAAAGGATGTTATTAAAAGAAATTTTGAAGTGTTAGGCCTAAACATTTACCTGTTTAGAGTTGCTTCATGCTGCATCTCTTTCTCATTGAAAGGCTATTTGGTTTCCATAACCTAAGTAGGCTGTAAATATGTTAAATACCTTCCCATCTTCAGCAGCCCAATATGTGACTACACCAAAAGAGGTGTATCCTCCTTATCATGGACAATAAAGTCATGCTTGTTTCTCAGTAAGTTTGTATTTCATTGCACAGTAAGTTGTCTTTTAAGATTCCTGTAGTGGGATAATCTTAAATTTCAAATGTAAGGTGCATCACTGGGATTATTAATGTAAAACTGCCATAGGGCAGAGTTCAAGGTTTAGGCTTTTTATACTAAAACCCAATTTTGCATTTATTTAGAATCTTCCTGTTGGTATGCAATCTAATTCAGTAAGAGTTTAACTACTTGAACACTACAAGTTTTGCCCAGTTTGCCTATAGCTCCAGAATAGGGGGTAGCCAACTGAAAGGCAGCACACTACAAAACTGGGAGCGGGGAAAGGCAAAAGACATCACAGCCAAGATTATCAAATTAACTCTTCTAATGGAACTGCTAGGTGATAAGTGGCATCTGTGTATGTAAAAGTGGCTCCAGCCTACCTCTACGCTGAAGTTTATCTTAGGGAGGTACCCTAAACCACCATGCCAGAAAATACATCATTTTACAGAATATGTCAAAGCTGAAATCCTCCACATTGCAAATACTGAAGTTTTAAAAAATCTTTGTCATTACCATCCTTACTGTTTTCTTCTGAAGAAAACAGTAAGATTTACAGTTTATCTAGTGATGTTGATTTCATAATAGCTTGAGCATAATGAGAGCACTACCCTTTGAATACTAGTGTTAAAGTTTCAGTAGCAACACTCATGCTGATTAATTTCAGGTAAGAAAGACTACATCAAACCATTTTATTTAAGGTAGTGGTATATTCCCAGACTGCACTAGATCAGCTATATGCATACCAACTGAGGGTATCTTTAGGAACATTCTCTATAAAGTGCATATTTTGCAGTCATATTTGAATAACCCTGGATCATTTTTTAAGGCAAGATAGGGTTGACAGGGTGGTTAAAAAATACGCAAAGTTGATTGCTTCAGCATTACTTGAGTAAAAATTAAGTTAGGCCCATACAATGTTTCACCATTTAAGAATGCTGTAGTTAAGGATAAAGTATAATTAATTTGTCAAATACTATATGTAGGGAAGGATCAGCCCTCTACTAGCTCCTGAAAAAGCTGGAGAGATCTGGCCTGGGGTAAAGCAGATTTCTTTAATTACTACATTAAGGTTAACAAAAGCTTTAGTTCTGCCTGATTAATATCTACTGGAAGAAAGTTATTTGTTATGTATTAGCAAAATTTAGTTAGAGACACGCAAGGGAAGCATTAGAAGTCTGATCTGCTGGATCTGTAAACTGGACAATTCTGTTCTAGTACTGGTATCATTAGCATCAAGCTCCACGCTGACTGCTGTGTGGCAGGCTAGTTAGGGTAGGGCATGTGCAGTAGCAGTTACACTATCATGGTGGTTTGTGTGCATTAATCTTCCAGTGTACCAAACACCTTGTAATCAACTAATAGCTACTGTAAAAAGGAGACAAGTCAAAGTCATCTGTCACTTGAGTTCAACATTAAACAGAGCTAGATTAGAGTCCTCTTCATCACTGCAGCAACTATGCTATAACCATTTTAAATGGATCTCCCACCTTCATATAAACTAGGTGAAAATGTCATACTACAGCAGAACTGTATTTTTCAGAGATTAATTCAAGACACTACACAATTGAGACTCAGTTTCACTAAGTAGTAACAGAAACTGAAGCAGAAGCAGAATAGTTTTAGAAGTTTATTGTACAGGCCTTTACAATCTCAGTAAAAGAAATAAGGATATAAAAATGATGTTGCCTGGAATAATTAAGGCTGATTGGTGGTCATCTGAATTTCACTGTTCAGTGGAACTCAAACAAGAGCAACTGATTTTTGACTGTACATATTTTTATTTGTTCCATCATTACAGTGAGATCACAAGTTATTTCAGAGACTCAATGCCTGTTTATTACAAAATAAAGGACATTATTTACATGATGAACAAAAAGATTTCAGCATTTTAGTGGAATGGATGACTGATACTGCAAGAAGTTTAGTCCAGGTATTTTCCAAGAATGTCACCATCTCTAAACAAGTAGTAGTCCTGCAAATAAAGAAACACATTAGTATCTATCAGATCAATTATTTCGCACATACTCTGTTTCCTAAGGTCAGGGCTACCACAGTCATGAAGCACAAAATTAGAAGTGAGATAACCAAGACTTGCTCTATTCGTTGACCTCTCAGAAAAATTTTTCCTTTGTAAGATACTTTTTGGGAAGATACCAGATTACTGTTTTTAGTAACAGGAACAGCAAAACAGTTAGAAGGCATTCTGTAAACATTCCCCTGTCAAAAATAAGTATACCCCCAATAATTTCAAAGCACTTTAGGGTTTTTTTGTTCCATATGCCAACCATATAGTTAAATTCTTTCACCCAAAGATCAGGCCAGACATTTCTTCGGTTAGTTTCTTTAAGCAGGGGTGGAAATAGCAAGTAGTACAGATACCAGAAGCTAGCTTGATTCAGCTGCTCCCACTTGAATACCAACAGTTGCATTTTTTGAATGTTGCCAATCCCATGAAAAAATTACAATATTTATCACTGACAGTGTGACCTTTTGGGAACCAGCTTAGTTTCCATTCAGAGTTGGGAAACCTACCTTATCGTCTAGTACAATCTTAGTACCACCATATTCTGGTAGCAAAACTTTTTCACCAACTTTTACGCTTACTGGCTGAATCTCACCATTCTGAAAGAAAGAAAAAAAATTTTTTTTTTTTTTAAGTAAACATGTTGATTAAATGGCAAAAATTCCTTCAAACTGTAATGATTCTTCCCCATATAAAACATTCAAGAAATCACAATAACTCTACATTTTAGTTATGCAATGAGAACTAGAATACACAAGTTAACTAGGAACAGGAGTACCCCAGTCAATTCTCAAGCATTAGAATCCTGCAATATTCGGACAGTAAAACTGCAGTGGATTTTCTGAATGTAAAACACTTCCATTAGTTTGAGTGTAAACACAACTGTGAACTCTTCACTTGGCATTTTGAGGAGGATTTGACTTTAAGAAAAAACAAACAAACAGAAGTCTGAAAAATTAAGTGACAGACTATGGAATCCCCCTCTAAAACAATCAGAAAAGTCTGTTTCCCTATTCTGTAACCAGGGCTAATTTCTTGAAGTGACAGTTAAGAGGGCCCTCCTATCTTTGTTACTTTGATTAACTTGATGTTGCTGGCAAATCTATACATTGTTTGGAAATATCTGGTAAAGTCTTAGTGTACACTTAATTATGTTTTTGTATTATAAATTAAATATTAGCTTGTTGGTCAATTATTAACACCATTTCACAATACAAAGCTTTGCCATATCATGCTTTTTTGTCTCAGTATCTATGGAGGGACTCAAAGAAAGTCTGGGTCAACATGCACAAGTTAAATTTTAAACACATTTTGCACGACTACTACTAAATCAATACTTTTTTTGGTGGGAAAAAAAACTTCTAATGCTGAAGCCCACAGCCATGGACAGATTAAAACTGTGAAATGAAGTCAGGAGTGTCCTTTTTGTGATCCTAGACTTTTTTAAACAGGCAAAATTCAAGAAAACTGACTTAACACTTATTTTTAATTCCTGGGTGGGTTTTTTTTGGTCCAGTAAGCCTAATCCATATGGGCAATGATATTTTGCACAGCATAAGACATTGAATGCCACATTCTGGGATTCCACCCTGCTCACAAATTACAGGAATTCAGGCATGTGATCAGCAGCATTTTAAGAAAGAGGGCTGCCAATCCCATAAGGTTTTACCTGAAAGGTGATCAAACAAGACATCCCAGAAAAAACATAGTTTAAGTACTTAAAACTGAAAAAGCCTCCCACTGCTTAATGCTGCTTGTAAATATCAATAAAATTCATTTTTTAAAAAGCAATTATTTTACATTTTACAAATAAGAGGAAAACTGGAAATCAAGGTCAGTACCAATGGGGGAAGGGGGGACACTTGAGATTCCTACCTCCTCTCCAAGTCTGCACTTTAACCTTCACTCATCATCCTCATTTGTTTTTGTGAGATATCACTAAATTTATACAGCAACCAATACTTTTATGATAAATTTCCAACTACCACCACACCATTACTAATTCTACCTAAAGTTAAATGTATTTACCTTTCCTTTGGCTCCTGATCCAACTGCCACTACCGTTGCTTGTAGCACTTTCCCTTGAGCTTTCTCTGGAATCATGATGCCTCCTTTGGTTACAGTCTCAGCTGCACATCGTTCAACCAGAACACGATCAAAGAGGGGAAGAAATTTCCTAAATGCCTTTCCTGCCTGTGAAAATAATTGTATATTGTAACTGGAGGATCACTGCAACAAAACTGCCATTAAAAAGTTGAAAACCCCAAAGTGATTTCTCTTCTGAGAGAAGTCAAGAATTTAAGATGCTAAGCATTTGTTTTTAGTAGTGGCAAGTATATGCAACCTTTAACTGCACCAGAAATTGTTACAGAAACAAGCAAAGCTGAATTACAGGTGTTCTGCATCTCAAGCCTGGAAGCAATTCTCTCTTGAGCAGAATTAACAGGCACACACTGGGCAATCCAATTTGTTCAGCAGAACAAAAATGTACTCTAGTTAAGGTAATAAACCACCACCAGATGGAGCTGCCTTCTCATTTGCCTGGAAAGCTCCACTGGCTTTTAAGCTACTTGATCATAAACCGTTAATGCTACTATAGTTTAGTTAGCATCACTACTGATGGTTATACGAAATGTATTTATCAAGTCACAACCAGATTTAATGAAGATTAAGGATCTCTTGGGCCAGTTGCATTTTTATCCGCTGTACTGGAGTGTTTAATAGTAAAGAAGCAAAAACCTAGCAGGTACCACATCAAGTCAGTTTCAGATGCTTTCAAGGCTTAGTACTTCACAAAACCATATACAGCTTCTGAAGTTTGAAGTCTGAAGGGAGATTGCAGTTATTCATGCTGAGTTCTAAAAACAGACTGCAACTTTGTAAAAAAAAGTGAAGGTTTCTGTAAGTCAATAAGACGCTAGGCACATTTCTACCTTGACTGCTTTTCCTTCATGTAGGAAACCAGTCAATAGCTATCTCTGCTTAAGAGTTAAAATTTTTTGCTACTACCTACTGCTACTGGCTGCATTTCAGAAACAGTAGCCCAATTCCCACCTACTAAATGCAAGTGCAGAATCTCAACAACAGGGGTCAGGGATAAGAAACATGCTCTGGTRTATGTGGAAAGATCTGGAGACTTGCCAAGTCACATGGGGACAGTGCGCTACTAAACAGGTATCCAGAGCCCACTCAGAGAACACCCATAGAAACAACTAGAAACAAGGTTCTAGCATCCCAGGTCCCCTTCACTGTGACCCATCAACATACACTCTCATGCTTTAAAAATCAGGAATATCTCAAAAGTTACAGGGACAACACACAAAAATCCCAGTAAATGAAAAGTGTTGTCCCCGTCCCCCTCAAAAACTGTTGTTGCTACTATAGTGTAGAAAAACCCACAGATGGAAAAGGCTGCATCCCTTTCCTCTGCAAAGGTAATAGCTCTGGACTTCATTTATTCTTCGAATGACCTGTGTTTAACTGAAATAAGCAACCAGACTTATGAACATGGACATTTTATACTGAACTT
Source organism: Apteryx rowi (assembly GCF_003343035.1). Lineage (NCBI taxonomy): Eukaryota > Metazoa > Chordata > Aves > Apterygiformes > Apterygidae > Apteryx > Apteryx rowi. Next base: position 301,823 of record NW_020450826.1, on the reverse strand, counting down.
TAAGAAATGTTACTTCCCTACACCAGTAGAAACACGAGGGGAAAAAAATGCAGTTTCAGAACAAGGACACCCCTGTCCTTGCATAGTTGTTCTTCACAGTAAGATCAACCTATAAAAGCTTGCTAAATAGAGAGACCAAGCAGTCAAGAATATAAGAGGATTTGGGGGTCTTTTTTCGCGCGCAAGCTCTCTGGAGCCAAACCGCAGCCCCGGCTGCGCTGCCCAATGCACCTCGCGCTGCCTCGCTAGCACGGTCGCTGCCGCCCGAGCAGCGCACTCGGCCCCGGTTTCTGACGGGGCCCAAGGGAACCGCCACGGAGGCCTCCGCGCGCGCGGCCCAGCGGGTCCGTCAAGGGCTGCGTGACCTTGCCCCGCTCCCAGCGGCCTCCCGAAACGCCCCCAGGGCCTGCGGCGCCTTGGCGCGGCC
>NW_020450826.1:277850-300052 GCF_003343035.1 Apteryx rowi | reverse complement strand
GCGAGCGGTTCTTGACCTTGCTGCGCGCGTCCTGAGGGAAGGAGACACGCGGCCGGCGGCCCCGTCCTGCTCGCCCGCCGCGCTGGGCCCCGCTGCTCTCCCCCGCGGCGGCCGCGTGTCTCTCCTTGTCTCGCCCCGGAGGAAGCGCCCGTGTGGGGCAGGGTCGGGCGCTGGAGCCGCGCCGTCGGAACGGTACCGCCAAGCCTTCCACGCTTCGGTGTTGCCGGTGAAGTGGTGTTGCCTGAGGGGATGGAATCGTTTGGCAGGCGGAACTGCTGGTGTGCTACAGTGCCCTCGCGATCTCCCGCCCTGCAGCCAGGAAAAGCGAGGCAGGAGGAGCTCGGAGTTTCTTGAGGCTGCTCACTGATGAGCTGCTGGAGCTGAGATCTCACCTTGAGCATCTGGGCACCTGAGCTTTTTTGATCCCACAGTTATCGGCAGTTAATTGTATGTCTCCATTTCAGACAATCAGAAAACTAAAGGTTATAGTCATTTGCTTTACTTCTTCAATTTTTGGAGATTTTTTTTCCGTTTATATTCTAAAAGTCGCTGTGCAAAGGTTATGATATTCATGTTTTTCTGTGGTGTGGTTTTAATCTTTTAGACATGCTTCGTTTATCTACGGTACTCCGTCGGACAAGGCCAGTGTCCAGAGCACTGGCCCCCCATCTAACGCGAGCATATGCAAAAGATGTTAAGTTTGGAGCAGACGCTAGAGCTCTTATGCTTCAAGGAGTAGATCTTCTAGCAGATGCTGTAGCTGTCACCATGGGGCCAAAGGTAATGGAAGGTTTTGCATGTATATTATGTTAACAGTTTGATCTGGATGAAAATATAATAGTGGATAACAGTTATCATTTGTCCAAGGTAGAGTTGCATGTTTTTTGTCTGCATACCTATAAGACAAAGATAAGAGTATGGAGAGACTACAGCAAGCAGCCATGTTCTCATCTTGTTAGCTGAACCATGGTAATAGTGCACGTGTCCTTCATAGGCTTGAAGGAAAACACATTTAACTACTCTGAAAGGTGCGGCATATTTGTTTAAACAGTATGAAGTAGAATAGATTAAGAGCAGGTGCACAGTTAGTTAACGTAACTCAGTTGGTGGTCTGTAACAGTACCCTTCATAACTTGACTGCTGATGGTTTTCTGTATGTTCTGAGGTGGTTTAGTTAGTACATGGGTTTTTTTTCGAAAAAAATTATTTTCTATTGTAATTAATTATAATTAATAATGCTGTATTATTAGTAAGGTGAAAGAAAAGTTAAAAGTAYAATGCCAAGTTTTTCATTGCGGATAAATGTTAGCACTTTATAAAAGGAATTGAAATGTTCATATTAGTGGCACTCATTTGTGCTATATATAGGAAAGAGTATTTGTAGTATATGATTCTCTTCAAGTTCTGGCTTTTTGAAAAAGTAGCTGCTGTGTTTTGCATAGTCATACAACATGCAGTAGGTCTTGAAATTAAACTGCTTTTTAAGAAAGAGATGCAGATTTTCTTCAGGTTCCTAGGAATATCTGTTTCAAGTTAGCGCTGTCAGTAGTGATTTCTTTGGGATTTTTGACTTGTCATTAGGTAACACTGATCAGATGTTAGTGGTGTATGTGGAAACAATGGTAAAAGTAGTTGTAAACTGCAGTTCTTTAGTTGTTTATGCTTATTGAGTAGCTGCCCTGAATTATTTCAGCTCCTTGATAGGAGTAAATTATATAGTGTCAATTTTGCCTCACCTTTAAAGTGAGCACATTAAATCTTAAGTACAACTTTCAAATGGGAAGACTTTTTTTTTATTATTATACAAAGTAGTCAATAAAATCAGTATTCAAAGTAGATTGGTGAAAACATATCCTAACAGTATATGCATGATAGTTCTTCTCAAGGCTGCTTGGCCTTTGTGAAATTACTTAATTTTTTACTTACAAATTTCTGCACTTTATTAGCTTTATTCAAAGGCAAAAATGAAGTGAACTAAGCAGGCAGAGGTAAAGGAACAGTGATTTCAGCAAGCTATGTCTGTTCTCCATAGGTACAGTTCTCCTAAAAGGAACAGTGTTTGTGTAGGCAGTTGATGTAGCTCTTATTTTTGCATCAGCTGATGTTGTGAGTATCTTAAGTGTGGTTTTACTGCACAGGTTAAAGGGCAGTTCCTGATGCAACCTATTGTAACCTGTGGGTTTTTATGTTCCAGTGCTCTCACTTTGATTTATTTGTTATTCTCCATATATTCACAGAGCAATTAGGATCTGTACTGTTAATGCCTGCTTCAGCTTCCACCGTTTTAAAGAAATATTAAACTGGTGAGGAAGCTTCCCTTTTGCCCTATCCTATGCTTAAAGGATTGTGGTTTGCAGTCTTACACAATGCTTTATATACATATAATTGCTAGCAGATTGATTACTTTGTCAGAGCAAGTCTATGTAAGTGCTCAGGTTCTTGATAGGCAGGATCACTCAAAATATTGGTGTATTTACTGCCAGTGTTCTTTTATCCAAAAACACTTGCAGATAAAGGAGTGCCTGTTCAGCCCATTTAATGTGGTTGGATATAAAGATTTCATTCTGCCGCTCTCCTCATGGCTACCAAACAAACGTTTTGAGTAAGAGCAGGTGGAATGGAGAATAAACTTGAGCAAGACAAGGAAGTACTACGTGAAGAAGAACTTATTACTTGCAGGATCCTCCAGAAATAGTTTTCTTGGTCTTGAACCGCTTTTGGATTTAGGAGTAGTGCAGGATGAATGAAGTAGCAGGAAGAAACCACATTAAGCTTTGTTTTGCTGTGATTGTTTCATAGCACAGAATTAGAAATATGTAAACTCTCTCATAAATTCAAAGCTATTAACTGAAGCTTAACATTTCCTTTGCTGCTTCTGGTATTAGTTGTACTTCAGAAGCAGTACTGCCTCTTGCAGGGCAGGCATCCAGAATTAGTTAAATCATTGAGTCAGATGTGGGTAGGCTGTGTGCAAGTGTGACGTTCCTCTAACTGAGGAACTCGGTGCGCTGTAGTGATAACATACCATATCAAGTCCTTAGCTAGCTTGGCTCGAGATGCCAGCTCTGTTGGAGCTGATGCCACACTGGCACGTGATCAGCTACCACGGTGCTCTGCAGCAGCCAGCACAGTCAGCTCCGAGCTGGAACCAATGGGCCAGAAGAGGGGACTTCCAGAGAGCAAGAGTGGTGAGGTGGGGCCTCTGCTCCCCCTTCTGCTCTCCCTGCTGCTCCAGCTGTCAGGATGGCTGAAGAGTTTCAGTCAGCCCCATACCAAAGGTGGCTCCTTGCATTTCTATTGCCTTCAGCTAAAACTCTGGAACATGATTGACTGGGGCAGGTATTCAGGCTAAGGCTGTTGAATTCATCTGGGCACAAGCAACCTTCTTGCGGAGGTGTATCTGCTCGGTGTTCCCCTGTACAGTCCACAGTTTCCTATATTAACTGTGTTCATATATTTTTTTCAGATAGCATGGCTTAATTGAAAGTAAATTCAGGCTAGGAGAAGAAAGGCTTGTTAACTTGTAATTTTTGAAAACTTAAGTTTAATGCAACACATTAACACTCAGATTTGTTACTTATTTTTAGTTCTGTTTGCTAATTTCAAATAAGGTTTGCAAGTGCTCTGTTTTTGGCTTTTTCAGAAAATAAAAAGAATCAAGTTTTGTGGTATTACTATTTCTCAATCAAGTACACTTTTATTGTGCTTTTATGTAAATTTTAAAAAGTCTGTTCAGTATGTTGCTTTTTAATTTTTTGTTAGGTTTAGGAGAAATTATCAGTGTTGGAGGGAATCTCTTTAAATATTTTTCTCTGTAAGGCCAGTATTATTTTAATTGCAGACTTTTGAGTTGGCAGTATTAAGCATCATGGATGGGGAATTATATTAAAAGCCTTTTTCTGGTGAAACATAAACACAGAATTTTGGAAATGTGTACACTTGAAAAAAGTCCCAGCTGAAAGCTGAATTCAGGGTGATTTCTATTCAGCTATGGCTGTTGAAGAGGGTTTTCATCTTGCACAGAACTTCTGTAGTAGCATGCTGTTGGATCATGTGGCTTTGATTTAATGTTTGTTCTTGGTCACTCTAGGGAAGAACCGTTATTATTGAACAAAGTTGGGGAAGCCCCAAAGTGACAAAAGATGGTGTGACAGTAGCCAAGGCAATTGACTTGAAAGACAAATACAAAAATATTGGAGCCAGGTTAGTTCAAGATGTTGCCAACAACACAAATGAAGAGGCAGGAGATGGTACCACTACTGCAACGGTACTTGCACGTGCTATTGCCAAGGAAGGCTTTGAGAAGATCAGCAAAGGAGCTAATCCCGTGGAAATCAGGAGGGGTAAAATTTTTCCTGTTTTCGTAATGTTTCATCACTAGTTTTTGCTTTTATTTTCCAAATTTGACTTGCTTAAGAGACCTTCCTGTTGAAGAGCCGTGTGAAACTTGGAAAGTTTCACATATGAAACTTTGTGAGCCATGTGAAAGAGCAATGCATAAGGAGAACCCACTTTTTTACTGTCAAGTGGCTAGATTTGTGCAATTCTGAACATTTTTTTTTCTAATGGTTCTACTAAATTGGATGCAGTTGACTTGTCTGATGTGTCATGGGCAACCTCCATTTAAATGCATTTCTGCATTTAACGTATTTTTATAAGTATATAGATTTACTGGTGCTAGGTAAATAAATTTGCTATAAATTCAAATCTTAACTGAACATGTGTCACACCAACTCCAAAAAATAATTGCTAGGTATTCAAGTGACAATGTAAAATTAGAACTGCCAGTCATTTGTGGTTTTGAGCTTGCAGACAATGCATTTTTTGTAACATGGGCTTCTTTTGGTTTTGAAACTTACCTGTTCTTTATGTGCTGCATACACAGTTTTGTTTGCTTACACATATTCCATATATTTGTAGGTGTGATGCTTGCAGTTGATGCTATCATAACTGAACTGAAGAAGCTATCTAAACCTGTTACAACTCCAGAAGAAATTGCACAGGTGAGGCTTGTTTATTTAGGTTTTTTTTTTAACTGACTTTTACTTAGCTATGCTTTAAAAAAGGTTTTGTCAAGTCAGACTTAATGGAGCTAAGTTGTGGATATATGATACTTGAGTATTTTTCTTGTTATATAAAGGTTTGTAATATGTCTCATTGAATGTTTTTCGTGGTAACGCCTTTGTTTTCTTGAATTATTTAAAATTCCCAGTATTCTATGTTCAGTTGTACTGTTAGATATTAGTTCAAAGTTTTTCTGATCTTCCAGTTTGATTCCAAAATGTGGTCTTAAAACATACAATTTGCATGCCTCGGAAGAACTGAAGAGAGGGAAGATACATTGGAAGTTCAGGCATGGGAGGTGATAGCAGACTTCCAGGGGTCTTGGGGATCCACTGTGGGTTAGGGCTGAAGTGGGGGCGTAGCTGGGTCTCGGGCCCTGGACATGTTGGCCTTCCTGGCTGGTTTCTGCCCATGCCTGCAGATCCAGGTGACCTGGCTGTGCTGCGTGAGCATGGGGCAAGGGATAAAACCCTRTGCCTGAGCTGCCTAAGAGCCAGTGGCCATTCTAAGTAGTTTTTGGCCCTGATGTGGATGGGCTGCAGTCGGCTGCCCTGTCTTCTCAAGAAATATTAGAATTGAGTAAGTCTTATCTTGATTTTCTTTGTTCATACTGAGGAAGTAAATCATTTGTATTGTGAAATGAGTTTAAACGGCTTACTGTTTCAGGTTGCCACAATATCAGCAAATGGAGATCAGGAAATTGGCAATATCATTTCTGATGCAATGAAAAAAGTCGGACGAAAGGGTGTAATCACTGTCAAGGTGAGAGTTAGCCAGCATACAGAGTAAGTGCAAAGTGACTGTTTCTTTCCCAGTTAGTGCTGGCTTTTGTGGCATGTGATGTAGCTGCTGCTGCTCCCATACAGTACCCTCCATAATTTCTCTCTCCCCTGCTCCTTTAGATCAGGGTTTCGTAACTGTTCTTTCTCATAATCCTTTTCTGTTGTGGGGAATCGCATAAAACACAGTGGTGCAGAGGCTTTCGTTTCTTGTGCATGGCATGCTAAAAATATCCTTGGGCTTTTGGTAGTAAATAGTTTCTAACGCAGACTTCATTCAAACAGGATGGAAAAACTCTAAATGATGAATTGGAAATCATTGAAGGTATGAAATTTGACAGAGGCTACATCTCTCCATATTTTATTAATACAGCCAAAGGTGAGTTAACARAAAGGAATGTCAAGTACCTTATAATGTTCTTGTATGCTAGAAATAACAGTACCTATTATAAAGATTTTTACAATTTGTTACACTACTTATCAGGGCAATAGGACAGTGGGTTCCTTGCCCACCAGAACTTCACAACCCTTGGTAAAATCTTGGCGTCACATTTTTACCTCTGCTAAGTGCCCACATCATCTATGCTAACATCAAGCTGGCCCTGCAGCACTTAGAACAATGCAGAATTGGTAGTAAGTCTTGGAGAAGATATCTTTGCTAATGCAATTGAAAAGTGTAACAGTCACTGCAAAGTAGCTCTTGAAGGTTTAAAGAATGCTTCATATGTTTTTATAATCAGATGGTTCACATAACACATAATGTTTCTGCAGGACAGAAATGTGAATTCCAGGATGCTTATGTTTTAATCAGTGAAAAGAAAATTTCTAGTGTGCAGTCCATAGTTCCAGCTCTTGAAATTGCCAATGCTCACCGCAAACCTTTGGTCATTATTGCTGAAGATGTTGATGGAGAAGCCCTCAGCACTCTAGTCTTGAACAGGTAAGCTTTGAAACTCAGACTTTTAGTCTCTAAAAGCAAATACTGCTTTCTTCTATATTTTCAGCCTTTAAAGCAGTACATTTAAAAGCGTGTATTTGAATTTACTATAATGTAGTATTGCTTTTAATAGAGAACAGTAAGAGGAAACAGTAACTATTGTAGATATTTTATCTCGGGACAGGATTTCAGTGGTTTTATCGCTAACTTTTTGATCAAAGGCAGCAGCTTGGGTCACGCAGGTCTGTTTACTTGTTTGTTAGAACTATGCTAAAATAATTGGTTTTAGTAAATGGATTTGTTCTCTGAACATGTTTGGAATGTTGCTGTTTAAATGTTGAATGTTGCTACCTTCCTTTCAGACTGAAGGTGGGTCTTCAGGTTGTTGCAGTAAAAGCGCCAGGTTTTGGTGACAACAGGAAGAACCAGCTTAAGGATATGGCAATTGCTACTGGCGGTGCTGTAAGTAACGCTGTTCTAATTTGCTTTTTCTCTAAGAAATGGTATTTAAGGAGGTAAATAACTTCAAATTTTAGGTCCATGGCTTGTATTTATTGCATTGCAGGCTGTTTCTTGTTCTTTCAAAGGTTAAAAGTATCTCTAATACTTGAAGTTCCTCTTTTTTTTTTTAATGGATGTTGATAATTACTGTGTAACACAGTTCTGACCAGCCATGAGCAATATATGTCCTTTCAACAGATTTAAGTTACACATTGAATTTCTTTGCAGCATTTAGGCTAGTAAGGAGGAGGGAGAACATCAAAGAAATTCCTTAGACCAAAATAACAAAGTTACTTGCCTTCTTACAAAGCTGATTTTTTTTTTTTTGTCTGATAATTGCCCTAATGATAAATGTAATTATTTGTGTGTGTGTGTGTGTGGAATATACTGGATAATTTCCTTTATGCTTGATGCATATTTTGGTTTATGCTAGCGTAGTTAAAGTGCTTGTTGTGTCCTTCTCTGTTTTTATACACACTTTAAAATAATAGCATTATACTGGTTACTGAAACAGATCTTACTGTTTAAGCTAAGTGAAGCACAAAGTAATAAAAACAGTAAACTCTAAAGTCAGTTTATTGCCAACATATGTAACTTGAAATACAGGAATGATCCTGTTACACAACTTTTATTTTCAGGCACATTAAATCAATAAGTTACAATAGTCAGTCATGGATTAAAAGCTTGCAGTTCCCTGTTCTGGAAGGGCCATTTTGTGAGGCACCTGTTGCCTAGATTGTATTAGGGGAAGGGGAGAGTTTCAAGGTAGCTGCAATAGTGTGATTGCTTTTCTTTGTTAGCCTGCTGTATATGCTCGTATATCTGTAAATAAAAATTCTGTATATGGAGAAGCTGTGAATTCTAACTTTTCATTTAATTTGTTTCAGGTATTTGGAGAAGAGGGTTTGACCCTAAACGTAGAAGACATTCAGCCTCATGACTTCGGTAAAGTTGGAGAGGTCATTGTGACAAAAGATGACACCATGCTTCTTAAGGGGAAAGGTGAAAAGGCTCAAATTGAAAAACGTATTCAAGAAATTATTGAACAGCTGGAAGTTACTACAAGTGACTATGAAAAAGAGAAACTGAATGAACGATTGGCCAAACTCTCTGATGGAGTAGCAGTACTGAAGGTGAGAAATTAAACTTAGAAGTAAAATGTTAATACCAATAAACAAATGAAAATCCCATCTTTCACTAATATTCTCATTAGTCGTTCAGACTTTTCCATTACAGTAAGTGGCTTGTAGGTGATAATGGTCTTCCTTTTAGAACAAGCAGTGCATATATATATTGAAGCTGCACCTTGTCTGACTTTTGCTTTATCAGTAATTAACAAAGTAGTCTGTTTCTTTAGATTTGAGGGTAGATGGGAGGATAAATCTGCTTTGCCATGTGCTTAGGAAGTAGGTATGTGCGCAGTACCCAAAAGGGAAGCTTGCACCTGGAATGCTATCGGAGTAAGCTATAAAAAGGGTGATTATCAGTCCTTTATTGTTTATCTCAGCTACTACTGTTTGCCTCTCTCGTAATCTTACCAATTGATTTGGATAAGGAATTTGACTTACTACAGTGCTATACTTAAGTATTAAGAGCTTGATGAAATACTTAACTAAAACATGTAGGCTTCTCAAGCACTGAGGTGTAAAAGATCATTTTCAATATGGAAAAGCACTGATTTGCTTTTTGGCACTTAATTTCATGACTCAGCTTTCCTATTTAATTTTGCTGCAGCAGTTTTGTAGGCTGCACTGCTCTTCCAAACAGCTACATGTGCACCCTGAGATGTGGCTTGCTTATTCTAGGTTGGTGGCACAAGTGATGTTGAAGTGAATGAGAAGAAAGACAGAGTTACTGATGCCCTGAATGCTACCCGTGCTGCTGTAGAGGAAGGGATAGTTCCAGGTGGTGGTTGTGCATTGCTTCGCTGCATTCCAGCATTAGATGCTTTAACTCCAGCCAATGAAGATCAGAAAATTGGTAAGTAAATTACTTGAATGTTTGTGTTGAAGAATGTTAAGAATTGACTTTCTTCTGTCTTGAGGCTTTATAAGGTTAAGTACAGATCACTTTGAGTTTTTAGTTATTTGATCTTAACAAAATCTCATATCCCTTTGATATGGCAATCTCAGCTTTACTGTGGGAAGGAGCTTTCACTGTGGCCTTAACTTGGACTTGAAAGAACCAATAAAAATAAAGCAGCAGTTGTTCCACAAAGAAATGCAAACTTTTAAAGGAAAAAAATTAGTTACAACCTTTGCGGACAGACATTAGAATCTTTAAGTAAGTGCATAGCAAAGCAAATGGAAAAGGCTTTGTGCTGTGTTCCAAACAACCCATTGCAATAGTAATATTCCTTATTATCACTTGCTGAAGTAAAAACTAAAACATGCTTGAATATCTTTCGGCAATTTGATTTGTTGACAAATATGAAATAGTCACAAATTCTTTTTCTGGAACTAATAAAAATGGTTTATGCTGTTGCTTAGATGATTGTTTCTGTATTGATCTCTAGCCCATGAATGCATGCCTTGGAAATAGAAAAAATGAATGTAATACATAATTCTAAACATACTTTTTCTTACAGGCATAGAAATAATTAAGAGAACATTGAAAATTCCTGCAATGACTATTGCAAAGAATGCAGGAGTTGAAGGATCATTAATAGTTGAAAAAATCATGCAGAGTCCATCAGAGGTTGGCTATGATGCAATGCTTGGGGACTTTGTAAATATGGTAGAAAAAGGAATCATAGACCCAACAAAGGTAACTTAAAGCAGTCTTAATTCTTAGTTTTCCTTCCTCCCACCTCACATGATAAGAAATAAGTATTAAGGGGGGTTTTTTATTTCCTATTTTTAGGTTGTGAGAACTGCTCTGATGGATGCCGCAGGTGTTGCTTCTCTCTTATCAACAGCAGAAGCAGTAGTGACTGAAGTTCCTAAAGAGGAAAAGGAGCCGGCAATGGGAGGAATGGGTGGAATGGGGGGAGGAATGGGAGGTGGCATGTTCTAATTCCTGGGTTTCTGATGCATCATGAACTGTGCTGGTTAAGACTGACAGTTCTGATTTAAAAACTTCAGATGTCAGTGCAGGAGGATGGATAGTGACTGAAGTAAGGCTGGTGTTTAAAAGAATCACTGTAACCATCAGTTACTGGATTTCATTTAACACGTGTAATTGTTTACAGTCATTGTCCATGCCTACAGATAATTTATTTTGTATTTTTGAATAAAAACATTTGTACATTCCTGATAACTGGGTGCAAGATCCATCTACCAAGGTTCTGATTTAAACTTAATTAAGGCACTTGATATTCTGTTTCAGAATTTATTGGTGCCTGCCATTACTAGGAAGAACTTGGAAGCCACTGTGCGTGAGACTAGACAATTGTGTACAAAGTAGACAAATATACAATTATGTGACCTTTATGTAATAAAACAAACTGCTCAAAAGTTATAAAATGTATCAGCTTATTCATCTGTACGCAAAGCCATAGTTATGGGAGAGACCTGGTAGAAATCTCTTAAGATTTGCTAGAAGTCTGACATTTGTGCTTCGACAATATGGGGCATCTCTCTCCAGGAAACATTCCTTGGTCTGGAATGTTTCTACAAAATATAAATGATTTTAATTTTGGTAAGAAATACCTAAGCTGAGTTGACACCACTGTTCTTTGAAATATTAAACAGTGCTATCACAATAAGGTACGTGCATTGACTTTATTTTGCCCTTTACGTGCCAGTTGTTTCAAATGCTGAAACACACTGGGTGAATCCTTTACAGTAGTCAGGGAGGGAAAGTGCCTTGAGGGTGTGAAAAAGGTAAGTTTTCTTTGGTTTAAAAAAAGGGGGGAGGTGCTATTTGTTTTTTGATTTTTCCCCACCACCCACTGTATTTCTTCTGCTCAGCTGTGTAGAATGTAGTTACCTCCTTGCCTGGAGGCTTTAGCATCTTCCAGTTCTCTGGTCTCTAGGTTGAGTCTTCTGGACTCCAGGTTGAGAAGGATTTTGTTCAATTTGTTTTGTACTAGGTGTTGCTTAGGCCTCAATAGTGAGTTTTGTATGCTACCTGCTATTTTCTTTGACCTGACACACAGCTGAAAATGTTGATTCATTAAGTCTTTCCTGCCTGCTTTTCAACTCAGTTTCCAAACACTTCAAAATAAGTGTTCCTAAATTCCATGGCGCTCTTTTTTTTAATTCTTAACATACAAAATTACTTGACAATTTCCTAGATGCATTTAAACTGACCTCTTAATCCAACTGTCACTTTCCCCCAACTTCCCACCTATAAGAACTGTCCTTCAGAGATAGAGCAAGTAAAATTTCAGACATGCTATGTGGAAAATAGTCTAAGTTGTCTGAAGCTGTTTCAGGAGGGTAGGTTTCAGGACAAAGACAGCCCTATGTTACTTAACACAGTAAATGAATCTTTCCACCTATTCTGCAGGAAAGGAGGAACTTCAACCATGAAATACACCTCACTTCAAATTTCACTTCATCTCAGTAAAGAAGTTTGGTAACTCAAGGCAGTGTATAGAAAGGATTTTACTGTTTGGTCAAATCTGTTCACTTAGCCTGTTACTTTACTAAAGTAATGTAAGGAATAAACTACTGAAAATCCATTCAATCAAGAAGACAGCTGGCACCATTTCAATGCACTGACAAACCACATTTAGATTCATATTGTAGCAAGCTACTTAATGATAACTGTCCTTGGCTGTATTTAGTCTGCAGTAAGAGCAGCATAGCTTGTTCCTTCCTTCCTGGTAGGCAGAGAGAATAGCAATTTGGTACAGAATATTGTGTATCCATCATGACCAGTTTTCACTGAAGCAACATATCTGTTAATTCACTTTAAAGTTACATTTAACTAGAACTGGGAACTGTGATAATAGATCATGTCTAGCACACCCAAATTACTATGCATAACAGTGGAATCGTGCCAGTAGGCAAGTTCATCTTGCCAAACACTATGAATTCAAGTGTTTGCCCAAGCAGATAAGAACAACTGGATATAGCTGAAGCTGCTGCTCTCAAAAATTATATCCCTATATTTAACTTAGGCTTTAGTTTGCCTTTTTTTTTTTTCCTACAATTACTGATCAGAATTCAACAGCATACGGAGACTTCTGAGCTAATCTGTCATCCACTTTGATCAAAAACATGCTACTTGGTTCTTTAACAGTGTTTTGTACTCCAAAGCTAGAATGTCACAATTTCCTTTAACTTGGCCTGAGCAGCTAAGTTGGTGCTGGTAAGTTATATTCAAACTACTAATAACTTAAACTTGAGTTAATATATTACAAACACTGTAAAAATATAAGCTTAGATAGGTAGAACATCTGATGTGATTACACAAACTGTTTGGCAGGTTGATAAACAGCAGTTTGAGTTATCTTGTGTTACAGTAGCTGCCAATCGGTCTGTTACTGCTAACACTTTAAATTGCACTTGATAGTAGCTTGAATATTCTTCTATGTACATCTGGCTGAATATGTGCGTGTTTTGTACAGTAGTAAATTACAAAGTTCAGATATCAAAGTGATGCCCCCAAAGGAGCATTGTACCTCTTGTATAAATAAAGCATACATACAAATTTATAGTAGAGGCTGTTACAATTTCCCTTTTATGTGTGGTGAACTTCATGAAGCATTAGTTCCCGAGGTATGCTAGTTTCTGGGCCATGGAGTTTGGATGCTCTTCTTTCAAAGGCAGCTACCATCTGCTTTACCACTTCATCAAAAAATAGCGTAGCAAGTTTTGAGTGGAGGAGTGAACGAAATTCAAAAGAAACCTGTTTAAGAAAATTGAGAAATGTTTTTCATGTGTCTACTGTGGTGGCAAAATGCTGTTACAAATAGACAACTTCATTAAAGAATCTCCACTTAGTTTGCAAGTAAGCTGTGGGAGAATGGATAGTTAAAATTGAACTATAGATGAGTGTATATGTAAAGAAAAGCCTTAATGGTCAGAGGAATGTGTCTCTCAGCTTTTCACTTAAAAGAATTTGTTTACTCTATCCTCTGGAGTAATTGTGCTCATTTGTTTAAACCAACTATATTTTATTTCATAAATGATTCATCATAAGACATAAGTACAAAAGTTTGGGATGTTTAAAACTACTGGTCAATGATAATAACTTAGATGTTTTGCTCACAGAATTCACTTAGAGACAAAAATTGTTCAAAGAAGACCTTGTGTGGATAAGACAGCAGACAAATGAGACAAAAGAAGATTTACAGGTAAGCTGAAGCTAGCCCAAAAGGCATTTAATTTAAAAGCAGCCCTGAACTAACCTATTAGATACAAACATTAGCATTCTAATTAGCTAGTAAGTGCCCTTGTTGGAACATAACAGATTAGGGATGTAGGTTACTACTCTTCCATCTTTTTACTAATTAAAGGTAAAAATTTGCTGCGGGATTGTGTGCATCACATCTACCTGAACATCTCCCACTCTTTCCTCACCATCACAGGGACTGGCAGTTTTAGAGTACAGATGTACCAGTAAGCCCTCTGTAATAAGCCTGTGCGCCTCCTACTGCCATACTCAGAATTTACTTCCACGTTTTCTTTTAGCTGCTGAACCTTGCAATTAAACTGAAGCTACTGTTGTCAAAGTTATGGCAGGGGAGCAGAAGGGAGTTTGCTTTCTCTCTCCACCACAGAAGAAAGTGTGATAACAGCAGCAAGGTCACTTTTATATCAAATAGCCTTTCATTTTACTTTGTGCTCTGCTGGCCTTTGGTCTAGTTAAAGAACTTTCCCCTAGAGCTATAGTATTGCACTGGGTTTTGCCATGTATAGCTTCCAGAAATCATTACAAAATTACCAGGAAAGAAAATACAGGTTGCTCTTCTGCAATTTTAACATACCTGCTACAGCATGTTTTTTGGATGGATTTGGAGATTTAAGCATTTTGCCATTCTTGAGAATTCAGCACACTAAATGCCAAATGAAGCAAATAAGGTTTCTCTTGAATTGTTTAGGCAAGAAATGCATATTGACTACTGAAGTGATTTAACTACTTGGACTGTAAGCCAGGTGTAGCTTCATTTATGTTTGCTTGACCTCAAGCAACAGTTAAATTAATTGATGTGCCTTTTGAAAGTCTGAGACTTGTCATTTAGAGCACAGAGTTCTGCACAGCCGGGATAATAAGTTTTGCATCATGTTTAGTAACTGTGTAAGAACTTGAGGTATTGTATATATTTACAAAGTTTGCAGATAACATGTTATGCTTAAATCTATATACCAAATAATTTAAGTGCTGAAACCTGGCTCAAACTAGGTATGTCTCATTAAAGTTCACTGTTGTATATATATACATGTGCGTGTGTATCTGTCTCCTGGTATCAGGCTGTTAAAATAGCAATACAGTAGCTTGTGGGAACTAGTGTAACCCAAAACTTAAATAACATTTTCTAAAGGAAACTGGTGTTCCTGAAATGAAAGTTTTCTCTTATATGAGTATTAATAACTGTACAGTATGTTTTCAGGAAGTGTGTTGTGAAATGCTTATCAACCCTGTCTGCATAGACCAAGAAGCTATGTAATACAGCAAGTCAGTAACTGAGCGAGGGTTAAAATCCTTAAGTACCTGCCTTTGTGAGGCAAACCCCTGCTCAGCTGGCCGTATTTGCTTCTGTTGCCTCAAAATGGGGTGAGCAGTAAGAAGTATTGATAGTGTTTCCCCAAGAAGGTGAAAATGTCCATTTTAAGTCCATTTTTGACTCCCTTTAACTGAAGTTCTCAACCTGAAATGTCAAAAGGTGGCTTCGGTAAAAGATTTTAAAAAGTGTTTTCCCCCCAAACTCAGTATTTAGGTTATAGGGTTTAAGCAGTTGCTTAATTCTATTTTTCTCATCTGATTTACGTTTTGGGTCAAAAGTTATGTTACATACTAGTCAGTAGCAGGAACTGGCACTGATTTTCCTGGAAAAATTTAAATACTATGAGCAAATAATATCCAAACATAGTTGGCAAATCCCATGAGAAGGTGCATTCTCAAGTGTCTATTGATTTGTTTTTACTGTTGAACTGTATGAAGTGCAATACAACAATAAGTTGAAAAATACTAACGCAAGGAGGACAATACCCTGGTTTACAAAATACTCCAAAAGCTTTTTTTCCTATTTACGAAAGATAATCTTTTAAAACAGAGTATCCCAGTAGATGGCAGCAGAATCAACCCATTTCTGTGTACTTTTGTAGGCTGTTCTGAACCTCAGCTTAGATATGTGCCAAATGCAACATCCATTCTCAAAATTACAAAAGGTAAGAAAAAATGTGATGAAAGACTAACTAGAAAAAATAGAAAAGCAGTAACTTCAGTGGAAAACAACTTTTGTAGGAATAACAGACAGGAAATCAGATACTGGATTAAAAAAGGAATAGTTTTGGGCTGAGGTGCTATCACATCAGACTAAAAAAGAGAGCATTTCCCCTAAGAATCATTTATACCTATGTTATAGAAGGAAGTAAGAGAACTATAACAATACATGAAATAGTAAAAATACAAGTCAGGAGATTAAGCTGGCAAAACTGCAGATCAAACAGGAGTTGAGGGGGACAGATGGGAGAACACCTACTTCCTGATAGCAAGATCACTTAGGCTGTAAAGTAGTTAAAGGAAATAGCAAAGCCCATAAGTATGTTTAGTATTTCTCCTTCTAGATTTGCTTGTCTAAAAACTTTGGCATGTTTAGAATTGTACTGGGGGAGATACCAGTCCCTAGAATGYTTCATTATGTGGGGATGCCTCATAGAAGACTGCTGTCTCTGAAAGATTCTGTAGCAGTTTTCACACGGTAGAGTGTATAAAAATTATGTTGGATATTAGTGACTAAAATTTAATTGGTTTCAGAGAGTCTATATTTAGGAAAAAAATCATTAGTACCAAAACCAAACACAAAATGTTATAGTTGAAGATACTCTTTCTATGCCCTTTCTATAGTATGTGGTGATTTAGTTATAATACTTACTGAAAAATCCAATGTGCATGTCCTTGGATAACCAGGGATACCTGGGCTGAAACGCCACACAGTTTCCAAGTGATTAAATAGTTTTCCATCTGTGCAGGATGCCTAAAAGAAAGTTTAAAAAGCCAAGCTACAGTTAGGCTCTTACAGAAGTGACAAACTGGTGCTACTAAAGTTTGCATTCGCATTTTGTTAGACACTGAAGGTCATGGCGTAATTAAAAGTTACCCTTACAGTGCAGCCAGCCTGAGATCCCATTTACACAGTGTCATTTAAGGTGAAGCAACTGAATCCCTTTTAAGGGAGAGGGAAGACTGTGTTGAGAACCATAAAACAGATCTCAAGTCTGATGTGTACTACACCATAATTATGTTAATGCTATAAGCAGCAGAATTTTGAACAGCACTGTTTTAAACAAAGCATGTGGATATTTACTGTTTTTGTAAGTTTTTTTCATTACATGTATAGAGTGTTTTATATCCTGATATATAGACTGGTAGTCTTGAGCTGGAGAAATGTTTAGTATCAAAACAAACCTGACTGAAGTCAAACTCCAGACACCTTTTGTCACAAGATACTAATGTCATCAAGAGCAACCATGAAGTAAGAAAGACTACACATTGAAGTTCTTCATCAGCTTACATCTTGGCTTTAGTAACCAGCAAACCGTATTTAACTAATGTCTCAGAGTGTTTGGGTACAGTCCTAGCTTAAAAAGTTAGAGTGCACAGTAATTGGCTTCATAATTTTTCATTATAGGGTCCTTATTTTCACTCATTTTTGCTTTTGGCATATATAAGTAATTTTGCATGGCTATATTTTTAAACAAAGACTGAAAAACATACTTTTCAAGAGTCAAATACTACATCTCAATTAGCACAGAGGCTCTAAAGAGAAGTGGCCCTTTTTTTTTTTTTTAAACACTTTTTCTTTACAGCTCTTACTGTTACCACAACCAGCTCTGCTCTATAAAGACTACCCACAATGAATAGGTGTTGCTTATGGTTTGAACACAGTGATAAGCCAAGCCATCTCAAAGACTAATTATAGCAGCACAAAAATACTTATTTTTTTTCTGCCCAGGAATGACGATGCAGTGCCTAGCTACTTCTACAACAGAAAGGGGAGGAATAGAGGGAAGARCAGACCAAGGCTGAAGTGCTGGGCTTGTTTCTGCTGCTGCTGCCAAAAGGGCAGGACGAAAGGGAACAATGCCACCGTGTCCCTGCGCTCCCCATCCCCGCAGGTAGCAGTACTCATGCCACACTTTCCTCAGCAACAACAGCTGTTGCTACCACTCTGACTTTGCAGGCACTAGCGCCAGTGCCATCAGCAACAAAGCCGTGCCCATTTTGTAGCCACTGGTAGCCTGCTACCCTGGACCACCCGCAGTCCGCTCATGCCCCAGAGTTATTCCTGCGGATGGTGAAACAGCCCAAGCACACAGTCCCTTCTCTATGCTAATGCTCATACAGTTATGTGAACGTAATGTGAACAACAGGAAACTTTTAGGGAAATAACCCCAGCAGAGAAAAGGCTAGCAAGTCTAGGAGGAAGACATTTAAAGAAAAATAGTTCCCCTCGCCATTTTTTGGTCTTTTTTGAGACTAGAACTCCTCTTTTAAGTTAATTGGAGAGAAAAGAGTTGGAAAGCCAATCTGATGGCTATGTCAAAGAAAAAAGCCAGTCTTGTCACAGGGAAAAGTAGAAAGGGAAAGCAATCAGCATGTGAAAGGCAGATTTTCCATTGTAACTGTTAAGCTTCGTTAAGAAAGGGAGAAGATTTCTTTTTCCTTCCAGAAAGAATAAGTACCTTGAGTAAAAGCACTTTGCATATTCCCTTTCCAATTCACGTCTCCCCTGTACTTAAGAAAACCATTTTCTGTTTTGAGCTGTGTTTCCTAAGAGGAAGCCTAGAAAAGAACAGTGAAATTGGATATCCAAGCAATTATCTTGAACAGAACTTAGTTGTTGTAGTTTGACTTGATGCATGCAAAAAATAGTCAAGATCTGCCAAAAGAAGGGAGAGACAGTTCTGACAGGAACAGCTCAGAACAGATTCCTAACTGAAACAGTTTTAAAGCTATAAGGCAAACAAGTAATTGAAGTTCCAGACCTYGCTTAAAATTTCTCCCCCGCCCCTTTTTTTAATTATCGCGCTGGTAAAGCTGAAAGAAGATGAAGTACGACTGCGTCTCTTTTGAAGCAATTAATTCTAAAAAATTGACTTTAAATCTACTGTTCTGTCTTCTCATTAATCTACTGATTAAGAGGTTCCTCAGCAGATACTCCACTTCAACTTAAGACTTCTTATACAGAGCAGTTAGAAATTTCAAAAGAAAAGTAATGACAGATATCATCAATTTTGCTAAAGCATCTGAAGCTACAGTCTTCCAAGTAAACTTTTAAGTCAGTATTAATTTGCATTTAGAGAGGCTTGGATAAAATACATTGAGAAGTGAATCTTATAACTAAAGTAGTATATCTTCCTTAATTGCTGTTTGCTTCCCCATCAAAAGCAAATTAAGAAGGAAATTTTTCCACCTATTTGGCAGCCCATGTTTTAAAAGCATATTCAATCTCTCCCCAGTTAACCTGAAGTCTTTAAACAAAAGCTACAGAGTTTTGAGCCACACAAAGCAATTCCAGAATTGATTTTGAAGTGACAGTGTCCTGTAGTATTCTACATTTCTACAAAATACTACAAAAATGTAGTATTCTACAATTTCTACAAACAAAAGTTAGAGAAAGTTACAGCTAAGAAAAATAAGAAAATAAGTTACCTTAACTAAATGTGGCCTCACTAGGGTAACAACCGATGTATACCTCTCTACTACAGGAGGGAATCCTATTTCTAATTGTGCTTTGCAGTATCCAGAACGCTTCGATAATATATCTGATTTTTTACACCAAGGAACAAATAGTTTGTAATTCTCCACGACAGCAACAACTTCATACATTTCCTGCATAGAATATCTGGAAACAGAAATATGGACATTACAGTTACAAGATGTTTTAACTTTAAATTCAGTTAAAAAAATTTTTTTTGAAAGATGATATAAATTCCATAGGCAGCATCAATTTTGAGGCTGAATATGCAGTCACCTGAAAAGACTGCCAATATTTTTGGAAGTTAAAAAATATAGCTCTGCTAAATAACAAATAAAAAAAGTAATAAACTAGTGAAAGTTTTTGCACAAAAAAGCAAAACACTGGACAACATCCAACAATGACATTAGCAAACAGTGAACCAGATTTCTCCTACTTTCTTCGGTGTCAGGTAGGTATGGATGGATTTCAAATGGAAAAAGTTGTTCTTTTTCCAGAACAGCTGTGTCTTCATTTAGGTAGACTTTAGACATTCCACAAAAGAAAAGAATCCATTCATGGGTACCAAGAAAAGGTGTATCAAAACTAAAGGATTATATTTTCTAAGGCTTAAACAGAGCAATAATACTTTGGTTATTCTAACCAAAATGAAAACCTTAATACAAAAATAGATTAAATAGATTAAATGGAAATGCTTAAATAGAGCAATAATACTTTGGTTATTCTAACAAAAATGAAAACCTTAATACAAAAATAGATTAAATGGAAAAGTGGTGAATGCTATTGTACAGAGGCTCCTTTTAAGTGACTATGCAAGATTTGTTGCAATTCCGGGACTATCGTATAAAGGATTGTTAAGTATGTCAAAAACACTATGTCTAATGGAAAAAAAAATCATACTACTGTGCATCAGAGACATGGAGGAGGTCCTCCATTTATGGGACCTTTTTCACTAGCCATAAGGCAAACAGGATTTCAACATGTTTTCCTGTGGGCACATGTTTTTTCATCACACAACTAATTTTTCTTTTTAAAAAAATGAAATTTTTGCTGCTCAATTTCAGACTTAAAAAAGCCTGATCTCTACAATTTCTGAAATTCAAACTCCTTTTAAATCTCCAGTTGGGGGCACAGTCACAGGGGCATGTGTCTCAGAGATGCCTAATCTTTGAACTTTTAGTGTTTCTGATTAGTCGCAGCAAATATGAAACCCAAAAATCATATCAAGTCTCTTTCCACACTTCTATACAAACCCTATAATTCTTCTTTCAGAATATTCTTTTCTTTTGTTTACTAGTGGTGCTGTAATGTTGAAGAAAGTTCTTGAAAAGGTATGGTTCATTTCAGGTACTTGCAGTGGAGAAGTTCTGGTCATCAGAATACCACAGGAAGCCACGTGCCTGCAACAGTGAAAATGCTTTTAGATGTGTTTCATATCAGCAAAAATAAAAGACAATGCATTCAGGTGAGACACACATCAGTTTTAGAGCATTCCAGAAAATGTCACATTTAGAGGGATAAACAAAAGCTCAATAAGAGCTTACAAACTGTTAAAAATAGAAGGGAGATTTTGTTTTTTGGGGGGAGGTGTTTTGCCTTGGGAGAAACTAAGAATAGCTCCTAGTCACCAGAAAAGTAACTAGCAGACAAAAATGCAAAGGCCTCCCATTAAATGTTGTTTTTACGGCAGCTTGATATCATGTGTGAAACTCATGCATTTAATTTGCCAAACAGGGTTTCTTGCTAGTAAAATCCGGCATGGTCTACAACACATCACCCTTTCAGAACAGGCAAACAGGAAGAGAAGGTTCCCCTTTGAGATACAAAGTTGAACTCTACTATAATCCCCCGGCTGCCTTCCATCTCCTACAAGACGGTTTTATTTTGAAAGTCCTTTCAGAAGCGGCATTGCTTCTCCAGCTTTTGACGTTTACTTCTCCTGAAAATATCATTGTACAAAATATTGTACCCAGTGTTTTCATAACTAAAACTTAAGTTACCTTTAAGAAATGCTCGTAATTCTAAGATTCCATCTCAGTTTTCTCTAGTTACAATTACAAACACCTACACTAAAATTTAACACATTCTTTGGGGTTAATAGATCTGTTCTGCTAAATTATTGATTTTGCCTAGATCAAGTCAGTTAAGATGTAAAATACAAATGCAATGTCAAAAGTTCTGGTCCGTGGCATCACGAAGTTAAAAACACCACTATTTACTATCAGTAGTTCTATGTATGCAAGTTAAATAGCAACCTGGATCATCTTCTGTTATCTCTCTAATTAATCAATCAGGAACATACTTCTAGATACAAACAGTCAAAAATGAGGAGCTAAAAATGGAACCAACCTTCCCCAGTTAGCATAAAGTTGTTTTTTTTTTTAATACAGTGAACAGTTAGATCCATTTTTCCTAACCACCAAAGCAGTCTAGCAAGTTATAGCAGTTACGAATTTTAATCCCTCAAAGTTATTATCAACATGTTCTTTAAAATTAACAAAACTTTTGATTCTAAGGAATTGCAATAATAATCCTTGACTGACCAAGTTAGCTTGTGCAGTCACTGTACTAGGAGACAGGCAATTAATAAATTGCAATTGAGTTTAGAGGAAAATAAGTATCACCATCGGCTGATTAGAGAGAATCTGTACTGATGTGTTTAAGAAATAAAGGAACTGTCAGACACAAAGCAAGATGACTGACAGTACAGATTTTAAACTGTAATCACTGAAGTGGAAAAGGAATTACCTGAGATGGAAAACAAGTATAGTATTGATATTAAGAAAGAATAAGTCTACTTGAAAAAATCTTTTGACCACAAGCTCTGTGAGCTTTTGGAATTGTATCTCAGGGGATGCAATCATGGTCTCTTTTTTTTCCAAGTAGATGGGACAAACCTGTTAAAGAAAATCATTGCTTTGAGGGGAAACACTGGAAGTCTGCCATAGTAACATTGTAGCTGCCTTGACCAGATTCATAGAAGTTTTCAAAAATTTGGAACACACCCCATTCTGGAGAGCTAATTTAAACTGTTTTCTCCATCTGAGGCCACATATAGTACATGGTCCGAGTTAGTTGTCAGGTTTCTTTTGTTTTTTTTTTTTTT
>NW_020450826.1:276002-277835 GCF_003343035.1 Apteryx rowi | reverse complement strand
ATACTGTTTCATACAATTTTACCCATATTTCAAGGAAAGATATTTTAATCAATACTTGTTAGTATAATTTTATCTATACTTGTTTCAGCTACAAGGCTGAAAGACAATGTCTACAAATAATTTGTTTTAACCACTGAAAGACACTGTCCATTTCTCAGTTATATTGCCATTCAAGGAAGGCAAGGTTAAGAGAGGTTATAATGTTAGCAAATCTAGTGAGACTTCTATTTTATCTGAAGAAAAACAGATGCAAGAAGAATGTGCTGGGCTTGGTTCCAGTTCAGGAGAGCATACCTCTTCAAGAAATCACTGAAGCACACACTTCAGTGAACTGTCACACTCGCTTCTGTGAACCTGATCACAGCCACAGAAGAAAAGCCAAGCCCATACTAGAATTCAAATGCACCTAGCACTCCTGTGTTTATCCTCTGCCGGTAACGCAAACATTCCCACTCACACTGCACTTACTGGTATCATTCCATTCCTCTTACTTGCTGCTTTATCTCTAAACATTTGGGCACTGATCACAGTATCACCTGACTTCCATGAACTGAAAAGGAAGCATTTACTGCTGTATGGTATACATACATAAGTGATATATATTCACTGATTGCAGTAAAATTTTCCAAGATTAAAGATTCAAATATTTTTGGGAAAAAAAAATCAATCTCCAATTGCTGACTATAAAATGTCTGAAATTAGTGGTAAGAGTGTGCTAGTATAGTTGTATTCACTGTTATCTCAAATGCCACTTTCATAGTGTCATCTGATGGCCGCTTTATGGTCTATGAGACTTGAGTTGATCTCATTCAAATTGTTTGTGGACAGCTGCTCATGTCCCAAAAAAGTGACCATTGCCAACAAGTGTCCTTATTATCATCTCAGCCTGGAAAAGCACAAAAGACTAAATTAACCACCTAAGTCCTAGAAGTACAATACTGAGCCCAGTAAGGAGTCCACCAAGTTGACAACATGTACAAAATGTACACTGGTGACAACTGCAAGGTATAAGAGCATACCCAGCTTCAAGGGCATCGATAATACAGTAGCATTTTGAATGCAGGTTGCACCTGGTTAAAATCAGCTGCCAGCTTTCTTTCAAATTACACTAGAAACATTTTCAAACTTAGTTTTCGACCAGTTCAGGTTTCAACTTTCAGCATCAATAGGGTTCTTTATCCTGAACATGCTTCCCAGTAACGGATTTTACCTTCGATGCAGGACTATATCAGATCTAATACATTATTTTTAAAACGGCTATTTTATTCAGTGTGGTGGGAATATTTTAATATTGCAAATACATCTTAAAGGTTTAATTTAAAAGATGAATGAGATACAACAAGAAAGGTAGTCCACATAAGATGATGGATCATACCACTGCACAGTAACAATTACATCAAATGACTGTTTGCATTTTGACATCATGAACCAATTTCTATTCCACTTTTTCACTGGTTAGACGAGGATGACAGCAAGACGCCAAGTTTAACAACGGGACACAGGCAACACTGCCATTAACGCGCTAACGGGTTTTCTGCTCTCTGAGGCTTTCAGGTCGCATTCCCTGCCCGTCTGCCTGCTCTCCTCCCTTCCCGGCAGGAGCAGGGCTTCCAGGACCACCGCTCCTCCGAGGCGCCCGCTGGCTCTCGCGGTGCTCAGAGCACCTCGCCAGGGCACGGGGAGCAACCAGGGCCCCGGCTCCAGCGAGGAAGAGGCAAGCCTGGGGGCGGCTCCTCCGTCCCTGCCGAGGGGCCCGGGCAGCCTCTGCCCTTCCCCGAGGCCGCCCGCCCCCTCCGGGCGGCGGCGGGGCGGGGGCTCGCCCCAGCCGCCCCG
>NW_020450826.1:225787-275635 GCF_003343035.1 Apteryx rowi | reverse complement strand
CGCGGCCCCCTCGCGCTCTCCGCCTATCAGCGTGCCGGAGGCGCGGGCGTCACCGCCGCGCGGCCCGCCCCCTCCCCGCCCCCCGGCCGCATGACCGCTTTGGCAGCGCGAGGGGCCGCGCGCAGTCACGAGACAGCTCCGGCTCGCGGGGGGGCGGGGGCGAGGCCCTTCTCCTGATTGGCCCGGCGGGGCCCGCGAGGGCTATAATAGGGCTTGTGCGCGCCAGGGCCCCGCGCTGGGGTCGTGTGACGCGGGGACGGTGGAGGAGGGGGCGCAGCCGAGGGGGCGCCAACGGCCTCCGCGCAGCGGCCGGCGCCTGCGGTGCGTCCCCGGCTCCTAACTCACCTTTCGACCGCAGCCGCTGTATAGAGGCGCGTACAGCCGTCCTGCGAGTATCTAAATAACTGTCGCTTCAATATAATTTTTTTCATCATACTTTTCATATTCTGTGTAAATATCATGTACTACAGGGAAGTTATTTAAAAGTAAGTGCCAAATCTATTTCCATAATTATTTATTTAATACCTGCTCAGCTATTCAGCTCTTGACTGGGAGTCTTGAACTGAGACATAATATTTAGACATCATATTTATCCTTGGCTTGAACATGTCATGACTGTATTACCAGAAGGTAAACAGCTTGAATATGTTCACCACAAACCTGAAGACACTTTGTGGACAACGTGTTCAAACTGCTTACCTTCTGAATAGCTGAACAGATGCCCCCACATTCTAAATTAAATACTGCTAGAATTAAATACTACTAGAACTTTATGTTCAGTGTCAAATAACACAAAGTTTATTCTACTTAAAGCAGTTGAGTGCTGAATGCATGGAAATGGAAAATAATTCTGGACAGAACAAAAGTTCCACTAAATGTCCTCTTCAGAAAAGTCCCCATTGTCACCACAGTCCTCCTGTGGTGTCCTTGCCACTAGATAAAACATTCATTATTGAACAAGAACATGACCCATTTGGATAACTGAAACTAATTGGAGCAGATCTCATTTAGCACACCGGGCTATGTTGTTTTTCAGGTGGGCTGTCCTCTAGCATGTTCTTTGTAATTAACTTAATGAAACACAGGAACATGCAAAAATGTGTGTTCCACAGTGCAGGAGATAAACAGCAAGGGCAGAAAGGCAAA
This sequence comes from Apteryx rowi, assembly GCF_003343035.1. Taxonomy (NCBI): domain Eukaryota; kingdom Metazoa; phylum Chordata; class Aves; order Apterygiformes; family Apterygidae; genus Apteryx; species Apteryx rowi. Next base: position 274,489 of record NW_020450826.1, on the reverse strand, counting down.
AGAAAAAAAACTTAGCTCAACCAAGTCCTCATTACTAACCTCATCTGCGTGTTTTTCACCTTCCACCGGGACGGCTCGAATTTGCTGTCTTCTCTGTTCTCTGCCATGGGAGTGTGCTCTGGCACCCGATGTTGTTTCAGCTTGCCTCCGTTGAGCAGAAATCACCCGTTTGAGAGTTTGATGTCTTTAAGGGTTTAGAATAGCTGAAGGATAAAGTGTTGCGAGGTTCATGATGCTGGATGTCTGAGAGCAGTCAGAGTTTTTTTTCTTGGAAGGCTCAGAAATACAGTCATTACACCTTGCTTGATATCTGCTGTTTGTGAAGAGAGATTTGCATTTACCAACATTCATAGGAACACTGGCCCAAATTAATACCAGTGAGATGCAAGACTATCCGGTAACTGAAAGGGCCATAATTTATGACCCATACCACAAAGAAATTTCATTATTATTTTTGATTTTTTTTTATGTTTGGTAATTTTTGTAAAACCAGCAGCTTATATGACCAGTCATATACACATAAATAGATAGAGATAAAATAGAGAGCATACATTTGCATTAGAGAAAAAATGGTTCAGTTTGAACTGTGATTATAAATGAGGCAAACGTGTATTATCATTGTTAAAAGCGTGCTATTTTTTACTTACTATATTCAGCTCTGTTTCTACAGATGTGTGAACAGGGCAACCAGTTTAATATGTCCCTTTGCTTTACCCAGCATATCTTTGTCTGCCAATAATAAAACCATTCACTTCTTATTTATAAATAAATTTTGAAAAATATTTGCAACTGAAGTATCTCAAAATACCCCATAAACATCTGTAAAGTCTCACAACCACACCATTAGGCAGGGAAAGATGATCTGCAAGCAGGAGAAATGAGTAAATTACTGGTTACATGATCTGCAAATGATGCAAGCTGATGCCATAGCTAGGAATTAAGGGCAGATTTACTATTTCACACTCCAGCGCATTATCAGAAGCCACAACACAAAATTAGGAGAGCTTTGTTATATTTCATATATCATGACTGAACTGGTTGTTTCTGGCATAGCAAGAATTAGGCATACAGTCGATCTACAAAAGGATCCTCAAACTCCCACTGAATCCTACCAGCTATCACGGACAGCTCTCTGTCTTTATACCAGAGAACCTGAATCCTGTTACGGGGCAGGTGAATCTCCGCCTGCCTTTCCTGAATCCCTGGTGTGCCCAGTTCATGGGATGCCCCGAGATGTTTTGCTGCCGAGCAGTGTGTGGGTTATGGCTCCTCACCCCTTTTAGGGTTTCCTGTTTATTCTCTGCCTCAGTTTTCCACATGTGCAAAGGGAGAAAAAATAGCAGTAGTCTCATTGCCAGGCGGATCAATGACATTCACAACTGAGCTGTGTGGGTGCAGCAATACTGGAAAGGGGACAAATACGTAAAGCAGATAGAAAGTAACGTGTCCTCGCAGTGCCTGACAGCGGCAGGGCCACCCGCACCCCCGGCCTGACCCTGCTCTAAGGGCACTGCCACTGCTGCCAAGCCCCAGCACCCAGGTCCAAATTTTCCAGCCAACAGCTGAGAGGGATGGCCTCGGGTCAGGAGGGGGCCCTGGCCCAGGCTCCCCCACCTCCCCCCATGGCACTGCAGGGGCTRTTTGGGTAATGTCAGCTTGTGGTGCATTTCTTTACACCATTAGGTGTGGGGAAAAAGTTGAATACAAATAAAAAGTTATTTGGGGGCAAATCAGCAGGAGAGCGTAGCCAGGAGCATGGCTTCATTAAATGAACCAGTGCCAGAAACTTCTGCTGGCACAGTAGAAGGGGTAAATCAAGGACAGGCAAATGTGGCTGGATACTTCTTTCAGCAACAGTGCCAGCTAGTGATGGCTTAAGCTGGCCAAGAAACTGGACCTGAATCTATTACATAAAGCAAGACATGGCAGGTCTGTAATTTAGGTCTGATTTACTCTAGATCTGCAAAGCTTTGGAGTTCTTAAATCCAGTCTGTTCCCAATCCATAGAGGAGCCTCCCTGAAGTGTATGTGCATGTGTGTGCAGGGGAAGGGGACTTTGATAGGCAAAACAGGACTGGTAAACCACCAGGTACCATCCTGTCCATACCCTGTGGAAGCTACCTGTTAGGGCTATTGTTCAGGAGGCAAGAAATACATGTCAGGATTCAGGGCTTTGACAGGCATACACAGGTTAAGAACGCTGGCAGCATACAGAATTTGTGAGAAAGGATAAAAGACACAAAGAAGCAGAACGCAGTTTTGTCACTGCACTTCACAGTGTACCCTGCTTCAGCACAACACAGTCCCTGTCGGCTCTCACAATACAGAACTCCAGCTTTTGTGTGGGAAATAGCATATCCTGAAATTACCACTTAAAAGGGTTCCTTGGGATGACAACCTCTGCGCTTAGTAATGCATAATAACAGAGGGAACACAGTGCTGCTGTCCATAACCGGTCAGCCTAACAGGAGTTGGAAGTCAGGCTAAAGAAACAAGAGAAAGTTACTGCAAATTGATATTCATAGTGAACCCGAGCATGTGACACAGTTACTTAAAATAGTTACATGCACTAAATTCCTGCAGTAGGGAATTACTGTCTGCCTCAGTCCTACCCTCATATATCTCTAGGCAGTTCAGTACATACCTCCTTTTGTGGCCACTAAGTATGTGCAAATACATCTTTCTAGAAATGCAGAATAGGAGCTTAATAATACTAAAAGAAGAGAGAGAAGACTCTCAGTATCTTCAAATGACAGTCTCTTTCACTTAAGAACATTTGAATACATTTAATTACGTAAAAAATACAAACAAAGAATTGTTCAGCAAACTTCTGCAAACTAAGCAATACAAAGCAAAACCAGGTAGATAGATAGATAGATCAAACACACAGATATTCCTACAAACACACAACCTTGGCTTTGTCTTCTTTAAGACAACCCTCAAAAAGTCCTAATGTGAACAATCAGCCTTCATAATGGGAATGATTCATAGGTAGAGAGTGTGACAGTTTTGCCATCATGTACTTAGCTCCCTTTTGGCAAATAATTTATACATTTTACCTTATCAGAAGTTCGTTAAACTCACTCAACAGAAATTGTTTCATGTCGCTTGTTACAAAGGCTTGAGTAGCTTTGTAATTTAGCAGTTGTACAATTAAACCATAAATACAATTAAATAGTAAATAAACTATATAAGATTACATATTACACTGAGTGTTATGAAATGTCATTAATACATTACATGATTAAGCAATCCTGTAACTGGACTTTGAACTTCGGTTGTGTGGTTAGCCTTGGTGTTTTGCTTAGGCTTTTGCCTACTACTGCTAAAAAATCAGACAATGAAAAATTAGCTCATTCACAACACTTGATTATAAGGGAGAGTTTCCAGTGTTTTGGATGTGGACAGAATCAGTCCTGTTCTGATATGAAGCATAGTAAAGATATTGAAGTATGATATTGAAGTATGGACGTATCACATTAAAAGAAAAACTGCTAAAAAAGGTAACAGTTTCCAAAATGATAGGCTGAAGCTGCACAAGGGCAATCATTTCAGAACAGCTAAATGATTCATTTCTGTTAACATTCCTACGCAGTGCATGTTTCGTAACCCTCTGATCATTCCTCTGCTCCCTTCTGAACTACGTCCAGTTTGTCCACATCTTTGTTGAATTGCAGAGTCCCCAAATGAACCTCCACCATGATGCACTCCATCAGTGGCTTTGACTGTGCCAAGCAAAGTGAAATGATTGCTTTCCAAGTTTTAGATACGATACCACTGTTAATATATCCCAGAATTAGATTTCCTTCTGCAGCAGCATGATGTTACTGATATACATTTAGCTTTCATTTGTTATCCGTACCTGATCATTTTCTGATTATTTTGGCTATTTGAATGTATATACTTGTTTTTAATTTCCAATATGTACTATTTTATGCTTGTCTTTAATACAGTCCACCTTCTCAATCTTAAATGATTTCTTGTATGGATCAAGATAATTTTGAATCCCATCTTCCAACTGCTAGCAACTTTGGCCAGTTTGGTGCCATCTGTCAATTTTAGAAACATATCTTCCATTCCCTTTTCAAGGGTCTTACTAAAATATTCAGTAGAAGTGATCTGCCAAGTGCTTTTATCCCCATTAGACAGAAAAAAAAGCATTGATAACTATTCTGAGGGCAATTTTTCAACCAACTGTACCCCCATCTTGTGGCAAGTATACAAATTTATGCCTTGTTTTTGTATCTATTGCTTTGTCCTTTGTCACTGGGCCAGTTAGCTTGATAAGAGGAAGCAAAGGCCAAGCAATTTGGCAAAACACAGCAAAGCAATCTCCACAGTTTGCACAGCAGAACCAGCCCTCAGCAGGGATCAGCATCGGTGAGAAGCGAGTTTCTAGGAAACGGTGACTTATTTGACTGTATTTTGACTGTCCCTGCAGCACAGTGGAAGTGTCATCCTCTTTTGGTKTCTCAAATGGGAAGAAGGTATCTTGCACGCAGATATTAGAAGAGCGCCATTAATTCTCTTTTCTAGGCTGAAGACAACCGAGAAGCACTGGAGTCCTTGTACTTGGGGAAAACGCAGCAGCTTCTCACAGCAGAAGACACGGTCCCCTATCAACTAGCCTGGAAAGCACCGCGCCCCGCCGGCGCCCCGCGTTTGGGCCCTGCCCTGCCCGCAGCCACCCTGCGCTGCCGCCGCGCCGCGGGCCGACGGTTACCGCTCCCTCAGCGCCCCCCACCGCGCGCCGCTCCCAACGGCCGCCTCCGCGCACCCTCAGCCGCGTCGCCATTCGCTGGCCTCGCCGTCCATCAGGGAGTGGGTGGGACTCCAGCCCTGGCCCAACGGTCTCCCCCACGGACAGAATGGCACCGCCTCTCCGCCGCCACTGCGCTTGCGCAGGGCCTCGGCGCCGCGCTAAACCCGGGCCCCGCCCACAGCTCGCGCTTGCGCGTTGAGTTCTCGCCCCTCCCCCCGTAGCGGAAGTGGCTGGGCCGGGCCAGTTCCGCCTCGGCGTTGTTCGCTCTGGACAAAATGGCGAAGATCGCCAAGACTCACGAAGGTAAAAGGCCCCTAAACAGCCGCGGCGGTGCTGGCTGGTGCAAGCGTGCGCCATTCTCGCCCTCCTTTTCGGCTTCTCCCCGACTGCTGAGCCGCGTCAGGCCTGGCGGCGCGGGCGGGGGCCGGGCGGGCTTGCCCCGCGCGGGCGGGCCGGGCCTTGTGTAATGGCGTCTGCGTTTGTGTCACCGCCATGCCCGGGCCGCCTCCGGGCGCGCGGGGGCGGCCGTTGCGGGGCCGCGCGGGGCGACGGGGGAGGAAGGTGCTGCTTAGCTCCAGCTTTGCCGACGGGGCGAGCGGCCCGCGACGCCGCCGGGCTCCCGCCTGCCGGCCGGAGGTAGCCGCAGCGCAAGCGCTGTCGCGGTCGCCCGTGGGCCGCGCTGGCTCCCGCTCCGGAGCYTTGCGCGCACCTCTCCCCTCCCCGCGGCCCCTGCCCCCTTCCTGGCGCTCGTATCCAGCCCGCCGGAGGCGCTCACCCCCCTCGGTTTCGCGTGACACGTGTCAGTAATGCACATTTATTTTCTTAACTCGGCCTGTGTCCCCTGTAAGGTGGAGGCTTTAGGTGCAGGGTGAGCTATGATGTTGCCCGTTGAAAGCCGGCATGGCCTGAGTTGTTGCTAAGCGTCGTGTCGACATGGCACTGTTGAGAAAAATGCCCCGAAGGCGGGGAAAAGCGGTGTGAGGTCTCAGGCTTTTAAAATGCCGGTTCAGCACGGAGACTTCTGTCGGCTGGCTGTTTACATAAGAAAACTGTTCTCTGATCAGTTTTATGAGTGAGGGTCTTCACAGGCAGTATGTTGTTATTCTCTGAGGTGTTACATGGCTGTGCTCACTACTGTTTCGAGCTTTTTACAGTCTGAGTAAAAGCTGTCTTATTTTGACAATGTCTATGGTTTGCTTTGCTCTTAAACATCTTAACGCAAATGGAGATATTTTTAGAATCGTTCTGCTTAATGCTTTCTCRCAAATATTTTCTGCTTTTGTATTTTTACTCATGTTTTGCATATGATAAGTGATCTGCTATGTTTGTGTTAATCTACGTACTGAATTCACTAATCCAAAACGACTTCTGGGCAATGGTTGTATGAAGTGAGGTAGGTAGGGTGCCCAAATTTTAACTGTCTCCGGGGAAGGTAAGTTTTGCACTGAAAAAAGTTCTCTAATTTAGAGGCATCTCTTACATCTGGAAGCCCAGTTAGTGTGGTTTTTAGGACTGTAGACTTGGTCTAAGTTTATGCAAGAAGGGAAAACTTAAATCATTTTCCTTGAATTTTTTTTCTAGAATATGAAATTATATTTTAGCATTCTAGAATATTTTTATAGAATTACTGAATTTATCTGTCTTTTGTTTATATGCTGTGACATGCGTAAGGTTTGTATTAGATATTACCCAAGTGGGTATTACACATCACAGTGCTCTGTTTCTCTCATTAGCAAAAGATCTTTCAATAATACAATAGCAATATGATTTTTTTTCTTAATTTTCTTATACACTAAAGCAAGTAATGGTCCATTGAATTTAACGGAATTTAACTGTCATGCTTCCAGTTATGTGTATTAACAGATTAGTGTTGTATTGGAACAGTTTTTTAATGGTTTTGGTATGTAAATAAATAGTTAGGTAAAATTGGCAGTCATCATGTAATGTTATCTTTTCCTACATCGACATACTAGCTGAATGACTTTGATTTTTGTTTTCTTTTGAGTTCTATGGAATCTTTCTTTTTTTTCCATTCCTGACTGATCTCCTAAATTGAAAGAGTTGTTTGGTACTAAATTCTCTTAGCAGATTTTTCACATCTTTGTACTGCTTTTAAATGCTTGTTGATTGGTGCATTCAAGACACAACTTGGAAGAGATCTCAGTTTGGGATTATTTCAGCTATGTAATTTACATGGAAACCCTCTGTTTAATTAAAGTTACAAAGTTATAACTCAAAGTCTCTTAGTAAGTGCTTGAGTTTTGAAATGCTACTGAAGATAGGTTTTTAACTGGCGTTAATTTATTTTATGTTAAAAACGAAAAAGAAACAAATTTCCAAATATAATATTTAGTCCTAACATCTATGAGAATCCTAAAGTGACTAGAAGTAAAGTTGCACAAAGCAAGCTAAAAAATATGATAAATAAGATAAAAAACCAGAAACTACTTCCACTGTGAAATACTTAAAATACAAGGATTGATTCTTCTTTAATGCTGAATAATGTCTTAGTTCYATTTACAACATGTTTGGAGAGTAACTGTGTAATAATGGAGTATGTATTTTGAGAATGGCTATCATGATCTGACTGTGAGCTAGATTTTCAGTGACTTTTAGTTCAGATGTGTTCACTTTCATAACATTCACTGTATTTTCCAAGTCAACTGTGCGTGTTAAAAGTACTTTTTAAAAAATACCAGAATATATTAAAGTGGCTGAATGGGGTAAAATACAGAAAGGGAATAATCAGTAGAACGTTGTGCTGTGTGTGTTTCTTTTTTCCCCCCCCTTTCTTTACGGTTACTTGATTGAAGTAACTTTCTGTGTTTAGGTCCTGGTTGAATAAATCGTCAGACAATTACTTTGCTTTACAAAATCAAGTTTTTAAGCTGTTGAGATTACTCTTATTCTTCATTTGATTTGTATTTAAATGTTTTCTTAAATTGGGTGTTAAGTTCTTCTAGAAAATGCTGGCTAGATCAAGGAAGGTAAACACATCTTTAATCTCAAACTAAAGTCTCTTCCTGCTAATTATGTGATACTTCCTTAACTTGCAATCAAGCTGTGCCTGGCTTTTAAACCTCTTAAACCTGCTGGTTAAGTGGGGTTGCAGCTCATCATGTGGATGTTCTCTTTAAAAAGTGCTTCGTTTAGCCTAAGTCTAGCACTTACAGTGCTCATTGGTTGAAAATGATACTGGCCAGAAGTGGGGGTTTGCTAACCCTACCAATTCCATGCAGACTACTTTTTTTTCTTGGTTTAGAAGAAGCCAGCAGATTTTGCTGTAAGGAAAATGAGAATGCTCCTTAATCTGCAAACAGTTGTACTCATTGTAATGTAAAGGAGAAAGCCAATGACAAACAATTGAGACCTGTACCCTAGTCAGTAAATATAGTTATTTACAAAATAAAATAAGAGCACAAGGCCTTAGTCTACGAGGTGTTGGTAAGAACTATTAATAGGAAAAGGTTTTTGTTTCAGCCCTTTTGCTACAGAACTTCCACAATTGCTTTAACAAGCTCAGCTTTGTTGATGGTAGTAGTGGTGGGAGCCCAAGCACAGGCAAAGCTCTTGGACACGTTCTGCACGACAGCCTGCTTGCCAGTACTTTTATCTGTTGAGCTGCGTGGTCTCGTTGATTCAGCTGACAAATGATGGAAAGCTTTCTGCATTGTAGGAGAGAACAGCAGGCTTTTTAGTATTGAGCTCATACAGCARTTACGACTTCATATACAGCTAAAGAGGCATCATGTAGTTCTAGTTACTGCTTTTTAGAAGTGAGAAACAATGTCATTGCACTGTGGAAGCCCTTGGTGCTAGTGTTGTCCTTGGCAGCAGTACTAGCGTCAGGTATTGCCTTTCACCCCAGTGCTGCGGTGCAGCAGGCTGGAAATGGAAGCAGGAAATTGATCTGTCCTTTGAAAAACAAAATGAAACAAAAAAATCTGGCCAAATCAGAAAAACCTGACAAGCCTGTGAGGAAAATATCTCTTTGAGTTATATTGCTTTCATAATCCTTTAGGATAGCTTCCCATAGGAATAGGATAACTTCACAAAAATGAGATACCTTCAGGTGACATTGGTTAACGGGATACCATATGTTGATATGTCTCTGCAGATGAGAGACTTTTGTGGGCAAGACAGAGCTACTTAATTCAGCAGGAGTAGGTTCTGTTGCTTCTCCAGGAGGTAGCATCTTGTCTATGTTTGAGCGACTGGTCGGCAGTTTTGAACTCACTGAAATCCCCTATGCAGGATTTTAGGGGGAGCTGGCTGTTCCTAGAGGCAGGATTCGGCAGATGATCATGGCCAGCCTTTGTCAGACATCTCATGAGTTCGAGGCTTGGCAGATATCACAGAGGTGACTGTCCAGCCTACCCTGTTCTAGAGGTCTGCGAAGGTTTAAGGGAAGCCCTTCTTTGGCATGGAGCAAGATAATCCTTGTCAGCCAGTCTGATACATCTTCTGTGCATGGGACTCTAGATGGTTTTAGAAACATGTCCCTGCTATTTCTTTCCTTACCCAGTAGAGCACTGCAGGAGTTCCCTGTCAGATTTACCGGGCTGACAGCGGAGTCAGTGTTCCTAGCTGCCCATCCTGTGGGCTGCGTATGAACACATAACCCCTATATTCTCCCACATAGCTGTAAACCACARAGGTTTGTCAGGGAAAAAACTGTGCCTTCAGTTAAATCTATACAAAACATGCCTTTTTACCTGGGGCATAATTTGGTGTATAGAACAGGACCCAGTCTTGAAATTCACAGAGGTGTCAATTTACTTTTTAACTAGGCAATTTTGATTTGCAATCTTGCAACCACAAAATAAATCCTTCAAAATCATGTTTAGTGGTCTCAAGTCCAATATTTTGGATTAGTAATAATCTTACGAAATTTAAAATACATATATTCTAATTTTAATTTTTGCCAGGTTTGTGAGCAGGTATTGTAGTATGGTGCCTTTTGCAAGATACCTGGGTGGGAAAACCTTGTGAAATCCATTCATTTTGAAAAAGAGAAATGAGCAACAATAATAAATAAATAGTGAGAAGTAGTCAAGACAGGATTATTTTCTAGAAGTACTTCTCTGTAATTTTTGTAAATTGGCAAGTTTCCCTCAAGGTAACACAGCAGTCAGTACTGCTGCAGATGGGGAAAAGGTAAATACATGGTCAGTGATATTCCTCCAACCATGAAGTGCAGCTCTTTTTGTACAAGAAAATAATTCTTTGGCCTATTGAAATTCAGATTGTATGGATAATTGTCTTTACATATCTCCTGAATCAAATAAAATACCAAAGGAAACAGTTAAGATTTTTATGGGGATGGCTGTACCTTAATATACCTATGCCCAATTACATTTGTTAAGAATCATTGAATTATTGCGACTTACTTTCATGCTGTTTTGTAACAAGTAGGAGGACAGAATAATTTAACTTGGGTCCTTGTTTTCTGGATTAACCAGTTAAAGTTCTTTCTAAAAGTGCCAAATTTCCAGGGTCAAGGATGGCTACCAGACTTGACTAGAGTCAGATCGGACATGTTTAAGAGGGACAAAGCTCCCGTTTGTTCTGTTTGAATAGGATTGCATCAGTAGGGAGTAGGGTGAGGGTTTTGTTATCCAGAATCACAGCAGAACCTTCAAAGGTGGTGGTGCAGGCAGGAACAGTCATGAGTAAATTACAGTTCAGCTGCCAACGTGCAGAGAAACTGATGCTAATTTTTTTTCTAATTTGGTATACAGCGACAGATTTTTTTTGATTTGTTCAAAGATGATACAGCTTTGATATTTTAGGTATTTTGTCCTTGAATAAAGTTCCATTTTATTAAATGTTCTCAGATTTTATTGTAAGACAACTCACACAGTAACTCTATTTACAAAATCCATTTTTAAACAGATTGCATTAATTTAGTAAAATTAATTGATTAATTAGTAGTAATTAAGGCATTTTTAAAAGGCCTTTTAATGAGAGAATTACATTGATTGAGAAATAGTATTATGTTAGTGTTGAAAAATAGTATTGTGGTGCAAATATAAATAACATTATAAAATGATTACAGAAAATATTCTCCCTTCTATCTCAAAATGAAAGATGAGGTATGTTAACATTAGTGATTTTGAATGGTTTGCTCTAGGCCATGCAGTTGAACTAGTCTGTGCTGGATACTATCCCAACTTAAGGAAAAACTGCTTTTATGCATTGTGATTTTATAGTTTTATGTGTGATAGATCATGCCTAGGGAAAGTCTGTGAAACTGGGTGAAGAACTCGGTTTCCTGTACATAGTAATATGAATATTACATTTTAAAAGAATTTGAAGATGATCAAGAGTTGTTACTGATCTCAAAGCAAGATTTATTTTTACATATGTATTTATATATGTGTGTGTGTGCAAGTGTAAAGAGACCTGAGTGTGTTGGTGTCTTTTTCCTAGATATTGAAGCACAAATTCGAGAAATTCAAGGAAAAAAGCCTGCTCTTGATGAAGCACAAGGAGTAGGCCTTGATTCCACAGGATATTATGATCAAGAAATTTATGGTGGCAGTGACAGCAGGTTTGCTGGATATGTAACTTCTATTGCAGCAACTGAATTAGAAGATGTAAGTGATTTCATTCGTTTGTTCAAGGAATGCATTCTAAGTATTTTGGCATTAGTTTTGAGTAGTTTTGAACTGCAGTTACTGAAGTAAAAGCAGTTAAAGCTGTACTGGATGGCACGTCTTATCCTAGAAGCTCCTCAGTTCTAAGTCTGGCTTGTACTTCATGAAATGTGCTTTGAAAGTCATGTAGCCCTAAGCAGAAGCCAAAAAGTTGTGGTCTAGTATTTAACTTGTGTTAGCCTTGATTAAAATAATTAACTTCATTCTGTCATTGCTGTGAAGATGAAAAATGATGACCAAAAAAACTAATAAAACTTGGGCAAGAAGAATTTGAGTGAATATTTTAAGATTTCTATTTCTACTTTATTTCAAGTTTTAGAGCAAATGTTTTTGAGAATTGTCTCTTTGACTGTATTGAATATGTTCTCTTTATGTGTCCTGATTATAAGATTAGTTTATGTTAATTTCTAATGTTAAACATTTGACCACATTTTCAGTTGCAGAACCAGTCATGAAACTATGGCTCTGATCATGAATAGGCATAGGCAGCTATGTATTATACTCAGTGAATTATGTTTTGAAGATGAAGGAAAAATGTTATATTCAGTTTAATACAGTTTACTATTAAATTGGCTCATAGTTTTAAGAGCAGTTTTTTGGGGGGGGGTTCTCTTAATTATTGTACTGAAGCTGGCTACTAATATGAGGAAATACATAGCAGAAGCATCATAGAAGAAAGCATTATGAAAACTTGTTATTGCTATTGTGATTGAGTATGTATAACTAAATAAACAGTATTAGTTGTCAGTTTTCAACTTGTCTAGGAATCCGTTTTGGTCATCATATGTTAATTTTGCACCATTTTATCTGAAATCCCTTGATAAATTTGCCATGTCTTTGTACTGACAGGATGATGATGACTACTCTTCTACAAGTTTGCTTGGCCAGAAGAAGCCAGGGTACCATGCTCCGGTGGCATTGCTTAATGACATACCACAGTCGACTGAACAGGTACATCTTATTTTAAAACACGCTAAAATACTATTGTAGGTATTAGGAGAAAGAAGACTTAACGTTTTCCAAGGCCAGGAAACTATAGGATGTCTCCAAAAGGCTGCAGTATTTTAATTTTGCTACAAGCTTGTTACTGCTTTATTTTAGAATTCCCCAGGGTGCTTAAAATTGGCATTTCTACATGTAAAGAGCAATGTGTACATTTACAGTAAGCTATTTTTAAGTATTGTTTTATAGGTAGGGTACTTCAAAAATAACATGAACAACTTAATGTCTTTTATGTTTATATTTTTGTAGAGAAGTTTTAATCACGTAGGTTCTATACTCCTAAAGTACTTTTCTGTGAAATTTAAAAGCRTATGAAATAGGTCTTAAGTCTTCCATAAAAAGCAGGGGAAGGCTAACAGCATGAAGTGCTATAGAATAGAATAAATAAACTTCTTAAAATAGCAAATTTTTGTCAAAAGTTACTTGGTCAGAAATTCTGTGTTGAAAAAAAATAATTTTCCTGTTACAGAAATAAAATTTCTCTTATCATAGTGTTTTGACATTCCTACTTAGATGCAATTAAAAAAAGTAGGCCTTTTTAGTGATACTGAAAGTAAATACAGTCTAATAGTCACCAGACTTTTTTTATACTGTTCTTTTTTACATATGTGGCTAACAGGCATTTTTCTGTTTTAGTATGATCCCTTTGCAGAACACCGTCCTCAAAAGATTGCAGATCGGGAGGATGAATACAAAAAGCACAGGCGGATGATGATAATTTCCCCTGAGCGCCTTGATCCTTTTGCAGATGGTAATTTATTTTGACTTTTCTATACCCGTTATGAAGTTTGTTGTCTTAAATTGTCTTTAGCCCTTTGATTTCTGTTGGCATGCTTATAAACTTAGTTTTGTTTTAAACATCCCCTTTTTATGTAGATTTGGTTGAAATCCTAGATGCCATATTCTTCATCTTTATAATACAAGTTTTCTTTCCAGGTAGAAGGACAAGAAAATAATGAGCCATTGCCATAGAAACACAAAGGGTTAAAGGTTTCTCTTTTAATTTTGTTTTGGGTTGTGCATTTTACTTTGAAGAACTTGTTTATTGAGTGCTCAGATTCTTTCAGTACCTTGAAAGTTTTCATTCCAAGTCGTAGATTTACGGCATTATTGCTTTTGAAATGCTAGTTCTCAAAATAGAGCACCTAATTCTTACCACCTTACGTAAACTTAGGTGGTATAGCTGAAAGAAACAAAAGCATATATAAGACTTTGATACTTTTAATAGTTCAAGTCTGTTCTGATAATTTTAGAATGCAAGTCAGGAAAAGGGGTATAGTGGGTCTGATAGAAACTTTCTTCAGGTGAGTGAGTTTCACATGTGGAAGTAAGGTGCCTGTTGGCTTAAAATTAGCAGCTGTTTTGCAGGTTTTATGAATTTAGAATTTCAGCCTGCATGAATTAATAGGGATAGTAATTATTTTACTTGCTTAATTGTAATTGATATAAACATGTATTGTCAGAATTCACAGGCCCATACTAACTGTCCTTAATTTCTTTCCTACAGCAGTACTGCTATATGCCAGTCCTGTCTGCATTCTTAAGGGTGCAGTTCAACACATCCTGTGTAGATTATGGTGAAAAAGTATTCCAAAGGAAAGTCCTATCAAAGCTAGTGTCAGAATGACACAGCCAATTGGGCAGTGATCTTCAGCATAGAAATGTTTAAGAATTTATTTAAGAATTTATTTATTTTTCCTAAATTGTTATGCTATACCACTTGTATAGCAAATCTGCACATTTTTCTTAAAAAATAGTGCTTTTCTTGACAAGTCTCATTTTTATAAAGTTGGGCTTCTTTTAAAATATTTAAAGGTTAAGTTAACTCAAGATACACAGCATAAAACAACATATGGTATACAAAAACCATTACCTGTGAGTATCATTGTGGTGGTATATGTACTGTATTACATTCAGCTCCCAATTGCAATTGTACCTTGAGATGAAAAGAGGGGGAGAGAGTCATCAAACAGTATTTTGGGTTGTTGTTGTTTTTTTTAATGAAGCCCTTTTACAATATGACACTCAAAGATATGGGAGATTTGTCCAGATTTGTCAAACATATAAACAGATCTTTATGATAAAACATTTTAAATCATTACTCAGGTATGCAGTAGTTATTTATAGTCAGATAACAACTAGGATTTAACAACTTACACAAGGTAATGTTTTGAATATAAATATCTTTCCAAAGTGTTACTAATGGTAAAGAGATAATTTTCTAGGCTTCTATTCTGCTGCTTGAAGTCAGAACTGCTGATGGAGACAAAGGCACGAAAGTGTACGTATTCCGGATTAGCAACCCAGGAACCCATCACTTCTGGAGACTCTTAACTGTGTTGTCATTTTATCATTTATATCTGCTTTAAAATATTTGTTTGAAACTGCAGTAGTTATGTTTGTGTTCAAACAGGTTAAATTGATCAGCAAACTGAATAAACGTAAGATACATGTAATTTTTAAAATTTCAATCAAAAAGTAAAATTAAATGATCATGGAATAGTATAATATTAGAGCAGGACAATAGAAAAAGTCAATAAATTCTGCTTATCCTGTACTCATTGTTCTCCATTCCTGTTGCTGTTCTCTTCTGCAGGAGGGAAGACACCAGATCCTAAAATGAATGCCAGAACATACATGGATGTTATGCGTGAACAGCATTTAACAAAAGAAGAGGTGTGTGKGGGGGGTATTCATTTGAACGTAATTTCATTGTTCAGTCTTTGAAAGCACGATAAGTAAAGTGGGAGCTGAAATTCTGTTGAATATTTTCTTCATTTGAACATCTGTCTTTGGAAAATCCTGTTGTTTGTATGTTGAAAGTCAGTAGAATTTAAAAATCAAAGTTTTTGAAACGTCTGTTCTAAATAATACCTAAACAATGGAGGGAGAAGCAGTCTCTGAATATATTTTAATTAAGACTTTTTATAGCACTTCAGAAATTTTGTTGTTTATTTTCTTTCAGAGGATGACAGACAAAACCTAACAATCACTGAGGGGAATTCAGTGTCAGAAATGTTTTTTTTTGGTGAGCTCTATTAAAGGAGAATCCGGGCAGGTTTTAAAAGGTTTTTGTTGTAGGATTTAACACAAATGTTGCAGTACCACAAACTGCTATAAGGTTAACATTTGGTTTTAAATATTAAAAAAATATATTGTAAAAAAAAAAAAGGTAAAAATGCATGTTTTATTTGTGGGTATTAAATACTCCTTTTAATAGTTAAAAAGGTGATGGTAATATAATCAAATATCCTGTGTAATACCTATAGTACCAGATTGTTAATTGGAGCAAGATTTTGTAGTTCTAGTGAGCTCTATATATTTATGTTAATTTATACTTGTTAATTTACCTTCATTGAGAAATTAGTTACAATTTTGATAATCTGCTATTTATGGACCCATTGATAAATGAAAAATAATCTTTGTTAGTGTGATATGCTTCACAATTTCATCTTGGAGGATTGTGAAGAGAGCTTTTTTTTTTATGTCACGGGATGCAACTCATACATATTTTCAACATACTTTTTAACTCATCCTTTCTTCTTTAATAACTTAAGGGGAACCATTTTGAAGCAGATGTCTAATGATTTTTTTTTAAGCACACATATAGGTAAAAGAAACTGATATCACTCCAAAAAATGCATTTGCATTTCTGCTTTAATATGGGCTTTTATAAGAAAGCAGTTTAAAGACCGTGCCCTCCAAACACATAGCTGCTCTGTCAGTATAGAAGAGTTTGAAAAGATAATGAACTGGAAATTAGAATGGCTAATTTCATATTACTTGCGCAAAACCTCAAAAAATAGCTTAAAAATGTAATATAACTGAAGAATTTTTTTTCTGAATGTATACTCTGAATAGATTGTCTTATGAAATCTGTTTCTTATGTCTGTCTTTTTTGTGCCCTTGAATAGAGGGAAATTAGGCAACAGCTAGCAGAAAAAGCTAAAGCTGGAGAGCTTAAAGTCGTCAATGGAGCCTCATCTCAACCACCTTCAAAACGCAAACGGCGTTGGGATCAGACAGCTGATCAGACTCCTGGTGCTACTCCTAAAAAACTATCCAGTTGGGATCAAGCAGAGGTAATAACCCCTGTGTTCATCAGTTTATCTACAAAAGACATTATTAATGCTAATCCTCCTGAATTCCAGAAGTTTCTTATCTATTTGCTAAACAAAAATAAGGAGCTGTCTTTTACTGTATAATATGAGAGGTATTAATACTTTTGCTTTTGTCTTATATAGACTCCTGGACATACTCCCTCTCTGCGATGGGATGAAACTCCAGGCCGTGCAAAGGGCAGTGAAACTCCTGGTGCCACCCCAGGCTCAAAAATATGGGATCCTACTCCCAGTCATACACCAGCAGGAGCTGCAACACCTGGACGGGACACACCTGGTCATGCCACACCAGGCCATGGAGGTGCCACATCCAGTGCACGTAAAAATCGATGGGATGAAACACCTAAAACAGAAAGAGGTATTTATGGTGCACTGCAGAGTGCTACCAAGTCATGAATGGCTAATGGCATAGGAATTTTTCCCCTTATGTAAACAGCAGGAGCAAAAGCGAGGCAAGAAGGAACTACATTTTGACACCTAGTGGCTGGTATGAAGTGAAGTTTTTGCCTGAGTTTGTAGCATTGACTTCTACATGTTGGCTTAACACATATCTGTGAAAGAAACTCGGGTCAGAAATCAGATCATGATTTTGTAGTATGTCTGGTGACTGCTGCAGATTGAGATTTTAATGTGTATTTAGGGCATCATAAATGAGCTTACATTGAGTTGCCTTTTGTGATGTATTTGTGTGTTTGTGTTGTTTTTGAACTCCTGAATCTTTTTGACAAGGTTAGCATTAAAACAGGTTTTGAAAGCATTTTTTCACGTGTCTGATTTGAATGAAGTTCACATAGCAGAGAACAGGAACACCTTTGTTCTTTAAAATAATGCTTTTATCAAGGGAATGCATGGAGTATTTTGTCCAGTGCAGAGAATATTTGAATTCTTTCACATTGTTTAGAATTTTATCCAATTATACTAAGATTCAAAAAGATGGTAACATGCTTTTTTCATAAAATGAAATTCTCTATTAAATGTTTTTAGTGTAACAACTGTATTTAAAAAAAAGTCATAAAAGTAGTCTTTGCTTCTTGTTCAGTATATTTGTTTTCCCTACCTGTATTGCTATTTGATACTTGCTGATTTGCAGATGTGAGGGTGAAATATTATAAAAGAGATTGGATACTGATACTGTAGTTGGAGTAGATACTGTTCAGCTTTCTGCAAAAGTTGTGTTGTTTTTCTTCAGATACTCCGGGACATGGCAGTGGATGGGCTGAGACTCCTCGTACAGATCGCGGTGGTGATTCAATTGGCGAGACACCAACCCCAGGAGCAAGTAAAAGAAAGTCACGATGGGATGAAACACCTGCCAGCCAGATGGGTGGCAGCACTCCTGTTCTGACACCTGGCAAAACACCCATTGGTACCCCAGCTATGAACATGGCAACTCCTACACCAGGTAAGTTCTAAGGGTTCACTTTTTGTTGTTGTTAAAATGAAACATTTATCTTTACACTGTATTTGGAAATGGACTTCTATGTAATGTGTTCTCCTGCCTGTATGAAAGCTATTTGTATATGCACAGTATAGCATTTTGAATGTCCACAAAAACTCAGTTCTGGCAGGGAACCTAGACTAAGGTTGTAGCTCTGTGAGAGTTCATACTAGTTGACAAAAATAAATAAAAGCTCTCTAAGAATCTGATAACTTATTAGCTGCAGATTTAAAGTGCTGCGTAAACTTTGGCTCAAAAGAACACTTGAAAGTTAAGTAAACTAATTGTCTCCTTTTGCATACAGAAGGGTTTTTTTGTTTTTTGTAATCAAATTTTTAATTTGAATGTAGGTCATATAATGAGCATGACTCCTGAACAGCTGCAAGCTTGGCGTTGGGAGAGGGAAATAGATGAGAGAAACAGACCGCTTTCTGATGAAGAATTGGATGCCATGTTCCCAGAAGGATATAAGGTAATTAATCAGAATTAAAATGCAACAGGCTTAGTACCATGATACTTTTTTCCACCTGCGGATATTGATTTTTTTTATTTATTTTTTAATTTCATACTGATTAAGTAGTGATTAATTCACGATGACATTTATTTGGTTCAGTTACTGATTTATCATAAAGGTGATTTCAAAGACCAGTTTTTATTCTGCTTCTGAAGGTGGGAATGCCTGTTAACATCAGAAATGAGCTCTGAATGGACTGATTGAAACATGAAGCCCTGATGTGGAAAAATACAGAAGGGAATCTCAAATTCTGAGAAAGTACTTAAAACACTGTATTTGAACAAATATTTAAGTGGTGTGTTTTTTATTTTATTTTATTTTTTTTTTAAATACTTTGTAAGGATGCTTTTAAAGTTTATTATCTAAGGTCCCAGCAATGGAAGTGAGCTTTCTTTTGAAATATTGCCGGTACAGGCTAAGCCCAAATCAAACTATCATACTGAATTTGTTTGCGTTGCAGTAAACATGGTATTTAATATATGCAGTAACACTGGCACAAGTCCACAGGCAAATAAAATAGAAGATACAGGTTTAGTCATGTTTTGTATTTAATACTTTTTATTATTATTATTATTATTTCTGTTGTGGTGAGATAAGTTTTCTGGCTTGCAGGCTGTGGAAATGCTCTTTAGATTAGTACTCAGGTGTTTTTACCATATTTCTGTGGTTTTTTTTTTTTTTTTTCCTGTAGGTTCTTCCCCCACCAGCTGGTTATGTACCAATTCGCACTCCAGCTCGCAAACTTACAGCCACTCCGACGCCTTTGGGTGGTATGACTGGATTCCACATGCAGACAGAAGACAGGACTATGAAGAGTGTCAATGATCAGCCCTCTGGAAATCTTCCATTCCTAAAACCAGATGATATCCAATACTTTGATAAGCTGCTGGTAAATGAGACTTCACTCGTGCTAATTAATGTTTCCTGCTTTCCTTTGAAAGTGTAGCAATGCCCATTGATATGTCTGGAATTATTTACAGGTTGATGTTGATGAATCAACACTGAGTCCCGAAGAACAGAAGGAGAGAAAAATAATGAAGTTACTTTTGAAGATAAAGAATGGCACACCTCCCATGAGAAAGGTAAGATAATTCTTCTGGTGTATTTATATCGCTTTAATTTTCAAAAATCGGCATTTGTTTCCAGATTCAGTTCCAAACTAACCTTGTTTCTCCTGCAGTTGTCCATGGGATTCTCTTGAGATGATCTTGATGCCTGTTTAGTGCTTTCTACCCCTTATATATCTGTTGGGCTTTCTGTTCATCTTTCAGTGTAGTTTGTTCTTGTTGCTATTTATACAGTAATGTCCAACACTAAATATTATATAGTTTATAAAATATTTTTAACTATTACGAAAAAGTGGAGTTACAGCACTTGTGCTTACAGTGCTTAGTAATTTTCTAGATTTTGCTTTTTGAATTGGCAGTTTAGCTCTTACTCAAGTTCCTGTCATATGCATGGTGCAATGGATTAGCAGTCATTTTTGCACGGTTTTACTGTAAGCTGACCTAAGCACCAAACTGCTTGGATGCAAGCAAGCGCTGTGTAAACTACTGTTCAGATGGAGCCATTCTTAACGTTAGACCAGGAGCTTGCTTTTCTTGAAAATTGAATAGCTGGGAGCTAACAGCAGGGTGTTTCTCTTACTGCGTTCATATTTAAACAAATGCAGCAGGAGATTGAAATAAAATTTTGCAGTGATAGACACAAGTATTTTGAAGTCTGTGATTACAATGAATTACATTTTGACTTGATTAACATCCGCCCATTCTGTATTTGCTACCTTAGTTTAACTTGCAGGGTGTTTGTTTTTGCTTAGGCTGCGTTGAGACAAATTACTGATAAAGCTCGGGAATTTGGAGCAGGGCCACTGTTCAATCAGATTCTACCTCTGCTGATGTCACCGACGCTTGAAGATCAAGAACGTCACTTGCTTGTCAAAGTCATCGATAGAATTCTCTACAAACTGGATGACTTGGTCCGACCATATGTACACAAGGTCTGTCGCACTTCACTACCTAATCTTTTATTTGCTTTTTCTGATCATTCCTGAGAACAGTGTACAGTTTACTTGCATATTGGAAGCGAGTGGGGKTTTTTTTGTTTGTTTTTGTTTTTGTTTTTTGTTTTTTTAAGATGGTTGGCTTTGGGATTTTTCCACACTTGGGAGAGGGGGGGAGGGCTTACCTAATCTAGATAGTATCTCTGGCCAAGGTTCTTCAAAGACAAAAAGCTATGAAAAGAGCAATAAAGAGCATTTCTGGTGAGCAGAGAGCTTTAATCTTAGGTCCATGGAATCATCTTGGATTCATGGAATCTTGATTTTCTTCTTATGGCCAGAAATACTACTAAAAGTATTAATGAATAGAAATGTTAATTTGTTCTTCTCCTTCAGATTCTTGTCGTCATTGAACCACTGCTGATTGATGAAGACTACTATGCCAGAGTGGAAGGCAGAGAAATTATTTCAAACTTGGCTAAGGTAATAAAGTTACATTCTTCCTTACGGCACTGAGTGAGCTTATATATAGCTGCACGTTTGTAGACATGGCAGAATAACTAAGTGTAATGCTCATAAGTATAACTTGGTATGTTCCATATCTTTCAGGCTGCTGGTTTGGCAACAATGATCTCCACAATGCGACCTGATATTGATAATATGGATGAATATGTCCGAAATACCACGGCTCGAGCCTTTGCTGTTGTTGCCTCTGCTTTGGGCATTCCTTCTCTGTTACCCTTCTTGAAAGCTGTCTGTAAAAGCAAAAAATCCTGGCAGGCTAGGCATACTGGCATCAAGATTGTACAGCAAATTGCCATTCTTATGGGTTGTGCTATCTTGCCTCATCTCAGGAGCTTGGTTGAAATTATTGAACATGGTAAGTCTTGCCTTCCTAGGCTAAAATTTTGTATGTTTGTTTTTGCATTGTTTTGGGTTGTTTTACCTCCAGTGAGGCAAAATGTGATTGTAAGGTCATTATGTTGTGCATCCTTTTGACACTGAGAAACAGTTCAGCTTCCTCTGAAAGAAATAGTTTCTTCAGTTTTCCTGAAAATAAGTCAGTTCCTTTTATATTGTCCCCGTATTTTGCTGTTTTGAGCAGGAGACACAAGAAGTGGTACTAAACAGTATTCTCTTTGCAGGTCTGGTGGATGAGCAGCAGAAAGTTCGTACCATCAGTGCTTTGGCTATTGCTGCTTTGGCTGAAGCAGCTACTCCCTACGGTATCGAGTCATTTGATTCTGTTCTAAAGCCTTTATGGAAAGGTATACGTCAACACAGAGGAAAGGTATTATCTAAAATACTTCCTTGTAGTTTGAATTGATGTGGATGTGTAAATTCTGTAACTTATTAGAGATGTATTTTCTCATTGAAATAGGGTTTGGCTGCCTTTTTGAAGGCTATTGGTTATCTGATTCCATTGATGGATGCTGAGTATGCAAACTATTATACCAGAGAAGTCATGCTAATCCTTATCAGAGAGTTCCAGTCTCCTGATGAAGAGATGAAAAAGATTGTATTGAAGGTATGTCAGGATTATTTGTCCAACCACTGATAGTGTAATATATTAAAGCTGACTGATTAAGTGTTGTTCTGTGAATATGAATATTTGCACTTTTCCTTAAAAAAAAAAAACAAAAAACAAAAAAACAAAAAACTACACAATTCAAATTGTTGGGTTTTTATTCCCTGATAGGTGGTAAAGCAGTGTTGTGGTACAGATGGTGTTGAAGCAAACTACATTAAAACAGAGATCTTGCCACCATTTTTCAAACACTTCTGGCAGCACAGAATGGCATTGGACAGGAGAAACTACAGACAGGTAATTTTTTTTTTTTTTTTTGGTGGAAAATTATTTATAAGAAAACAAGATTCATGTTAGTGTTCATTCAGACTAAATCCTTAATTTCATGTTTTGTCTGTCCTGAAACTGAGTTCTGTTTGGAATAGTGGCTTAGAAGTTGTATAGCTAGAAGGCTCACAGGCTCCTGTGAGCATACCTGTGTGAATGAGTCTTCACCAGTTGTAAGATGAGATAGTTCACCTCTGATTTGTGGTGTTTAAAATATTGGATGATTTCATAAGGTAAAAATAGTTCATAGTTGACTCAAAATGCCATCAGTGTTGGAGAAAATTTAAACGTCCTCTTTATTCACTAATAGTAGTGTGGCTATGGTAGCGATACTCCTGCATCTTTTTCTGCTATAGTGTTGCATTTTTACAGTTTTCCTAGTTAG
Source organism: Apteryx rowi (assembly GCF_003343035.1). NCBI lineage: Eukaryota > Metazoa > Chordata > Aves > Apterygiformes > Apterygidae > Apteryx > Apteryx rowi. The sequence continues at coordinate 251,754 of NW_020450826.1, read as the reverse complement.
AAGCTATTCTGAAATGATCATTGGTAACTTCCCCCCCCCCCCAAAAAAAAAAAAAAAAAAAAAGATTTCCACTGAAGTGAAATAGGAAACCAGCTTGATGCTGTTTCTCCTCTTCAGACTAGGGAAACTTATTTTCAAGACCTAAAAAGTAGATTTTACCTATGTTTGTTCACTAATGTTTGTGTATTTCAGTTGGTTGATACAACAGTGGAGCTGGCAAATAAAGTTGGAGCAGCAGAAATTATTTCTAGAATTGTGGATGATCTGAAGGATGAGGCAGAGCAGTACAGAAAAATGGTCATGGAAACAATTGAGAAGATAATGGGAAATCTAGGGGCAGCAGACATTGATCATAAGCTGGAAGAACAGCTTATTGATGGTATCTTGTATGCCTTCCAGGAACAGACCACAGAGGTATGACCAGAGGGTATTTAGTATTTGGTTGACTTAACTCTAATCTGGCTCACTGTTAGTTATATGGAGAAACTTATGCTTGTAAGTTATATTTTTATAACCCTATAGATTTTAATGCTGTAATCATTGAAATCTGGAAACTAATTCTGGAATGTTAGCACTCTAATAATGATTTTAGATGACCTCAAGTTTAACAAACAATGTGGTGGTGCTTTTGCTCTAATTCTTGTTTTCTTCACACGCAGGATTCTGTGATGCTGAATGGCTTTGGCACAGTGGTCAATGCTCTAGGCAAAAGAGTTAAACCCTATTTGCCACAAATCTGTGGTACGGTTTTGTGGCGTTTGAACAACAAATCGGCTAAAGTTAGGCAGCAGGCTGCTGACCTGATCTCTCGCACTGCAGTTGTCATGAAGACTTGTCAAGAGGTATTGACTTCTCCCACCAAATTTTCTATAGCACGTCATAGTAACGAGAGGCAAGAAAATGTTAATGTCTAAATCTTTTTACTTGGTTGTAGGAAAAACTGATGGGACACTTGGGTGTTGTGTTGTATGAGTACCTGGGTGAAGAATATCCTGAAGTACTGGGCAGCATACTCGGAGCACTTAAGGCCATTGTGAATGTTATAGGTATGTCTGTGTGGTTGGTTACATACCTGCTCAAGAGCCAAATGAAGAACCAGTATAAAACTTACTATGCCTTTTTGAATTCCACAGGTATGCACAAGATGACACCACCAATCAAAGACCTCCTGCCACGGCTTACACCTATTTTGAAGAACAGACATGAGAAAGTACAGGAGAATTGTATTGATCTTGTTGGGCGTATTGCAGACAGGTGAGCTGACTAATAATAAAATCTTTGACTGTCTGTGTGAGCAAGTATTGTAGCAATGTTGTTGTTTTATTTCTTGCAATTTCTTAAGTTTTATTTTGGAAGTTATGCTTAACACTTAAAATGGAATATTTAGCAAATGGTCTGTTGAATGTATTTTAATGATATTATTTGCAAACACTTTGTATTGTACTGTCTGTGTACAAAAACCTGTGTAAATTGATAACCAGTGAAGGTCTAATGTTGACAGATACCTGCTTAAATCAGGCAGTGTCCCTGTGTTGATAGCAGATGAATAGGTTCCATAATTTGTGTGTTTTTATTTTAAAAGTTCTATCACTGAAGAATTTTCTTCTCTTTCAGGGGTGCAGAATATGTTTCTGCAAGAGAATGGATGAGGATCTGCTTTGAACTGCTTGAATTATTAAAAGCTCACAAGAAAGCTATCCGAAGAGCCACAGTAAACACTTTTGGTTATATCGCAAAAGCTATTGGGTAAGTTGGCCTAATGTTTATCCACTGTTATGCTCAGTACTTAACGTAGTGATGACTGTGGGTTTTACTAGTGAGACATCTTTGAACTTCTGTACATTTAAAACGTGGTTAAGTGTGTGCACTTAATTTTATTTGTTCTGTAGGAGGAGAACATAGTCAACTATTCTTCACTGACAAAGGGTGCCATGCTTGTGAGCTGAATTTGTAGGCTAGCAAATTACAGTGTAATTTAGTAGAAGGAACTATTTGTCTCCTCCGGTTTTGATAATGCAACATATATTCAGATCCTTTCTGTATTCTTTCATAAATTCTTTTAAGTACTAAATGTCTCCTCTTTGCGTTTTCACTAAATTAATACTTGTATTGATTTGCAAAAGATCTCTTGCTATTGAGGTGACACAATAAGTCAGCAAATTGTAGAGTGAAGTATAGTTTACATCTTTATGCGTATTCTTAGGTAAGTAGCCAAGTACTGAGTTAAAACAGATACAGCAAGCTACCGAGGAATGCCATAATTGGACTTCTCTGTTCAGGGTATTGCCTACGTCTGTCAAAGTTGTAACAGGATTAATGTGTTTAATTTTATACAGGTCTATAATTACCTGTGGGATCAGAGTAATAGTGGGGGGACTATTCCTGTTCACCAGAGTTTACAAGCTAACTAAGCCTAGAGAAAGGAAAAAATGTTGGTTGTAAGAATAAAATTGTGCAGGTACTCAAGCTTTTACAGCTTCACTGATTTATGTTGCTTCCCGATTATCTTAACCTTTTTTAAGAAGGGCTAAGCTACACCTTCCTGCACTACCACTTGCTTTTTTAAACTCGGACTATTTTATCCATATCCTCACTGAAACTATTGACGTGGACATGCATGTTATCTCTTCCAGACCTCATGATGTACTGGCTACACTGCTAAATAACCTGAAAGTACAGGAAAGGCAGAACAGAGTATGTACTACAGTGGCAATTGCTATTGTAGCTGAAACGTGCTCACCTTTCACAGTGCTGCCTGCGCTCATGAATGAATACAGAGTTCCAGAACTGAATGTCCAGAATGGTGTGTTAAAATCTCTTTCTTTCCTGTTTGAGTACATTGGAGAGATGGGAAAAGATTACATTTATGCTGTTACACCATTGCTTGAGGATGCTTTAATGGACAGGTGAGTGCACTTCTTTTTTTCTATGGTACAGTTAGCGACAGCTGTATATGAAGTATACATTTGGGTCTCAGCAGCAGCAAATATGCACATTGTCCATGTTTTTAAAAATATTAAGTGACCAGCATAATTTAGAAACCATTTTCTGCTTGCAAATAATTCAGATTATATGCTCCTATATCACTAATACTTTTAAAGATTAAAAGATCACCAAATAATACAAGTATCTTGAGCCAGTCAGGATGTAGTATTTGTAAACCGTTCTTGATAATTTCTTTTGTTAGTACTTCTGCTGCTGAGTTAGAGCACAACAATTTCTCAGAAAACTTGCTCTTTTTAGTTTATTAACTGATTTTAGTTAGTTTGCCCCTTACTGTCAATAAATGGGGTTAAAAGGGTATATTAGCACTTTTGAAAAAAGCAAAGAAATATTATGCTTGTCAGATCATATTGCTGCTAAGTATAATTTTTTTTAACAGCCCATTGTTTTCTTTGCAGAGATCTCGTACACAGACAAACAGCAAGTGCTGTGGTGCAACATATGTCTCTTGGTGTCTATGGATTTGGCTGTGAAGATTCTCTTAATCATTTGTTAAATTACGTATGGCCTAATGTGTTTGAAACCTCTCCTCACGTCATTCAGGCAGTCATGGGGGCTCTGGAGGGCCTCAGAGTTGCTATCGGTCCCTGCAGAATGTTGCAGTATTGTTTACAGGTACGTCCTCATGTACACTGGGGTAGCGGAGAGAACGGTTATCCAACAGGGATTCTCTGCAGTTGACAAGAAACCAGCTGAAGGAGATTTCCAGCAAAGGAACACAGTCTGGCTTTTTGTCTCTAAAGTATTCTTTAAATGTGGTGTTCTATTCCAGGCATTTGGTAATGGAAACATGCAGTGAACACAGAGATTTTCATGTAGTGAAATAACTGATTACATTGAGGATCTTGCATAGAAATGATAGGCAGCTTAAAATAAAAATTGGCTAAAATAGCCTGGCACTCTGACTTCTAAAATGGAAGTACCTTACAAATTTGAGAATAAAAATAAAGATTGGGGAATAAATTCATAATAACAAGTGAAATTAATAAAGAGAATTTAGGCTTAATAATAAATCAATGTTATCTGTTGTTAGCCAAGGAAATAGTAAGATGTTTAAAACTGTAGTGCAGAGCACAAAGAAACAGTGGAATAAGATCAGAATTTATATCATTGCATCAACAGTATGTAGTTCAGCTTTTGTAAACATGTGGTATAATCTAAAGGCTCCTGTTCTGTGTAATTGTGCATAATAAGTTCTTGCTGTGTTGAATATAGAATCTAAACACATAAAACGGGTGAGAAGCAAGGATGAACGTAGTGCAGATCAATGTAGAGAAGATGTGATTGTGTTACTAGTTATGTGCAGGTATGGAGTTTGTGTGTATGTTTTAAGGGGGGGCCTCAGCACAAAAATGTTGGAAGTTAGAAGTAGGAAGGTGAAAGGTATATAAGAAATCCTGTGCACAGTGTATTTTTTGCAGTTTTTATTTGCATTTTTTTTAATTAAAAGAGTAAATAAAACTGCTCTTCTAGAGCTTTCACATTCTATTCATTTTTTTAGGTGTAATCATTCATCCCCTGTATTTTTATCTAGTGCTCTCTACAGAATTAGATCACACTTAGCAGAGCCAAAAATAGGACTCAGTCCCTACCAAATATACTGCATCAGGTTTTAATTTTTATTTTAAAAGGACAGTTCAAAACTAGAAATATATTTAGTGGAATTTTACACGGCAGAAAAAAGATAAGAAAATCTTCTTTAACAACAATTTGTTACTGCTTGCTAGTTTAGATGGTCGCAAAATTGGGAATGACCCATTCAGTGCACCTTCTTTGTTAAAAGTGATGTTAATTTTTGTAATTACTTTTTAAAAAAAATGCGTATTATGCAAAACTAGGTTAAATGCAATAACAGGCATTTGGAACTTAAGTTTTTAATAGAATTGTTTTGTTTTGTTTTCTAGGGTTTGTTTCACCCTGCCCGCAAAGTCAGAGATGTTTATTGGAAGATTTATAATTCAATCTATATCGGCTCACAGGACGCTCTGATAGCGCATTATCCAAGAATCTATAATGATGAAAAGAACACCTACATTCGTTATGAACTTGACTACATCTTATAATCTTCTTGTTCAGTTGTTTGTGTTTAATGCACAGCTGTTCTGCAATTAAACTTGCTTCAGATTTGATGATGTAAAATTTTAAAATATTGGAGAATGGTATAGAGCTGGTCAGAGGCAGAGCTAGAAATCCAGTAGCATGATTTTTTAAATATGTCCTTGTTTTTTGATGTTAAACAGTTAAAGCCARTAGTGACCAAGAACACAGTGATTACAATGTACTGGAGGGATTTCATTTTGGATTCATCTTTATGAAGATTTAGATTTCATTCCTTGTGTTTAAAGGGGATGTTTATTTGAGAAATAAACATTTGTGTATAAAAACTAATTTGTGTGTGTGTTTTTGGACGGGGGACTTGTAAAATGAGTCTCTTTGATAGATTAAGTATTTGTTCATGTAAAAAATAGGTGGCATAAAACATTTTAACCCTTTTTTGTCATCCCCTAGCTTTTGAATAAATAAGAAAAACATACAAACTGTAGTTGATGTGTGTATCTTTGTCATGCAGTAATGCAGCTGTACTCGGCCTGATAGCTGCAGTAGTGGCAGTTTATTTGCGTGGAAAGTAGTCTTGAGTTGCTTATTGTTACTGTTGCTTCATCTACACTGTCCTGGTTGTGGGGATGGATTAGCTTTCAACAGCTTTCAAAAATTAAGCTGTTTGSTGTGTGTAAAGTCACTTGTGCAAATTATGCGTATTGATGGCATTTATTTCATAAGTATTCTAGTATGTGTAGCTGTATAAGGTGCTAAGTAACATTTATAGGCTATGCTATAATTCCCTTAAAGAGTTAGCAAAGTAATGTCCCCGGTGCCTGAGACGAGGCAGTTCCTAAGTGTGTGTAACATAGGAAGTGCCGATCTTTTTATCTTGAGATATATAAGGGTAAGAAGAGAAGCATTGTATTTCCTTATTTGCTTTTTCCCTTCTTTCCCATGTGTATACACAGAGAAAAAGGTGAAAAGGGGCATTTTGCTATCTGGGAGTAAACCACATAAAACACAATGTTAAATCATTCTGGTAGTACTGTACCATATTATGTGCTTACAAGGTAACAGAAGGTAGTATTTGTATATCATTTGTGGTGTTTTACAAGCCCTTGATTTAAATTGAGTGATTAGGTTCCGCTGTCTCTCCAAGTTTAATTACCGTGTTCTTAGCTGACTTCTGCTGTTTTCTATGAATGTGAATTTTTTTAGCCATTTAGTATGTGAGAAAGTTTCACCCTGTGTTTCAAGGCCTAAGGTTTGTGTGTTTGTTCAGGGGGAGCTTGGGACCCTAATGTTTATGGAGGTCCTGTTTTGTTAGGAACTGAAAAATGTGACACCCCCCCGCCCCCAGCAGTGGGCTTCATTAGCAGCTCTGAAATGTATGTGAAAACAGTTGAGACTCTTTGAAGGCCTTATAGTTGAGCTCTTCCCTTAGAGAATAAGTAACATAACGTGTACCTTCCCATCTATTTTTACTGCTTTCACATTTAATATTGTTTGTATTGTAGGTGGCCCATCGTCTTAGTTTCTCAGTAGTTCTGCAAGACGCCACCAGGTAACTGCCCATAGGGAGGGTGGAGGGGTGAAACAAAATGCTGATTTTGAGGGACTAGCCTGCAGAGAGCTCTGTCACCGGTGGGAATAGAAGGTGACTCATGACTTCCAGTTGCCTCTCAGCAAGCAGCTATTTTCTAAACAAGTCCAATTATAAAAGTTTTCTAGTAGGATGGAGGGGAGCAGCTTCAGCCTGTTCTCATTTTTGTATCTTGCAGGCTTTTCACTTCAACCCTCAAAAATGTTTTCATAAACATTAAGCTCTTGCTGGAGGAAGGTACAAGCTGTTATTATCCTCTTTTCCTGGAGGAGGAGGAAGAGAGCAGGGAAAGGAAATCTGTTTGCTGAAAACAACTGTGCACAGAATTGTGGTGTTAATCTTTGGATTTTTTTCTATTCCTAGGGTCTGGTATGGAATTAATTTAAAACAGCAGTATTGAAATGCATTTCTTCTTAAGGGGTGACAGTAGACCCTTTGCTCCTTCCTGAGGCTCGTGTGTCCGTTGTACTCTTCTCTAGAAGGAATCTCTGGATCATTTACTTGTTGTTCAATGTGACTTTTTAGGAGCCTACAGCAGCTCCTAAACAGTGGACAAACTTTTTTTTTTTCCCAGTACAAGTCAAAATCAGTCAAGATAACAAATGCGAGAAGGAAGACATTCTGAGATGATGGCTGCTGTTGGTCCCCAGATTCCTAACCCTGAGCAACAAAGAGCAAAGCCTGCAGAAGAGAAGGGAGAGGTTGGGACAGTGCTATTTAAATTCCATTGATGAATAATTAATTATACCATTGATTATAGAAAAAAATAATTTGGCTAAGTGAACAAAAGATACACTTCCGCTGCACTGCTACTCATTCGTGAAGTGGGAAACATACCCAGATGTGGCAACTGAAAAGTTTTTATTGCTATAGAATAACTGTGTGGTGTCTGGGAAGTGGAGGTACCGGCATAAAATCTGTGTCCAGAGTGTCTTGTATTCCTTATTTAGATTTCTTTAAAAAGGGAGCCAGGTTTTGCCACCACCACCACCCCATTAGCTTCTGGATTTACAGACAACTCCCACCTTTCTCAGCGAATTGCACAAGAAATTCTGTGGACAAAAGCCTTGCTGAGGATGGCCCCTCTTCTTCTGAGCAGGTCCTTCCTGTATGCTGAATGAGGCGGAGGAGCTTATAGGAAAAAAACAGTATGTGATTTTTGCATTTATTTTTTGAAATCAATTACAATCATGCATTTTCTAAGGGACAGGGAATTAAGGGTGCATAAGCAGTGCTGCCTTGGGCTTTTCCTAATTCAGAATAATCGATTTTACAGCATAATGTAGTTCTTAATTGCAACTGTTTGATTTTTTTTTTGTTTGTCTTTTTGTTTTAATGAAAAAAAAAAAAAAGAGATGCAAGTCTTGGATGTGCCTGAATTTGCATGATCTTTAAGCCTGAACTTCTGCATCAAAGCATAAACCTAAGCTGACAGGGCTAAAATGAGCCATAGTTGGCAGTTATCCTTAAGATATGGCAGTCTTAAAGATTGGGAGTGGTTATGCCATGCTGTTTTACCTGAGCTATTTTCTGAGAGCAGGAAAAGATGAACTAACATCTCCTGGATTTTATGTTCTCTTGCAGTTAGATTGTCTTGCCTCTACACCTCTGGCTCTCTTGCTATATTTCACACACACACGTTTCACCTCACCACAGTCCTGCTCTTGTGATCCTGTTGTACCCACCTTGCCTCTGCCTCGTGGCATCTACCTCGCCTGCCCCGGCCCTCTCCGCTGCACCCGCGTACCTCCTCCTGGTTCGTATCGGGCCTCTTGTGTGTTTTTTTCCCATTCAGTTTCTTGATCCTATAGCAGAGTCATTGCAGGAGTTGGGTGGGCCGAAGCTCGCTTTTCCAGGTCGAGCGAGCTGCCAAAGTGTTCCTGACAAGACATGGAAACGGCGTGCCAGAAGGTTACTGAAATGCCAGTAGGAGATTTCTCGTGACGCTGTTTTGGGCGCACCCTCAGGAGGCAACACTGCAAAGCTCACCCCAAAGCACAGCAGAACTTCCTGCTYGAGACCAAGTTGCCAATTTTAGGTTAGGAGCTACAGGTTTGCAAATAACCATGAAATGCAGTGGCAATAGTTACTACAGGCATATAGTAAATTCCAGTTTACCTTTTTTCTGAGACCCTGAAATTGCCTAGGGAGGGGCAGTTTTTGCACAAGAACAGCAGTTTGGTATCCAGCATAACTTTTTTTTGACAAATTTGAAGCATTTACAGCAAAATGTGGATGCGATCGTTTTTAAGTAAAATTGCATGTGAGAATCTTTAAAAGTTGGCAAAACAGGCTTCTAGTGTTTTGTTCTTATCCATGAAGAGAGTTCAACTCTCTAACACAATAGTTCATTAAGAGGTAACTTTGAACATGTCAAGAAAGGTTAGAGCTTGATATGGTCATAATGAACTGAAACTGGTCTTACCAATAAATGCTAGGTAACCTTAGTAACATTTACTGTTATCACTGTTGCCTATATTCTGTTTAGTAGCTTGCCAGAAAACCAAAGTAAAGTGTTTTCCTTACCAATTTTACATTCACGTGACTCCCAGTAATTACATGGTAAAAGTTAGTTCTTGGTTACCTTTCACAAGGTTGTGTTTTAAGGCCACTCTCTTAAACCTTTAGGTGCAATGGCTATTGTGAAGACAAACTTCAGGCACAGTGTTGCCTCGCACCCTGGTTATTCTCTGACACAGTTTTCTCCAAGCTGAGCAACCAGAGCCCCCCCTGCTGAAGCTGCTGTGACGGATACCTGCTCTGCTAATAACAGGGGTGCGAGGGGGAGCAGCTTTCAGATGTGCCGTTCTTCATTAAATGTGGGAAGTGTCGATGTGCGAGTGAAGTGGTTGCTGTTATTTAATGTACCTCCGAGAGCCAACTGTGGAATCTCATTCTTTGCCATTAGATTAAGAAAGGGTAGAGGTGAATGCAACACTCCCTGCGATCCCAAATATAAATGTGTGCCCTGGCGTACTACTGCAGGCTGGAAAGCCTTCAGCCTCGCCAGCAGCTGCCGGAAGAGATTGCGGCTGCTGCTGGTGCCAGCTCTCCCAGCCCAGGCGGTTTGCGCTGCAGCCTGCTCGTGCTCCCCTCCGGCTGCGCCCCTGCAGCCGGCGTGGGCCACCCCCCACAGGTTCAGGCACCTGGGACCCTTGGGTGAGGAGCGCCTTGTCCCGGGGCACGCACTTGCGGTCACTCTTAGCTCAAGCCCCAGACCAAATGTTCTGGCAGCCATAAGTTKTTTTTTGTTTGGTTAGTTTGTTTTGATTTTAAATTTAAGGAACACGGCAACAAATGTTTTCTAGAAGGTGAATAAATGGGAGAGTCAATGAATGGATGACACTGGATCTGCTTATACTAAGGTTGGATCAGGCGGGTGTCTCAAGTCACTTACTGTGTCCCCTCTTGACAGTGATCATGAGGGTCTGGGGCTTTCTGAGAGCTTGCTTTCTTGATGGAAAGAGACTTTTTCCCCCCCTAAGATCTTCTAAGGGGACTATGTCCATTTGTTCATTTGCTCTGAATCTCTTGTTCATTTTGCAAATAGGAGATGGTTCAGTCACCCTCATATTTAGGTGTTTCCTTTCCATGGATGCATTAATGTCTCTTTGCTGTGCTAGCAGTCACCTTGCATGCTTAACTGGCTAGTAAACTGATTCAGTGAGCTGTACAAGCTCCCCTCCATTTCCCCTGGCTTCTTGCATTTCTCCCCGACGAATGCCATTTCTCACTGGTCTTAATGCTCTGTATCATTTTTTGTGTTAAAACCATACACGATACAAACCTCTGAATGGGCTAATTGTAGCTGTTTACTGGCTTTTGATTGAGACCAGATGTGACGGCAGTTAACCACTGTAGGGTGACGAGAGTCTGAGGTGACTTATTTTCAAGTTCTTCTTAAGTAACCATTTAAATTAGTGACCTTCAATCCACGCCTGTCATCCAAAACAGTAGAACAGAACTGTTTTCAAATACTGTGATTTTGCTTTGAAAGTCTTACATTTTTGTCTTTGTCAAAGTCTAAATCTCCAAGTATCTGTGGATCTTGAGCCCAGCTGATGAAAGCAGTGGAACTGACCATTTATTATTTTAGCTAATAAAAGAGGATATTGTATTTTAGCTTTTTCACATTCCAGGGCTCTAGCAACAGAATGAAGGTTAAAGGCTTCTGATATTCACAATTAAAGAATGGAGCCTTTGTTTTTAGCACAGTGTGCAGCTGAGACAGAAGGAATCGGCCAGGAAATGAAAACCAGGTGGCTTGGGTTTGAATTTAAGACCAAAGAAATGACCTTCAAAAAAGGCTATTTCCTCATTTAATAAAAATAAGTTAAATATATACAAAATAATTTAATTACTCCCTACATTTGTTTGCAGGTGTTTCTGTGAATGTATCTGTTTGTATTTCCACAGAACAAACATGGTGATGAACACATTTGTCTTTAAAACCCTGCTGAAACATGGCCAGAAATTTCTGTAACACTCTACTCTTGGTTAATCTTGACAAGATTGGAAGATACATAATACCCAGTGAGAGCAGGCAGAAACTTTTGGCTCGCTGTAGTATATATTAGGCATTCAGCTGCATACAAATGTTACTGTTAAATGTTGCAATACTATTCTTACATGATGCTACTAATCTTGTGTCAGTATCTTTAAAAAAAAAATCATGATAACAAACTTAAGGCTTCTGTAGAATAAAGTGACAATAATTTATTATTTAACACAATTGCCATTTTTCAAATACAGCTTTCATTTAAAGCTTAGAAAAGTGGAGATAAAACACTTGCAAATAAGCTTATTTTTGTTCCCTTCAAAACAGTAAACACATCTTTGCAGTGACAAGCTATAGAAACATTTTGTTACTGATATGGCAGTACAACCAGAATTGCTACAGAAGCTCTGCAAAGCTCTCTAACCCTTGTCTCCTACAGTGCCAGGACCTGTTGCGCCACGCGGCTGTTGGCCGTGGGGACGAGGCTCCCCGGTGCGCGCTGCCCCGCGTCTCCCCTGCCGTTCCCAGCCACGACTCGAGCAGCACCTTCACCTTCRGGCGGCAGCTGAGGAGCTGCTCGCCAGCCTCTGCAGCGTCCTCCCAGTAACCGCACTTCCYGCTTCCTATCTCAATGAAGGCTAAAGGTGCTTTGCCTCTGCAAGCTAACATTCTGTTAAACCCATGTTCTAAAACTTGCTGGAATTAAGGCAAAATGTACTTTTTCTCAGCTACTTGATTTGAAGCTTAGCTAATCTTAATTACGTAGCATATTTCCAAGAAGAGTTCTCCTTGTCCACGCATATACTGTGCTCCAGTATATAGTGTTGGGAATTCTCTACCACCTACACACCTATTGTAGGTGGCAAAGATGCTCACAAGAAACGCGGACTTATTTTTACTAAGCTTTTGGTTCGCTCTAATCTGGTATTCTACGGAAGGTGCTAGTGACCTGCTAAACTTAAACAAGTCTATCTTTGACCAAAATGCTTCTTTGCTAGTCATTACTGCCCTGTGTCTGTTCTGATTTTGTTGTAAGATTTTAGTGAAAGGTTCCTTCAAAGTTTACCAGAGAGAGTGTATTATATGCATAGGACAGCATTTGGAAATAATTTGCTCAATATTTGTAGGGGCAGCTACAATTAGTAACTGCATAAGCCTTCACATGGTTTATATATTAAGATCCTTCTCTGAATCACTGTCTGAAGGTGGGAGATCAGCTTCCCAATGTGAATACTTCCTTAATTGCCCATGTGCAATTAAGAAATACATGTATGCTCCTGGGTACAGCTTGCTTTTTCTCCTACTGCCAGTTATTCTTTCTTTTACTAATTCTTTGTATTGAGGTAGCTCTTGGGTGCTTCAGCCATYGGGGATGGGCCCACGGTAAAAACTTGCTGGAGTTGTTACATTTTAGCAGATTGGTTATTCTACTGGTGTTAATTAACGATTCAAATCTGTTGCTCGTGACAGCTTGTCAGCTGCCAGCTCTGCATCCTTCGTGATGACGTAATGCCACCGTTTAACACAGTCCTGGAATTCTTAATCTTTGTTCTTTGCCCAGCATAGCAAAAACAGGTAAACTGCTCCTATACGGTGGATCTCTGTAGTCACTGTAGTAGATATGCACTCTACTGCAGTGGAAAAAATACATTTCCATTTTAGGTCCTATCATTAGTTACTTGGATTGTATCCATTTTGACTGGGTTATTTTTATTCGCTGTCTAGGCAAGAGGTATAAAGCTTTCTTCTCTTGTGGCGGAGCCCTCCAGCAAGCGTCTTTGCGGGGGCTGGCGCGCGGGGTGCTGATGCGATACAGACACCTGCCCTCCGGGAGTCGTGGCGAGACTTCCTGCACAGTTCAGCTGTCAAAGAACTTCCTGACACATCTGCTAAAGGTTTTTACCTTTTCTCTTGCTTCCTTTGGACAACTTGGGGCTTCCCTGCTTCCTTCTGAGCTTTGCTGTTACAGATTGTATTTTTCCTCCCATAGGTGTTAACGTGCATCTGATTGTAATGCCTCTGTTACCATTGCTTGTCGCTTGCGGATCATCCTTCTGTAAACACAGGTGGTCCTTTTATCTATTTTCCTGTATTTCAGGACTCTGTGCTCTTTTGATAACCAGAACTTCTAGCACCAGACAGCTCTCAGTTTCTCTTTAGCACCCCAGTAGATGGGCAGTTAGTTTTAACTTTTTGTTTCACACATCACATGCCTTGTGTGTTGTTATGTCAAATGCTGTTTGATTTACCTGCTTGAAATCAGGAAAGTCTGGGTGCAAATAGAAGGAGTGATGCATAATGATTAAAGCACGGTTGGGGATACTGGGACCTCTAGTTGTGCCAAAGGGTTTGCTCAGTGACTCGCTCGCTAGACTTTCCAGTAAAACAGAAATCATGTCACTCGGTATTAGTTCACTGAAACCAGCCTGAGGGGAGTTAAAGCAACCTTGCAGTAAATTACAGGACAGTAGTTACCTTCGTCCAAGAGCTGCTGTGAGAGTAGGAGAGGCAGTGGGTAAAGCACTGATCTCGGAAAGAAGAGAGAAGGAAAGAACAGTTTTGCATGCAAATTATTATTTTTATCTGCTGTTCTCTTGTGCTTTATCTGTGCGTGCACTGTATGCAGTTACTTGTGACGTTCTCTGTTTTGTTTTAACCACCAGGCCTCTCTGAAGGGTGACGCTTTTAATGCAAATTTCTACGTGGACAGGGCTGTGGGAAGATGCTGGTGTTTGCTGCTAAAGTCCGTTGTTTCCCCACTGTGGTTTTAGGGCTGCAGGACAGCTGCTGGGGAGAGACCTCCGAGGAGATGGGTAGGTCTGCATGCCACACACAAGCCTCATGCCAGCGAGCTCGCTGGGCTCAGCAGCGCCAGGCTGTGCACCACCAGGCGCCCGCACCAGCGGTGCCCTAGGGCTTGGGGATGGTGTCTGAGGCCCGCTTTGCTACTGGCCTGCTGAGGGCTGCTCTGGGCAAAGAAAGGTGCTTCATGTGCCTCGGTTTGCTCACCAGCAAAACAAGAGGGTGCAATGCTCACCCTGCTTGCAAAGCTCCTTGGGATCTCTGATGCGAGGCTTTGTAGAGAAATATTCCCACCAATGTCACAAATCTTGCTGATTTCTGAAGGTCTGTGATGAGGTTTTGGCATGCTGGGGATTAAGCCACCTTTGTGGGTGCCACAAGGGCCTTGTTTTAGGATAGCGATGATGATACTTTAATGATTGATACCATGAAACAATGGTGACTTGACTGGCTCGTGCTTCCACTGCCAGTCTTTGGTGTTGAGGTGAAAGGAAACTTGTCTTTTTTCTGCTGATCCTGCTTTTGCCACTATGTTCATGACTTGCAACCCCCTCCTTTTCCTTCTCCCTTTGATATTGAAGCTGATCGGTCTGGTTTATTCTCCCTAATACTCAAGTAGTCTAAGAACAAATATTTCCATCTAGTAGCTGTTGAAAATTTAAACGCTTATTTGCATCTGGGTTAAATTACTGCCAGGCACGTTTACGCTGTGGATTCCTCCCAGCAGTCTGCCCACAGGAAGACATCTGAGAGCCCAGCTGGTGCTGTTTACCTTGGCCGARCAAGGCTTTCCAAACACGTGGCTGTAGCGAACAGGCAGGTCCCCTTCCCTTCCCAACGCTCTGCTGGGTCTCGTTGGCCATGTTAAGAACATTTCTTAGTGTTTCTTTTTCCGTATCGGCTGAGTGGAGTTGCTGGAGTGAGCTGGGGCCATCTGTCCTGAGGATGAAAAGGAAGAGCGCAGCCTGCTGTCAGCTATCTTAAGCTGTTCACAAATCAGCAGTGTCACATGGAGGACTTAGCAAGGAGTCTCACGCTGAACTGCAGTCTGTTGTGATTAAAACCAGTCTGCCCTACTTGGCATATTGGTTCAAGATGTTGCTGTTTAGTGGGGAGCACTCTAGTAATGCAGGCTCAGCTTTCCTGCCTCTCTGACTGTGTCGTCCTCCTCCCTTTCATGCAAGTTTGTCTGGATCCATAACATACCGGTTGGAAAATTAAAGTTTTCTGCATAGCCAACACAGAGAAAGTTATGGAATCTCTGAAATACTATCCCGAAACACGTTTCCTGCACTACTGGGACTGCAAAACCTGCCAGGAAGTGTTGTGTGATAGTGACTTAACTTGTAACAGGTTATTTATTGTAAGTATTAATGACTTCTGCCATGGCTGGACAGCACGGTTAAGATGTAAATGCACTGTTAAATCATCAGCACTAGTATACAAGCACAAATTTATTTTTAATGTGAAGTAAACAAGAAGATATGTTATTTCCTGCTAAATTGACACAGCTGTGTTCCGGGGTAACTAAACGAGCTCTTTACCTTGCAGTTCCCCAAAGGCGTAGGTTTGACATTTCTGATCTCTGTCATTCAGGCCCCGTACCTCAACACCAGCTGCTTTGGGGCACTGTTTTCCCACTTGCAGGGTGTCCCCGCATCCTCCTCCTGTTCCGGGAGTTGCAGAGTGAGAGAGGAGAGAGGCAGGTCTATCATCCACTTCAAAGCCAGAGTATTTCTGACCCACTTAATTCTTGTAGCTGTATCTGTGCCTATGTCTGGAGGTGCTAACAGAAGCATTATCTGGAGCACGGCCATTGACCCAATCTTCTGATCTTGCAAGAGGATTGGGGAGGACAGCTGCACTCATGCAGAATCTTACTAGTGTCCTTGAAGCCTCGTGCAAGCGCAGGGCCCATCCATATGGGCTGAATCCCGAGATTTTTATCTCRGAACCAGGCATGCATGCTGTGTGTTATTTAATCCAGCCATTGCCAAGTCAAAATATTGTGCAAAATGCATGCTTAACAGTGTACAGGGCTGAAAGAACTTTAACTGTTGTTCTGTGTACTTAAAGAATACTTAACGTTATTTCTTCAATCACAGAGCAGATTTTCATGTTGTATGGACTCTAAAAGGATTCTTAAAAGGATTCTGTAGTGAAAGACAAATCCAGTTAAATGGATTTGAATGGGCGGGGGGGGAGGGGTCATGACTTTCCTCCCAAGTACCTTGTTCCCATACACATAAATGGAGTGCAGGCTTCTCATTTCTTAGAAGGGAAAGCAGGGTTTAGTTGTAAACACTTCCAGTTTTAGTCAGTTGGATCTTTTTGATTCGCTTGTTGAAGACTTTCAGCAGTTCTTACCACAAGGACTGGGTTTTGGAAAAGAACATGAAGATGAATTGATGTTGATGCTGTGTTTGTAAGACAAGGCAGGGTCATGCCGCTATTCGAAAAGCCATTATAAATAAAACCAGTAAAGCACAGGCTCTTTCCCTGCAGGGCATTTTCTGCGTGGGCTTTGCCAGCGTCGCTACCTGCTGGGCCCTTTCCTAGGACGCACTGTGCAGGCAGTCTGCCCACCAGGCAGGTTGTTATAATTTCACCAACATCACTGCGGTTAAGGAGAGATTCTTGCCTCTTTTACCCCATTTCTCTTCACTCTGTATGTGGTTTTAAGAGACACTCCTGATCCAGAGAAATTCATCTTTTTCCCTACCAGGAACACAAGAAGCCCCTGTCAAAATAATCAGTTGTGTATTCCAGATGAACTTAGATAATTATTAAAAGCAGAACAACTGTTCAGACAAATGTAACTTGCATCAAAATCTTATACAATTCTCCCTCCATTACCTTGTTTGGAAATGAAAAGGGTTAGGGTAGAGAATGCTTTGTTTTCTTTTTCTTTTGAAACATCCTTATTTGGCATCTGTAAAGCATTTACATTCCCTAGTTCTGGATCAAAGTCCTTTCATGGCTCATGTTACTTATTTCCATCTTTAACTGAAGCACAGAAAGAAAAATGGATTTTTTCCTCCCTCAGGCTTACAGTATGAACCATTGTAAAAAAATCAAACCTGAGTTTTTAGCAAGGAAGTAGCAAGAATGAGGAATAAAACATTTCACAATGTATAATTCAAGCACCATACACACACACACGCAAACGCACTTCAGAAAGAATGCTGTCTGTAAATGAAAGTGTCTATAGCGGTTATGAAGTATATAAACTAAAATTTTGTAAAGCTAAACTTAGATACTGTGCTACTGGATTTCATTTGTTCCTCATGTTCCAAAAGTGTGTTCTTCCGAATGGGAACTYTGTCTTATTCAGCTTGTGTAGCAGCTCATGCCGTTAGCCAAGGACTGGGATACAAACTGCAGTTGGACCAGGCTAGCAGTATTAGAAGTAAAATATTGTTTTCTCTTACTTTCTGAGTGGTAGGATGAAATCTGGGTTTGGTAGAATGCTTTTGTGATACAAGAAGAAACTCCTGTGAGTTTGATGTGACACATGATCTTTTTTTAAATTTGCAAAAGAGTATAGATACACTTGCTTCTGAACATAGAACAAACTGTTTCCAGGTCTGCTCCTCCCACCTCTCCTGTGGCCCAAAAAGCTTGGTGTTTCTGCTTATTTTCAGAGCTGTTCTGGCTATTCCTCTGGCTTTCTGCCTTTCACATGTAGATGCATGAGCTGAGCCCAGTCAGTCCCTTCAGTTTGCACAGACAAGCTTCTAGGCTTTGTCCTGTRACCCTGAATACTGGATAGCTACTGTTTCCAAATATTGCTATGGAAAAAGGATATAAAAGGCCTGTTTATGATTTATCTTGTAGGAAGAATTTGAACATCTCTCAGTTCTAACATGGCCTATGATTATCTAACTAGCTTGAAATAAGCCCTTAACATAATATATGCATCCTTCTGTTTGTTCCCCCCTACCTTTCTTCTCCTTAAAACAGATTGTAGATTCTCATCTACATTTTAGCATGTTCAGATATTTTAACTGGTTTACTTCACAGTCCTTCATTCTGCAAGGTCCTAGTGTAGCATTCCCTTTCTACAAGGGGATATATTGTGCAGAGTGTGTTTTTATATTTAACCATAAAGCAACATGGACTACAGTCTGTTAGGCTGATTTATGTTTCCATTAGCTTTCATCCAGCAGATCTGAATTTAATCCAGACTTCCAGCATTCCTCCAAAAATAATGTTACTGACATCCACTGTCACATCATTCTCCCCACAAAGCTCTTGGCCACATAACTTCTCTGACAGAAGGGGAAAAAAACTCCCTTTGGATTATGAGTTAAACCCTAACATCAAAGAGGAAACTACCGCAGTGCTGTTCTCTCCTTGGTGGCAACTTCATGTTAGTCACTGTATGCTTCCCCAMCCCTTCTAATTAAATGCAACTTCAGAGATAGGATTTCTTGTTTTGTGTGACGTGAAAAATGAAATCTGGAGCTGGCTTTTAGATGCTGTAAAAATATAGTTGAGTTCTGGAGAACGGTTTTGCTAGTAGAACAGTTCCAGATTTAACCTGGGTCTCAGAGCTGGAATTAGACTTGCTAGGTCCTGGCAGAGGCTCGGGCACGGGCCTTCTCTTCCTTTCTGCCCACTGAGGGTGGATTGACGTGGAGTCTTACCTAACTGAGCTTGTGGGCTGCTCTTCGCTTCCATGACTGATGTTAGACAGCTGACCTGGTTGTTTCTTCCTAAAATTAATTCTGTTTTGGCTGATAGTTTTTACATTACTGGAATGTATCCATCGGTGACCCACTGGCTGTCTCTAGTACAGGGCGGAAGTGAATATTGCGCATGTGCGTGAAATGAAAAGACCAATGGCATGAAATTTTCTTACCTTAAAATAACAATAATGTTCTGATGTGACTGTGATTAGAATTTGGGATTTTAATTTTAATGCAAGACTTCAGTGGATTTGGTCTTGAGGATAGAAGTAAGAAAGAGACTCCAAAGCTAGGGATTACAAATAACTAATTGCTGTAGGATATGTTATTTAGGTGAAATGAATATACAAATGGTGGCTGGTGTGGTGTTCCTAATTGCCCAGGAGTGTCCATCTGAAATCTGTCAATGACATCCTTCTATGAGTGTGAATTATTAGATACATGTAACTTGCACGATTACCTGATATTGCACTCAAAGGGGTACACAGCATCCTTCAGTGTAATAGGAAGGACTCCTGCAGAGTCCGTTTGCTAAGTTCTTGAAAGGTCAGACATACTTTAAAATGTAAGTCAGTGAAAAATACAGATTTAAATTAAAAAATATATATTTCAAAGATAGTGGATCACTTTCGACCCCAATTACTGGAAGATGCTGTTTTTAAAGTCCAAAGACTGTTGCCCYGAGTTTCAAAAAAAAGAGATTTGAGCACTTTATACTCATATATACTTACACTATGCATGAGGAAACCCTAAAAGTACTTTTCTCTTGTTTTTATCTTCTCTTCATGTTTTCCCTAGAAGATTCCACCAGTGATTAATGATACAGGAGATTTAAGACCTTGCATATACCCATAAATGGAATGGGGCTGACAAGAGAAAATTAAATACTGAACTTTCCTCTCACTGACTTGTTTTTGCTGACCCTTTTTTAACTGCAGCACCTTAGAAACGGCTGGTATAGAGTCTCTGTTTTGGTAAAGATAACCAGACTCCACAGCCAGGCCAGCAGCTGTATGAGAGTGAGAGGAAGTGTCCAATGTTTTTATTCTTCTTAAGGGAAACTTCAAGCAGAACCAGAGAACTTGGTATTTCACAGGAAGAAAGCATAAGAGATAAAACCCTCAAACAGGAAAAGAACCCAAATCTCTCTAGCCTTCTTCATGAAATACAAGGCAGCAAAGAAAACATCATAAGCTTTTTTTTCACTTGTTCTGTCCTCTTTGCTTCGTGTGCAACCTTGTCCAAAGCCTGTGAAAATCAACATGTTTTTCTGCTGACATATCTGGTTTCTAAATCAAGAATGGGGCTATGTGACAAGTGGTTGAAAATTTTGTTGCAGTCTCTTGTGTGGGATCTGTGGTAGGGAGAGATACACATTTGCATGGGCCACTGACACATTACTCCAAGAACAGATGGGGTAGTCCTATTGCCACTCTTGTCAGTGA
Source organism: Apteryx rowi (assembly GCF_003343035.1). Lineage (NCBI taxonomy): Eukaryota > Metazoa > Chordata > Aves > Apterygiformes > Apterygidae > Apteryx > Apteryx rowi. Next base: position 231,669 of record NW_020450826.1, on the reverse strand, counting down.
AATCCTCATTTTTTGCATAGATGCACTTCTAGACTGGGGTAATCAGAAAGGAATTGCCCCAGTTTAGCCTGTCTGGTTGTCATTTGCCTTAATTCTTCTCCTGATTTTGACACCTAGTACTAGTTCACCTCAGCGGGACATGGACATCTGCAAGAGAGGTGCTAGCTGGGATGAACTGTAAGTATACCTTAACATATAGGGGAGTGTTTATTCCTTTTGGTTAACGCAGCAGAAGGCTGCAATAGCTATGACTTCAGCTTCAAATTCACAGTTTCCAATTGCATCATATGTCTAAATCTCTCTGTGCCTCACCAGCATGTCTGCAGAAGTATAATTTAAAAGTGTTTGGAATGACAGGAGGCCTGCGTCTGGATAAGAGAAGATGCTGCTATGCCCTCTTCTTCTCCCCTCTGTGCCCTTATCTGTGGATTGATTCATTTTGTACTTCTTTTTTGCATGTAAATATTAAACAAGTAGATCTAGGAGAAAAAAATAATGAGGTAGTAGGAAGAAAGCTCCCTTGGGGAAAAAAACCAACAAACACCTGTCTTCTTAAAATAAAGTGTACCAAAACAAAAGGGAGATAACTTCAAGAGGGCAATGACAGGCAGCTTGCAGCATCTTCTGAGGTGCCCCACCACTGCCCCCACACTCTGTAGCAGTTTGGAGAGGGAAATGGTGACAGCAGTAATTACTTACCATCCCTGCTGTTGTGCTTGCCCACTCTCCTACTGTGGCTCTTTCTTTTATGCTGAACAGAAGTGTTTGCCTTCCTATTTCAAATCCATGCAGCTCTCTATGATTTTGCTTGTTTCTACTGGTGCAGTCTCATAAYGATGCCTATACATCACTCTTCTTTAATATGACTCCCACTGCGACTGTAAGGTGGAAGAAAGCGCAGTAGGATGTATATATGCTGCTACTAATGGGTAGGCAACAGCTAGAGACCAGAAAGGCGCACTCTATTTTTGAAGCCATCAGAAAAGGTTAGAGATAAGATGTCTCTTCTGCTATCAGGTCCGTCTTTCATCCATGCTCAACAGTGGCAAATAAACACAGCTAAGGGATGTGCCGAGTGTATTTACTTCAGCTTTTTCTTTACAAGGCAGCAGCCAAACATGTGTCTAGGAGCAATCACACCCTCCATCTGTGAGTGATTACCCTGCTGAAGTAGAGCAGCAGGCCTGACTTTGGAGAGYGAAAGGGAGCAGAGCCCTGTCCTGCCTCTCTTCACTGTGCAGCAGAGCAGGGTGGTGGTGCAGACTCCTGGTGCCTTAAAGTGACCACATCCTGCTGAACTGCGGAAACATTGGCCTACTGTAGCGATCTGTCTGTCTAAGATGTAGAAATGCATGTGGAGATCCAGGAGATAATTTGCAGACGAATGTGCATTGCTGCAGGAGGGGAATGGTCATGTAGAGAGAACTGACTGTGCTCTTGGGCTTGTTCTCTTCACCCACTTCCCACTAGAGGCCCGTTTGTCTGTGGCATTTAAGAACAGTGCAAATGTATTTATTACAACAAGGTTGCTTTCTTTTCCTCTGGTACAGCTCCCAGACATTGTATTACTGATCCTGCGCAGAAACAATAATGCTGAATCTGTGACAGCAGTGATGCTCATAGCTACAGTCAGTGACCTTTACCTGAGGTCCTTCACCCAGCGGTGCCCAAGTGCCTCACCTTGCAAGGTAGGAGAGATCCCTTTTACAAATGGGAAGCTGAGAAACGGGTAAGGTCACTCACCTGGGATCACACGGGAACACTGTGGCAAAAAAGAGAATTGTGCTGAGTCTCCCGAGTCCTAAGTCAGTGCCCAAACCATGACTTGTACTATTACACCATGTGAAAGTGGCATGTGAGATCTTAATAAAGGACAGTTCATTTAAGATGATGCTAAAGTTCTGTTGAAGGCACATGCTTAAATCTAAGTGTTCCTAAGAGTTTTACTGAGTACAATTGGAGATAAGTATGTTAAGTGCTTTCCTGAAACAAAATCTGAATGAGGAAGTGGCTAGTCGTGTGCATATGACTGCTGATAGCAAACGACCTTCATGCAGTTTCCGAAGGAACTGGAAGAACTGTCTAACTTAAAAACAAAACAAAACAGAGGCCTATTAGAGCAGGCCAGTATCCTACACAGACCTATTTTGCTGTGGCCAGAAGATCAAGAAGTCTCAGTATGGACAACTGCAAAATAATTGGGGTAATTTGGTTCCTGCCTACTATTGGTCAGAAGCTGCCTAAATGCTAAAGTTCAAGGCTTCATATTCATATTTTACTTTTTAAAATTTATAATGGAGGGGGTGTTTTTGTCTCACAGAGCGGTTTGACTGGATTCACAGGATCCTCTTAGGACTGAGCACAGATCGACAAGGAGCAACAGCACCATCCATGCTGACTGTGTTTCTTTCAGCTCCCCTGTCAAGGCGCAGTGTGGCCTGAGGGCCTTCTCCTCTGCCAAATGCAGTTTTAATCCAAGATGACAATATCTGGCAAGCTCAAGCATATTCCCATTAAGGCTGTTGCACACCGGTTTTGATGAGACTTGTTAGTGCCTCAGTATAGAAAGGCAACATAATGCTATAGGTTTAAGAGTTGCAGAGATGACCATTACTTGAAAAACTAGCTCTGAATTTGAATGCCCTTGTGCCCAACCCTTTCTTCACAGAAAAGGCAGGTGAGCACTTTTAGCATGCTGCATCATTTCACAGATATGAAATTACTGTTAGGTACCAGTCAGGACTAAGATGCAGGTCAGTAAAATATCTCAGGGGGGACCAAAAAAAAAAAAAGCTGATTTTGCATGACAAGTCATGTAGTTGCTTGTGATATTTTGTGAATGGGAGAGGAGGATATCACCTTGACATCATTTCCGGTTTGTACTTTCAGAGAAATCTTGGAATCTTTACTGTGAGGAATTAAGTTTTGTAAACACAAGTTTGTTACCCCTCTTTTTTAATGTCAATGTGTAGACATGAGTATCATCTATATGTTTTTTTTTGTCTTTAGTCCTCTTCCTGTCCAATGGCTAGAAAACTACTGGGAATCTTAACAAGATCTGGTGACATCTCTAACTTTTGTGAATTGAAAGCATCCACACGTTTACCCTTAGAAATAGCTCAAGACCTCAGAGGCTTCCTACACTCTGCACTACAGCCTTCTAGGTCCTGCTGTTACAGCACTGAATAACAACATGATTTCCTGCCCATGGGTTGTCCTGATGTTTCCATTGCAGATCTTGTCACAACCATTTGCATCTTTGCTGCCTTTGAACTGAATGGCCTGGGACTAAGTTTGAAGTTTGCTCAGAAACTACTGCTRATGTGGATGAGAGCTCCTAGATGAGGCCAGCCACTGTTGGCTGCCTCTCTCCAGGGTACCTGCGGTGCTGACTTCAAAGGGATTCCCATTGACTAGACCTTAACTGCCAGGTTGTTGAGACTTCTTTGGCTCCAGCAAATCMCCTGGAGCAAAGTCTATCCCAAATGTGAAGCTGGTGTTCTTAAAACACTAATTCTAGTCTCCTCTCATTCCTAGTGGGTTATAAGACACATCCATTCGTCTTGGCTTTTTATGAACTCTGATCAGGGTCAACCACTGGATTCTGTGACATTTAGCCCGATGGGTGTGCTTTCTTGTCTTTCGATCTCGAATGATGCTGGTGCTGCTGAGAGGACTAAAATGGGGATGTGGCCTTGGTATATCGTTCCATCTTTCCAGTCAACATAAACTTCTTTTAATGTAGCCATCAAAAGTGTGTCCAGATAGGCCTTTATAAGTAACAGTTGTAGCACTGTAACTAATTTTTGCAGTTAATGCAAATGGCATTTTAAATGGATGGTATAAATATAACGGTAAGGGCTTCTTTAAAGTGAATGCTGCCCTGTCAATATGGTACGCAAGCCCCTTCCACTGTACCGCATGTCTGAGGGACCTTCCCAAGAGCTAACATCTTACACAGATGGTTAGTCCTACTACAATAGACGTAGCCTAGGAAAGAGGGGCTGGAACTAGTGTGTGCTGGTTGGGAACAAAAAACTTGTGAAAAGTGTTTTAAAACTATCTTGCATCTAGCTCAATTATTTACTCCCAAAGAACTGGCCGCCTCCTGTCAGCTGATTTCCATTCAGATGGCATACATCAGCTTAGCTCTCTGATGAGGCATTATCAGGGATCCCAAGGAAGAGACAGGGCTTTGTGCCAGATGCTTTAGTCAGAAAGTGAGGGGAGCCCATAGCAAATCTGGAAAATCAATTTCCTTATGTATTCCTCAAGTTTTAATGTGGGGAAAAATGTTATGGTGAATGCTAAGTCCTTGGAAATAGGCCTTTACATTGAAAATAACAAAACAGACCTTTCCTTATAATGCTAAAAGTTCCCTGCATTTTCCCTCCTCCTCTTTTTGCTTGCTCTCAGCTGGAAGTTAACGTCTGCTTACTTTTGACCTCTATGGGGTAAGTGCGTGTTTCAACAGCGTCTGGGAGCTGACTGTTAAAGCAGAATTTCTGGATTGAATCAGCGGGACACAGAAAAGCCTCAGGTCCACATTGGACAGCAGTACAGCACTGCCGACTGCCCTCCTCAGCACATGTTTTGACACAGAACAAATCTGCTGATGCAAGCTGAATGCTTCTAGGTGTTCTGACATAAGACTGTAAGGGGCTAAGCTATTAAAGGAAAAACTGCCTGAGTTCATACATTCTTAACAGTTACTGGATTCTCTCTTGCTTCTTTTTAGTTTTTCATTAAAAGGTGGATTTATATTAACATAGTTTTTCTGTTAAGACCCTTTCAAAATAGGTGTCAAAATGTGTGCTGTAGCTTGTATATTATTTTTAATCCCTGTTTATAATAATGCCTCAGAAGCCTGAAACTAACATCTGTTTCCTTCTTGGGTTGGTTTTCTTCTATAGAAGACACTTCCCTTATTTTAGCTACAAAAGGCTACCCTATTCTGTAATCAAGGGTCAAAATGTCATAAACTAAAGTTACGCTGTCTGGGGCTTGGACGTAAGGGAGCTCGTTACTGCAGCATCTAACTTGTGGGGAAAATAGCAAAGCCCAGCCTGGCCTTTGTGTGCAAGACAGAAGCGGGAATGTTAAATCCTCTTCCCTTTGGTTATGGGTCCCTGGGGAAAAAAGGAATTGCCCATGTTACCTTCGCTGTGTTCGTAACTCTTGTTGCTCTGCATTATGGTGATGATTATAATCACATCCCTTGCTTCAGAAATTCAGCTGGTCACCTGTAAGGGGCAGGAAGGAATTTACTTTCTAATGCATGGATTCGGTGGAGGTTTGGGAGTATTTTTTTGCTGTTCCTTTTTAAGTGCCTGGCCCTATAGTCTTGCTCTTGGGCTCCGGGTCGGAGGGGGGACGGGAGGGGGGAGCGGCGGTGCCGCGGCACCTCCAGCAGCTCTCCTTCCCCCGCAGCGCCGGGCCGGGGGCGGCTGCTGGGCCCTTCCTGGCCCCCGCCGGCGCTGCTCCGCACGCTTCTTTGTAGAGACCTGGAGTACTTGGCCGGAGACCTGCCTCTGGCCTGCGCAGTGCTCGGGGGGCGCTCCGAGGGCCGGGAGGAAGCTGCTGCCCGGGGCGCAGGGGCGCAGGGAGGCCCGGGGCGGCACCCGCGGCGCCATTTCAGGCCTCGTAACGGTCGGCGCCACGCCGGGCACTCACCTCCCCCGCGCCGCGCACGGGGAAAGGGCCGGGGGGGTCCCGCGGGGGGGTCCCGGTCCCGGTCCGGCTCCCGGTTCCGGCCCGATGCGGCTCGGCTCGGAGCGAAGGGGCGGCGGGGGCGGTGCCGTCCCCACACGGCAATGGCGCCCCCCCCCGCCATGGCGGGCGCCCCTCGCGCCGCGGGGGGGAGGGGCGAGCGGCTCCGCTCC